>NC_045787.1:103557660-103860785 GCF_009873245.2 Balaenoptera musculus
TAATTATATAAATATTCAACTTACCAATTAAAGAGATGAAAATTAAAACAAATATCAATTGGGCAAAAATTAAAAATACTTCATTCCCAGGTGTTAGCAATGTTGTGCACAAAAGGAGGCATAAATTTATTCCCTTTGGGGGAGAAAATGTGTCAACGTATATCAAAATGTTTAGGATATAAACCCCTTGACTCAATAATTCTATATCCAGAAATTTATCCCACAAATATATTCATACAAGAGTGCCAATATGTAAATACACACAAACACACACACACATTTCTTTACAGCAATATTTATAACAATAAAAAATAAGAAGTATATTAGGTTATCTATTGCTACACAGCAAAATACCTAAAAAGTTAGCTGGTTAAACCTAGAGTACACATTTATTATCTCACATGGCTTCTGTGGGTCAGGAATTTGAGGAAACTTCAACAGGATGGTTCAGCTCAAGCTCTTTTTCATTAGGCTGTGGTTAAGTTATATGGGGGCTGCAGTTATCTGAGGGCTTCACTAGAGCTGAAGGATCCACATCCCAGATGGCTCCCTCACTTGTCAGGCACGTTGGTGCTGGATTTTGATGAGAGATTCACTTCCTCTCCAGGGCTGACTGTGTGTCCTTGCAACATGGTAGCTGATGTCCTGCACAGAAAGTAATCTGAGAGGGGTGAAGCCACAGTGTCTTGTATGACATAGTCTCAGAAGCCACACACTGCCATTTCCACCTTAGTCTGTTCTTTGGAGGTGAATCGCCAAGTCTGGCCCACATTCAAGGGGACCTAAATTAAGCTTCACCTTTCGAAAAAACGAATGTCAAAATAAAAAGAATTTGCATACGTATTTTAAAATCATTACAGGAAAAAAAGTTAAACATCTATTAATGAAAGGCTGGTTCAATGAACTGTGACTATTACCCCCAAATTTTTTTTGTAGCACACTCCTTCAGTGAAAAAAAAAATTTTTTTAATACACACTTCTAATATAAAAATATGAATTACAGTTGGCACTTGAACAACATGGGTTTGAAGTACACAGGTCCACTTATATGCAAATTTTTTTCAATAAATATATTGGAAAATTTGGGGAGATTTGCAACAATTTGAAAAAACTCACAAACCATGTAGTCTAGAAATATTGAAAAAGTTAACAAAAAGGTATGTCATGAACGCATAAAATATATGTAGATAGTAGTCTATCCTCAAATAAGGTGTGATATTTAATATAAATTAATAATGTGTTAGTTTTCTTACTGTTTTATAACTTTGCTTTCAAAGAATTACATTATCATGCAGTATGCCTCTCTCTCTCATAATTGGAGAAATTGTGTATCACCCTATCATCACAGATAAGTGGGTTTTTTTAATGTAACAATGTTTCCAATCCTGTATTAAGAATATTACTGTTGGAGCTCCCTGGTGGCGCAGTGGTTAAGAATCCGCCTGCCAATGCAGGGGACACGGGTTCGATCCCTGGTCGGGGAAGATCCCACATGCCGCGGAGCAACTAAGGCCCGTGCCACAACTAAGCTCAGTGCCACAACTACTGAGCCTGCACTGTAGAGCCCATGAGCCACAACTACTGAGCCTGCATGCCACAATACTGAAACCCACACTCCTAGAGCCCATGCTCCACAAGAGAAGCCACCCCAATGAGAAGCCCGCCCACCACAACGAAGAGTAGCCCCTGCTCAACGCAACTAGAGAAAGCCCATGTGCAGCAACAAAGACCCAATGCAGCCAAAAATAAATAAATTTTTTTAAAAAGCATATTAATGTAATACTGTATGCCGTAACAACTGTCTAACAAGTCATTCATTAGTGTATAGGCTAGGCCACCATGAAGCAATTCTATCACACTGGGCTACCATAAAACAATCACATTGCTGCTTCTTCATTATCAATGTACAAATCATTATACCTGTAAGTAAATATGAATTTCTTTTTCATATTACCTTTTCATTTTTGATGCCTAGTGTTAGTAATACACATAACATCCACAGTGTTTTGTATCATATAAGACAATACTGATGTAGGTACTGATAGACGATTCATCTTGTAAACAGATGACATAAACTTATGTTATCGATAAACACAGTACAGTACTCTAAATGTATTTTCTCTTCCTTACAATTTTCTTAATAACATTTTCTTTTCTCTAGCTTACTTTATTTTAAGAATACAGTATATAATACATACAAAATATGTGTTTATTTTTTATGGTATTGGTAAGGCTTCTGGTCATCAGTAGGCTATTCGTAGTAAAGTTTGGGGGGAATCAAAAGTTATACATGGATTTTTGACTGTGCAGGGGTTTGGCATCCCTAACCTTCACATTATTCAAGGGTCAACTGTATATTTTCCAATTATATACATAAACGCTTGACTAATATAGTGTTGTGTTTTTTTTGGCAGCACCGTGTGGCACGAGGGATCTCAGTTCCCTGACCAGGGATTGAATGCACGACCCCTGCAGTGGAAGCACGGAGTCTTAACCACTGGACCACCAGGGAAGTCCCTACACTTGGTTAATATAGTATGTGCATTACAAACTATACACCAAAAATTTGTATTTTTTTATTTACTTGTTTTTCTTCCATATATATTTTTATACAATTTTTAAAGGTTACACTCCACTTTCGGTTATTACAAAATATTGGCTCTGTTCCCCATGTAGTACAATATATCCTTGAGCCTATCTTACACCCAACAGTTTGTACCTCCCACTGCCCACCACTGTATTGCCCCTCCCCTCTTCCCACTGAAACCACTAGTTTGTTCTCTATATCTGTGAGTCTGCTTCTTTTTTGTTATATTCACTAGTTTGTTGTATTTTTTAGATTCCACATATAAGTGATATCATACAGTATTTGTATGTCTCTGTCTGACTTATTTCACTAAGCATAATACCCTCCAGGTCCATCCATGTTGCTGCAAACGGCAAAATTTCATTCTTTTTTATGGCCATGTAATATTCCTCCACATCTTCTTTATCCATTTGTCTGTTGATGGACACTTAGGATGCTTCTGTATCTTGGCCATGTGAATAATGTTGCTATGAACATTGGGGGTGCATCTTTTCAAACTAGTGTTTTTGTTTTCTTCAGATATATACCTCAAAGTGGAATTGCTGGATCATACGGTAGTTTTATTTTTGGTTTTCTGAGGAACCTCCATACTGCTTTCTACAGTGGCTGCACCAACTTATATTCTACCAACAGAGTACAAGTGTTCTCTTGTCTCCACATCCTCTCCAACATTTGCTATTTGTATTCTTTCTGACGATGGCCATTCTGAAAGGTGTGAGGTGATATCTCATTGTGGTTTTGATTTGCACTTCTCTGATGATTAGTGATGTTGAGCATCTTTTCATATGCCTGTTGGCCATCTGCATTTCCCTTTGGAAGAATGTCTATTCAGTTATTCTGCCCATTTTTTAATTGGGACGTTTGCTTGTTTGATGCTGAGTTATATGAGCTGTTCATGTATATTGGATATTAATGCCTTATCGGTCGTATCATTTGCAAATACTTTTTGTAAATAGATATAACCCTTGTGGAGGGCCATTTGGCAAAATCTACCAAAATTTTAAACGCACATACCCTTCAACGCAGTAATTCCACTTCTAGAAATTTATCCTACAGATATATGCAGATAACATACATCCAAGGTTATTTGTTGCAATATAACTAAAAATAGCAAAAGACTGGTATTAACTTAAATGTGCATTAACAGGTGTCAAGTAAAATAAATTATGGTAAATCCATTCTACATGATACAGCTATTGAAGTGAATAAGAACCTCTTTACATATATGTATATAAGCTCAAAGACATATTAAGTGAAAAAAATAAAAGCAAGGGCAGAACACTGTGTATAGTATGCTACCATTTGGATAAAGAAAGAGGGAAGATATATATTCACATTTGTTTAAGCATACATAAAATTACTGGAAAGAGCTATATGAAAATAACTGCCAGTGGGGAGCAAAACTGGATGGCTGACATAGCACAGGGAGCTCAGCTCGGTGCTTTGTGACCACCTAGAGGGGTGGGGTAGGGAGGGTGGGAGGGAGACGCAAGAGGGAGGAGATATGGGGATATATGTATAGCTGATTCACTTTGTTGTAAAGCAGAAACTAACACACCACTGTAAAGCAATTATACTCCAATAAAGATGTTAAAAAATAAAAACTGGATGGCTGGTGGATAGAGGGGGAGGCTGACTTTTCACTCTCTATACTTTTATACCTTTGGATCTTTGATCCATGTTAACGTATTATTCATTAAAATAAAATAAGATAGTAAAGAATGATATTGGCTAACAATAGTCACTTGCCTTGTGCTTGACACTCTGTTTTACATATTATTTTATTTAATTCACGCGTTTTTTAAAATGTTCAATCTCACTCATGATAAAAGAAATGTAAGTCAAAACCACATAAAGATAATACTTTTCACTTATCAGATAGGCAAATATCCTAGAGTTTGATAACACACTGTCTTGGCAGGGGGAAATGTCACTTTCAGAAGAGGTCACTGAGACCCAGGAAGGCTAAGACCTCTCTGTAGTCAGGGGTGGGGCTGGAGTATTATCCCAGAAGGTCTGGGCCAGATGCCATGCAACCTCTCACCACTAAAGGGTGATCATATCAACATTTTTGTTAGAAGACACAGTTGTGATTATTCACTCTTCATAACAGTCAATAATTATCAACATAGATTGATGTTTTCAGTGATATTACTTAAGAGACTTAATAGATGATATTCAAAAGGAGTCACCAGAAATGCACTGGACCAGCCGTCAGGAGATGCTGTTTCCAGCCTGACTCGGCCATCACTTTAAATTCTCTTGGCCTTCATTTCTAC
This sequence comes from Balaenoptera musculus, assembly GCF_009873245.2. Classification (NCBI taxonomy): domain Eukaryota; kingdom Metazoa; phylum Chordata; class Mammalia; order Artiodactyla; family Balaenopteridae; genus Balaenoptera; species Balaenoptera musculus. Next base: position 103,562,527 of record NC_045787.1, read on the forward strand.
ATATAGAAGGTGAACAAGGAAATATCTAAGTTTCCTTTCAAAATCCAAACCCATTATGTGACCCAAGTCAACTGGATTATCACAAGTCCTCCAGCATTTGGGGGTCACCCCTTTCTGCAAAACCAAGTCAGATGGTTTACGTGCCTGCCCCAAGTCATAACATGGTCTAGCCTCCTCAACTCTTTCCCTTTCCAAAAGTTGTACTTCTAATGTATTTAAGACCACAAGATTCATTTCGCACCCACCCACATGGAAGCCTGCTTCTCTGCTGTGGCCATACACCTAACAAGTTGCAGTCAGCTTCTGTCCCTTAGTGACGGTCACTGCTAGGAGCTCAGGAACTGACACCTCTTCCTGGATCCCACCCCAGCACCACTAACACAATAACAGACATTTTTAGGCATTACCAAAAGAATATAAAACAAGCAGAAACAGCTACAAATCAATAAAGAGGGGATGCCCTACTTCTATACAGTATTCAAATCACTTTGCTGCATGAGTGGCTGGGGCCAATGCCTCTTCCTAATAAGGAAACAGGAAAATCCTACTGGTTTCCCCCTTTCCGAGCCCACCGCTAACAATAAAAGTCTTGTTATAAAAGGTACAGTAATTTGTAATTATAAGAGGGAGGTTTAAGGCAGAGAAGTTTGGTTTTAGTCTAAGGGGGTGTTTTTCTCTAAGCTACAAATAGTGGAATGCCCAAGGAGGTGACTACGGGCAAGGGTTCATGAGCTTCCTTATATTTACTCACCCATCCCCTGAAGGTCATAAACTCAATAAAGAAGGAGAAAGCACAGAAAACAGCTCCCCTGTTTCCCCTAATTAAAACATCATCTCTGTAATAGGTGAAAGCAAAGTTTTCAAGTTCCCATGTGATTTAAAATCCCTTTTATCAACAGTGTGACAGAGAGCAAGAAAATTTACACACCCTTGGGGCAAGACAGTGAAAATATATTACTATCCTGTGCAGGTAGATGTAAATTGCCACTGGTGATTTTTTTACATACAGATGTAGAAATAAATGCACAGGCCAAACCTGTTACTAATATTACAGGGCATATTGGATATCTTTTCCAGAATTGAAACAGTCTCAAGTCCTGTGTTAACAATGGCAGGAACAATTTCATTACCACAGCAGCAATTTATAGTTAGTCTCTCAAAATCATTTAAAATGACCACAAGGAGAAGTTGAAAAGCAAAAGAGTTGCCTACATGGCCTCTTTCAGATCTTCAATGACATTAGGGGTCTCTCCAATTACCTCCAGTACTCTATATTATTTTGCATGTACTCTCCAGATAACTGCCTAAATAATGGTAAGCAGTGTAAGTTCTAGCACTGCCACTCACAACTGTTTTAAATTACTTGGGTCCATTCTGACACAGTAGCTGCCATTCTCCATGACTTGAACAGGTGAAAAGATAATTATGTTAGGAAAACTAATGGCTCTGTTTTTCTCACTTAGGGGATTAAAAGTACCTATTTTCCTGGGCTCATCACCTTACCCTCCAACCTGCCAATAAAAATATTCTATATTTCCTTCAGAATTTGTCAGGCTTTCCTGGCCTTTCCAGGTGCTTCTAAACCTTTGTTTAGTAATTTTCCAAAGGAGAACATGCTATATTGTCCCATGACCAGTGGATTCAAACATGGGTATGAGGTCCAGTGTTCTAGAAAAGATGGGCAAGGGCCAGATCACCTGGAGTCAAGCCTGGGGTTAAGTCACTCCCTTTCTCCCACCTCAGGGCCCTGGCAAGACAGCTGTCATCTTGAAGCCACCGCTTCATCAGTGACAGGAAGCATTCGGCCTCTTGTCAGTTGGGGTCCAACACACAGTGACTGAGCCACCTCTCTGATGCAGACTGTGCAGCTGAGGCAATCAGAATGCTTTTAGCACAGCAAGAGGTAGAACGGTGTCCGGGTTAGAAGCTCAGCTGCCTGCCAGCTGTGTAATCTTGATGGAGTCACCATTTTCTCAATTAAAGTGGGGATAATACTTAAATCATGAATTTTTTTGAGCACTAAATAAGTTTGTACATATAAAGTGCTTGGAACAGTGCCTGGCACAAACTACCTACCTAATAAATGCATTAAGTACAATGAGCTATCATTAAATTAATTTTGGTTCCTAAAATCCAGCCGCCATTCCATGGGACCAGCTTTCCAACTCACATTGCCATTCTAAGGGGCCAATGTCCTGAAGTCTCTTGGATTAGACGTTATTAGATCCCATCTTGTGGCTCTCATTTAAACAGGCAGCAGGTATGTAGGTTCAGGGAGTGTAATTATCCACCGTAATAAAGTAGGTATGCTACAACAGCCATGGATCTCCTCCTCAGTAACTTCTCTAATTCCATCTGAAATGGTTTTCTAAGAATGGGGAAATTTAACCATTCCTTTAACTCTCTCTTTGCTCCTTATCCAGATCAGCGGTTTGAATGGATGGGGTAGCTCATGGTGTAAATGATGCAAATAGATGATCTCCTTCAATGAACTCTGATCTTCACTTCCAGAGCCTGACTGGGCAGCAGAGTCAAATCCCCTTCCTAATACATATTAAAAGGGGTGTAGGTCTGATCATTCCCTGTCACCCACTATAGAAGATGGGGCCACTTCAGTGCCAATTGCCCTCAGCTTTGGGCTTTTAAACCAAAATTATGAGATAGTAGGAAATATCTCATTTGACATCCTGTTTTGCCCTGGTGACTTCTTTTTTTTTCATTTTTAATGACATGTATTGTTTTATTTCTAACTTTACACGCAATACCTGTTCAACGCAGACAACTAGAAATACATAAAAGCATAAAGTAAAAAATAACATCACCCATAATCCCCATCCTCTAGAGATAACCATCATTAGCATTTTGATGCACTTCCTCCCAATGTCTACATATTTTTTTTTAATTTTTATTTATTATTTATTTATTATTTTTATTTTTGGCTGTGTTGGGTCTTCGTTTCTGTGTGAGGGCTTTCTCCAGTTGCGGCGAGCGGGGGCCACTCTTCATCGCGGTGCGCGTGCCTCTCACTGTCGCGGCCTCTCTTGTTGCAGAGCACAGGCTCCAGACGCGCAGGCTCAGTAGTTGTGGCTCACGGGCCTAGTTGCTCCGCGGCATGTGGGATCTTCCCAGACCAGGGCTTGAACCCGTGTCCCCTGCATTGGCAGGCAGATGCTCAACCACTGCGCCACAAGGGAAGCCCTACATATTTTTTAATTGAAGTATACTTGACCTACAATACTATGTTAGTTACAGGCACACAACATAGTGATTTGATATTTCTAAACATTACAAAGTGATCACCATATGTCTAGTCCTACTGACTTCTTTACCTTCCAATGCATTTGGAAATTCCAGGTCACCAGCAAAATGTCAGTAAAACTATACACAATGAAAGAAGGAACCCTGGAAAGTCCCTTTTGGGGTCAGCCAACAGGGGAAATAGCATAGCATTGAGTGTTAAGAACGGCCACTGATCAAATTTAACCAAAGGCAAGTTGTCTTAACTCAGAACATCACAGAAAGAGTAAATGAGAAATAAAATTGACTTGATTCATTGTGGCAGCCAACAGATAGATTTTGGTTTATTTTCCTCCTGTCCTACAGGATAATCTTTTTTTAAGGCAAAGAAAAAAATACAGATGAAAGGAGCAAGGTAAATCCCAGGTCAATTTTTAAATAAATTCCCTACTTTGTCCAAAAGGAGTGCTGAGTTCACAACGGCATACAAAAACCAGAATAGATACTGGACAGTTGAAAATGTAATCAATTAGCAATGCCCTTGAAGCCCACAGCATACTGAGTAACTAACTCCCAGCAGGACTTTGTGACAAGCAAGTTCAGTCAGGAAGCAAACATCCCCTCATCCTCTCCTCCCATGGGGACAGACCAAGGAGAGATGATGAATTGGCTCTTGACTTGTGACAGGTTTTTTTCTTATTCTGTTATACACGAGGTAATAAGGTAGTGATCAAGGCTGCCTCCAGCCTTTGGGTTTAAAATATACCCAAGGTGGGACTTCCCTGGTGGAGCAGTGGTTAAGAATCCGCCTGCCAATGCAGGGGACATGAGTTCGAACCCTGGTCTGGGAAGATCCCACATGCCGAGGAGCAAGTAAGCCCGTGCACCACAACTACTGAGCCCGTGCACCTAGAGCCCGTGCTCTGCAACAAGAGAAGCCACCGCAATGAGAGGCCCGTGCACCGCAAGGCTGCTCACCGCAACTACAGAAAGCCCGCACGCAGCAACAAAGACACAATACAGCCAAAAATAAATTTAAAAAATAAATAAAAATAAAATAAAATATATCTATACCCAAGCTCACACAATACAATAAGAAGTTGATTATTTGCCATTAGTTTAGAAAACACAATGTCATATGCCTTGGATTTGGGGCTTATACATTTATCATTTCCTACACAAGATATACTGACAACTCTCACTTCTGATAATTTAAAAAAATTATGAACGTCTTCTATGTGTAGCACGACGATCAATTTTACCTTACAAAATACAATTTGCTGCCCACACATTACCATTTTATCTGGCCATTTAACTACAGATAATGATCCTTTATGAATCAAGCCCACAACCTGGAGATTTTCTATCACATGTTCCTTTGGACCCTTGCAAAAACAATATAGAACGCCTGCGGTGTAAAATTAGGCCAAAACTTAATTATCTTGCAGCCTGTTTCCTGAGTTTAATTAACTTTTCTGAGTGGTTTCTACTGCAGTGAGGACTAGGCCCATTTTGTATTATTTAGTATCATAATTTCTCTTCTCTCTCCGTTCCAAGGACACCACAAGCTCCCTCCGGTCCTAATTGCCATGGCAAATGCAGATATGAGAACTGCAAAACAGCTATAACCAAAATGAACAATGTGCTGCTGTGCATACTAACATAGGGACGGAAATCTATGTGTGTGTTATCTCTAATCCCTTCTAGCCTCTAAATGAACTGACTTTAAATATTTAATTATCTTGTTAAGTAAATTCAGATTATGGATTCAAATCCTCATCATCACGGATCTTCAGGCTGTTTCAGAAGGAGAATAAATTGAGGCCAGGCCAACAGCATTTTATAAACTAGAATATGATGCACGTTTATAGTTTAAGCGGTCCTCCTTCTCCATGCCTGTGAATACTGCTTCTCTGGACCTTGAGAGGGCTGGACGTGGCAAGACATTCTGCATCTGAAAAGCATCTGAACCACGCCCCACGAGTAGTGGAGCGAATGTGGCCTTTGGAGCCCAACAGATTAAAAACAATCCAGGCTGTTTCATTATTTGCTCTGTAGCCACTGGCAAGTTACTAAATCTCCCAGCCTAGACTGTCCTGCTGTTAAATGCAGGTAAAGGTAGGTAAATGCCTCGTTGGGGGGTTTGATGATTAAATGAGATAACCAATGAGCTACCTCACCTTCCCCTTCCCCCGTATAAAGTGTTTTAGGGAAGAAAACCGTTTCCCTCCAGGGAGAGTTGTCAGCTGACTTTTAACATGTCAATATGCTTTGTGAATGCCTGAGAGCAGATATGAACAGGAAGTCGGACTTGAAGGAGGATAGGGCCTCTGTTGAGACAGGTAAGAGCAAAAAGACTAGAGGAAAGTTTGCAAAGACCTAAACATTGTTTGTAACAAAAAATAAACAAACGGAAAATCAGTAGAGGGAGAGAGGAAGAAAAAAAAGAACATAAAACAACCAGAATATTCTGATGTAAAGTGCAAGAAAGAGGGAGAGTCTATGACAAAAACCGAGGAGAAACCAGAAAGAAAACAGGAGCACTCCTAGGTCACCTCCCAGCCTCCGGGTCACGACTGTGCTGCCGATCTGCCCAGAGCCTGTCTTCACTCCACAGGGCTAGGAAGCAACTGAAGGTCGCTACTGGGAGATGCTGTAACTTTCTGATGCCACCAGGTACTTTGTGCCTACCCACCTCTCCACTCATTCACTCATTCCCGCTGCTGGTCCAGTCAGACAGCTGAGATTTTTCCTTGTTTTAAGCACATGTCACATCCTTAGTTCTGTAATGGGGAAGAGTGGCCTACCACTGTCCTGGGTCAGAGGGACACCTTGACCTGGCTCCATTCAGCCACTCCTTGGTCCCTCCTTAGCTAGCCCCGGAGAATTCCCCTTCCACACCAACATCCATCTTTTAACAGTCCGAGACCCTACTCCCCCTCCAGGTAAAACGAGGCATGCTTAAGATTGTTCTGAGCCATGGAAAGGGGCACATCCACTCAAGAAGGAGGGGACTCAGATTGATGACAACAGTGACGGGAAGGCACCGGCCAAGTGAGGTCCTCATGTGAGAGAAAACAAAAGGACAATCACTATAGATCTTAGGCTCCAGTGACCAGCGACGGTACAACTTTGGCTCACACAAAGGATGATGGCTGATACTTGCAAAGTTCCTTCCTAGGCTTACAAGGGCTGTTGTTCAGACTGCAAAAAACCAAGTGTCTCAGGAAAGACACTGTTGCCCTGTGCTACGTGTCCCATACGTGAGGATGCTGGGGTTGATCTAGGCCAAGACGTGACAATAACCAGGGCAATGACGTGCATGGAGGTCCTGGCATTTTTGTTATTGCTGCTGTTACTGTTCTCACATCATCTCATAGACCAGGAAGAATTCCCCTCCACATATTCATCTTCTTGATGTTTTCATTCAGAATTTTTAAATCTACCTTGTCCAGGGAAACAATCCACAATAATTAGTCTAATATCTGATTTCATTCTTCAAAAACACAAAAGACTCCTGGAAAACAGAGGGCCTATATTTTTCTCATATTTAGTCCATGACCTTGGCCATCACAGGCCCTCACAATCCACGTACCAGTCCTTATTCTACATTGAAATGTAAAAACTTAGCCTCGAGGTTACTCTGAGCCACAGAGGACTCTGTACCTGAAGGCCTCCTGCCTGCGCCTCCCTCCCCAGCCTCCCACGCGCTCCACTGCACCGGCCTTAAATCATCCTGCACGCCCTGCTCTTGTACCTGCCAACATCATCCACTGTCTAAATGCAGCTAGCAGCTGTTTATTTACAATTAGATCTGCCAGCTGGAAAGCAAACATTCTACGTTACCGAATCAATCAATGTTACAGGGAGAGAGAAAAAAATCAGGTAGAGCATGAAATGGAGGACAGGAACATTACATTATATTGCAGCTGTCCTTGTCCAATGCCATTAGATGTTCTCAGCACCAAAAATTCATATAACTACAGTCCGTGATCAGCTGTCTTCCAGTCACAGATTTGACACGTAAGAAATGCAGCCTACCAGAAGTGAAGATCTGGGCGTTGGAAGCCCATAGCCTTCATCTGATGACATGAACAACACTGTCCTAAGGGGTGGGTCTCTATCATGGAATCAAGGGCTTCTGCCCTAAATTATGTTTATCATTTTTGTTTCCTCTTTTATTCAAGCAGTGATTAGAGCTGAATCACACATATTGATATTGGGCTTTCAAAATAACATATTACCATGTTGATTATTTGCGGGTACTCTCTCATTTTGGGAATCTCAAATAATGATGAGTAATTTCTCCTCATCTTAAGTGGTCCTGCATAAATAATCCTCCCATTTTTGTTGGTTTACATTTTTACTGATGTTCATGACCTTGATTTGAGTTTGGCTGTTAATTCACAAAGCATAAGTTAAAACACATATGACTGGTTTAGACCTCAAAATTAGTAAAGCGTAAGAGAGTAACAATTTAATAGGAATAAGGCAACAAAAGCATAGCAGTATGGCTTGTTTAAATTGGTGTTCAGATGGTGAGCCTCTTTCTTTATCTGCAGGATTTTTGTTTGGTTTATGTTGTTCCAATTTTTTTTTTTTTTTTTTGCTAGTAATTGATGGGGGGAAAAAGGCTACGAATTATAAAAGTGGAGGGTCACTAAGCATGAGATTCCAGTACACAACCCAACATTTCTAACCCACAAAAATTCCTTAAGAATGCATTCATACGTGTCAGTGCCCTCTAAAACTCACTGCAGTTTGACTGCACAGCATTTCAAGTAAATGCTATAAATGTCCTTCTCTGGCCCTGGTGTGCTATGAATTTGAAGGTTTCCCCTCTCTGTGTGCTACTGATATGAAACTCTATTGCACTTGGTGTAAATGCAGAAACATCTGCTACAGCCACTAACCGCTTATTGGAAATGAACAACCAAGGCCGCTGCAGACCCCCTCTGCCCTCATTAGAAAATATGCTGGCAGTCAACAGAAATACAGTAAAACTTAGAGTGCCTAAGGAATCAGGAAAAGACAGTGAAGACCTTCAGAAAGATAAATAAACCACTCTCAGCCAAGCAGTAGCAGTGGCCATTAGTAGATCCAAAGCCTTCATTAAGAGCTCCCCATGTTGCATATATGCAGTCCCAGACGCCACACTTTTCATCCAACTACTTCAACCCTAAAGGTAGTAATCTACTTTGTTACTGTCTGGTTCAGTTAATGTTCCAAAGTACCTTATAACACTGAGCTTTCCAGAGTACACAGAAGAGGACATAGCTTAAAATTATAACCACATGCTGGGAGAGTGATAGGTTGGAGATGTATGTAGATAAACTTACAGAAGGAACAGACTGAAGGGAAGGCAATCAGACCATCGCAGGACCCCTCTGGGTATGAGGGTTTAAGGTCCTGAACTAAAGTGAGATCCATAAAAATGGAGAGAGAACAGTCCCTGTGGTACAGAGACTATAATAGCCACAGAGTAGAAACCATGGGGCAGTTTGTACTCCCCGTTTGCCTCCCTGTTCCTGAGACCAAATATGAATGGATTGAGATGAAGCCTTTTTCTCTCTCACAACAGCTCACTAAGCACAAATTTTGTATGACCTACTCAAAGTCATCGTGCTGTTATGGTTTCCTTCATTCTTTTATTTTTGTTTTGCACCTGAAAGAATCCCTCTTTCGGGCTTCCCTGGTGGCGCAGTGGTTCAGAATCTGCCTGCCAATGCAGGGGACACGGGTTCGAAACCTGGTCTGGGAAGATCCCACATGCCGCGGAGCAACTGAGCCCGTGAGCCACAACTACTGAGCCTGAGCGTCTGGAGCCTGTGCTCAGCAACAGGAGAGGCCGCGACAGTGAGAGGCCCGCGCACCGCGATGAAGAGTGGCCCCCGCTCGTCGCAACTAGAGAAAGCCCTTGCACAGAAACGAAGACCCAACACAGCCAAAAATAAATATAAATAAATAAATAAATTTATAAAAAAAAAAAAAGAATCCCTCTTTCCCTCCCATGTTACATACTCATTTCCTCCCCCATGACATCCAAGTAACAACATCATATTGGTTTGGATTATTTGGTTGAATGCAACAAACTGTTTCTGGCTAACTTTAGGAAAGAAAACAATTTTTAACTTTTTTTGAAGGAAATGAGGTAGTACATCAAATGGAAGGGCCAGATGAGCAGGCAGATCTCAGGAAGTATGAAAACCAGGGAAAGGCTGGGAAAATAATGGACGGTCTCCTCAGAATCGCCAGAAGGATGAGTCAAATCCAACTATTTTCGATATTATGTCATTCTGCTCAGATTGAGATTCCCATGGCGACTGCGTGGAGTAGGGGAGTGCAAGGTCCCCAAAGCTGGTACCAAAGGAAGGTAGACTGGAGGCTGGGCAGGCATCACCAGTGGCCATCCACCACAGCTGTACGTGGACGCACTTGTACATGGGTGCACTTGTACATGCAGCAACGGCATGAAGCTTAGAGCAATGACATATCAGGGTCTGCTCCTAGAAGTACAAGGCTTCATTCTACGACGAAACACATTCTGCTTCAACACCTGCATTTGGTGCATTTTGTTCCTTCCTTTAACATAGAAATGTCTCACTTCCATATCTAACTTTCAGACTGAACATCCCCTGGCTTTAATTCTCCACTCTCGCCCATTAAGTAGTTCTGATTAACTCTGTTTATCATGAAGAAAAAGCAATATAAGCCTACAGGAAAGGTCTCAAAAATAGGCATTGTCAACCACATCAATGCTACCCATAACAACTTCCTATGATGATGGAAGCATTCTATATCCGGGCTGTCCAATAGGGAAGCCATTAGCCATATATGGCTATTGACCACTTAACATGTGACTAGTAAGACTGAGAAACTGAATTGTATTTATTGATAATTTCAGTTAATTTAAATATAAATCTAAATATCCAAATGTGGATAGTAGCTACAATATTAGACAGTACAGAATAGATATATCATCTCCAAGAAATTCCTTGTTCTATTTATTTGGAATCTGTGTGGCTTTTATGTCCTGCCACACTCATGTGTGCCATGCATGTAGGATGCTAAAAGCCAAATTAAATATTTTTCTGGGAAAGTTAAAAGGAACTCTGAACCCATTGTATACATATGACAAGTAAGGCACCTTGTGGCTAAATGACTTGAATCAGGTCACCCAAAATTGAAACCATTCCCAGGTAAATACACAAAGCTGCAGGAAGTCCTGAACTCTCGCTCTGGGTCTCCCTAAGCATGCGACCTTGGGGAAGCCAGCTTCCTCTTTCACTTCTTGGAAGGAAAGGGGGTAGACTAGATACTTTCAGGTCCCTTTATCAACACTAAAAGCCTTAATTTCAATTTTTCTCCCATTAAAATCTAGAAGCTGTAGACACAGTCCAGGCTGGTGAGTTAAACTTGCCTGGTGAGACCTGGAGCAAACTGAACATACACCCCAGCCAGTCATACAGCTGGGAATGTTAGCCCATCATCTGGAGATGCTGATTTCCAAAAAGACCTCAGAAATCCTTTTTTTACTGTTGGAGTCTAAAGCAATTTTTAACAAAATCTCTGTGAGCTAAACAAATCTCATCTGTGGGCAGGGTGTGACATAGCTTGCTTCAGATAGGTTATAGCTAAAAACCTGGAGCTCTCAAACTGTCCCTTCAAGTGCCCCCCCCCTTTCAGAATTTTCTGACCTTCTCCACACCCCCATATTGTTCTCTGTTTAAATGTCTATTTCCAAATGTCTATTTCTATTTCTATTTCTCTGTTTAAATGTCTCCTCCTCTGGATTCCAAACAGGATTTAAGTTAAACTACCGATTGTTAGATCAAGCCATGACACTGCTCTGATTGTGAAAGTGGCTTTGTTTCTAATAACCAGCACAGAGAGAAAAGTTATCATAATGTGTCAATGATAACTGGCAGATGCCCCATCTCTCCTTTATCATTTGTGATGCTATGAAGGGAATTCAAGTCTTTTTTGATTCATTAACTTTGTGTTTTATGGGAAATACATTCAACTCATTCTCAGATAAAATTGCAAATAATTACCATCTCGAAAATTTAACCTTTCCCTGAAGCAGTACTTACGTGTCAACTCCACATATCTTACTGCAGTAAAAGAGCATAAACACCAGGTGGCAGCATTGTATCATTAAAGCTGCTCAGACCTTGAAATTGAGGTATGTTTATAAATCTTCTTGCCTTCTAGATCTCTTCTTAGCTGATAAACTTCTTTAGAATTTATTTTTCATCAATTATTGTTATTTGAAATTTATTGTTATGATGGCTTAGCCATTAACCTGAAATAGGCCTTAAATTTTTGGAATGTTCAGTTACCAACAACTTTGAGTTTAAATGGTATAAAACTGCCTAAGGAAAATTTTTTTAATGAATTTGTTTTAAGCAGTGCCCTTGCTTATTTCTAATCTTATTTGCGTTATAGGGAATGATGAATATTGCATTTTGGAAGAGAAATTCTGGATGGTTAAGATTCATGTCTGGAATCCCAGCACTGCATATTAGCTCAGGAAACAGCCTAGATAATAAGCAAAGAATCTCTTTTAAAATCCAGTAGTTGCACTCCCATGTATTCTGGAAATAAAGCCTAAATTCAGATCTCAACTGAAATGCTTAAAAACTGCTCTCCAGCCAACTGAGAATCAGTCTTTTCTTCCATCCCCCCCCCACCCCCCCCCCACCGCCATCACCCACTCATCCTCAACTTTGTTTTCAGTCTGCCACAGGAAACCACCTTCTCCTCGCAATTGAAACAAAGTATGTATTTTACCACAACAAAAAAATTGTGTATGTGTGTGTAAAAAGGAAGATAGATATCCATTATGCCATTTTCTACTTAACAAGTAACAGTAATTCCTTAATATCATCAAATATCCAGAAGGTATTCTAATTTTCAATTGTTTCATAAATGTCCTCAATTCTTTAAAAAAACAAAACAATTTTGCATACATTTTATGCTTGCTGGCCCTCCCCTTACACAGTTACATCTGGCTGAAGTCTCACTTTTGGACTAGGGAACCCCTTGTTGGGAGGAGCAGGGCCAAGGCCAGAAGAAGGTTTTGCCTTGGGCTGTTTGACCCTGAGGGCTAACTCCCAAAGTGACCTCTCCCAAAACGAAGGGCAAATCTCCCCCATCCCCATTCTTAGAGGAGGCGCAGAAGCAAATTCCTGGCAATTGGAGAGTAGTCATTTTTATCCCGGATTCCAACAATCATGAGTTCAAAGATAACTCAACTCTCAGAGCACCCTGACACAAATTAGCAATATTTTAACTATAAAGAGAAAACCATATCTCTCTTCTCTTCTTTTACTCTCTTTTCATTTAATGAGGCAAGAAGCTAATACATTGACTCATTCATTCCTGCCAGTCCTACAAGCCCCTTAGAAAGTTAAGGAAGTTATGAACTCTCTCTACACACACAAAAAAAGCTGACGTGCCCTAGAGCAAAGAGTGTATTTTCAGAGGACTGAGGGATCAAGGACCCACCGCTGGCCCCAGGGTAAGAATCTTTGGCAGTTTCAACCTCTGTGGCCTGTGAGAGTTGTGCTTTGCACACAGGACAATGAAAGAATGCATTAAGCCAAGCAGACTGACAATCTCTCTCCTCAAACTAAACACCACTTCCTAGCAGGTTTGTTTGTTGTTCGCTTGTCATTTTATTTTGTATTGTTCTGTTTTCTCCACACAAGGCCTGCGGGGGATCTGCAGTGTGTCTGAGAGCCATACAGAAAACCATATCCAGGAAAGCAAGTCAGAAAGCCAAGGCAAAGTGCCAAGCTCTCAGATTTTGTCGGTGGGTGACAAAATTGGGCCACACATTCCACACGGCAGTTTGGAAATCTACCAAGAGACTTCAAATTCTGCACACGCCTTGACCTGGCAATCCTAATTCTAGAAATTTATCCTAAGGAGATAACTGTGACTGTGCAGGTGATGCAGCCAAAAGGCTAGTCATTAGAAATAAACTGTCTGACAATGTTGAAAACATTAAACTAATTATGCTACACCCATTACACAAAATAATATTCAGCCTTTTATACTGGTTTGATAAAGGTTAGTGATAATATTGAAATGTGTTTGCTATATTAAGTAGGAAAAGCAGATTCTAAAATAGTTTATGCTGTATGACTCTTTTTGATAACATATCCTGGAATGATATATACAAAATGGCTAATAAATGATTGATGCCTCCAGATGATAGAATTATGGTTGGTTTTATATTTTCTCCCTTTTTTCCTTTGATTCTTATTTTTTCTCACCTGTATTTTTCTATAATAAACACATATTGCTTGTATAATAAAGAAAAGTTAGTAAGTATGTTCCAGACACAAGTACAGTCTGAGGATCCTTGCTCATTAAGGTCAGTGGCCCAAAGAAACAGGAAATTTGGAAAGAAAGAGAGGTAGGCACTTGTCAAGCATAAGCATCAACAAGGAGATTGAACCCAAGGCAACACCTATCCCAACACAGCAAGGTTTCAAGGTAGAGGCCAGAAAGGAGAAATCCCAAGAGCCGCAGGTCATGTCAGAGACCAGAGATGCTGCAGGTAAACAGATGTGATAATGTTGGCACCTACCCACCCCCTTATTTTCTCCTTCTCCTGAAGTGATTCTTGATAAACTCTCTCTTTATGTAAAGCTAATAAGGAAATAAATCTGAGTTTCTAAAGCTTTATAAAAAGTGCCTCCCAAAAAAAAAAAAAAAAAAAAAAAAAAAGTGCCTCCCAAAGTCTTAGCCTGGGGAAAAGAAAATTTTTATTTTTGCATGCATATCCCTGCCCAAGTCCAGAGAAAATTGCCATGTATAGAGGAGAGAACTCAGCCCTTTCCCAGATAAAGAAGATTAATAGCAGGCTCCAGCTTTTCTGTCAATGGTACTTTTTAAAAAGGTACTTTGTTTTATGTAAGAACATTTGAACCTATTCCTTTGTAAGTCTGAGCACTTTTAACTCAGACACGTATTAAATTCTCAGAATAGGTCCCTTAGATTTGTGGGCCTCGACTGATTTTTCTCCTATAATTCATGTCTCTAGTCTTGTCTGCCTTTTCACAATGGGCTCAGGTGCTCGAAGACTCCATCTCCAAAGCATGGATCTCTGCAGAGACGACCCATAAACCCATCAATGACACTCTCTTTAAAAAAAAAAAAAAAAATCAAGAATTCCTCATTTCCATGAGTTAAAGATTATCCCTTGTGAAAACATTAGCTAGGATCAAAAACTCAGTGTCAACATTATGGGTATAGTAATTTGACTTACATTTTGAGCTCCCATTTTGCTACGATGGTAAAAATTCAGTTGTTATTAATTGGGAATTCCATCCTTTTCATTAGTTGTATCTACGTTTGGAAGAGTCTATATAAAGCCAAGGCCTTGAGAGGTGTGCTCCTGGTTCTTGCATCATCAGCCATGAAGGTATCCCCCAGGCTGTACCCAGCTGCCCCAAGGGCTGGCAGGAAGGAACTTCCACAAACTTTGACTCACTTCGTTTGAGTTTCCAGGAAGTTCATCAACCTTGTGCCAATGCTTGTTTCCTCAAACCAAATATCAAATGGTCTAGCCACGTCTGATGAATTCCATGAAGGAGGGAATCTTTACCCTAGACAGAAAAAGAAAAAAAAAAAATCATTCTATGGATTCCACAGCTAGTATCTATTGTTTTCTTTACCCACGTGTTTTTCCTAGGTCTTTTTGTACCAAAAAGAGAGTTTTAACTCGTCTTTATTCAACTCTCTGAAATCTTCCAATTTTTTTTTACATTTTAATGATTCTAAATTACGCACTCTGGAGTATGATTAATTTAGACTTAGCGTGTACTTATCTGGCTTTAAGTCACACTGGTATGTATGCCATCTTCCCAAATGGATATATTATCCCAAGCCTAGCACTAAGAACTTTATAGGACATTTCTGTGCCTCTGTTCCCCTGTCAATCCACATTGTAGTAGGTGTTCAATAATCACAGGCCATGCTGTGATTCCCTTGTGGCTAAGGCAGCAGCAGAGAGCACTGTCCAGAGTGTGGCCAGTGAACTATGAGGGCTGGGTTTGAACACCAGCTCTGCCATACTAACTGGGCAATCTTGAGCAAATTACTTGTGTTCTCCCTGCCTTAGTTTCCTTTTCCGAAGAATGAAGTAGTAATAGTATCCGTCACGTAGAGTTGTTTAAAGGATTAAATAACATAATGTACATCAAGTACATAGAAAAGTGTGCAGCCACAAATATAGGCCATTTTTAACATTTCCATGAAATCAGGTTATAAATCAGACCATTCTAAAAGGAATCATGTTTTCTCACTCTACAGAAGTGCTACACACCTGTATACTTTTCTTGGTTTTGGGGGTTGTAAGGGATTGGGTGTGTTTTTTCATTTGTACAAAGACTAGCATCAAATGGACTAATGGCTAGACCAGAAAAATTCTACAGAAACAAAAATTAATTACAAAAATGTAAACCTTTGTAATTAATCAAAATAGTAATATGACTCAAATTCCATACTAATACACCAACCAAACCTCTATTTCTGGCGTAAGTAAAACTTCATCTTAACAAATCTTGCCACCAACACCCCACTCTCACTAGATGGCAATGCCCATATATACCAGGAGGGTCTAAGTATAAAAAGACCCATATAAAGGAAAAGGTAATAATTGTGCATGCCTTCACTTAACAGCACACCTCCAGAGGGAAAAACTCATATATTTCATATAGAGTGTACCAGACTGGTGAGGAGGGCTTACCCTTTTGACAAAGACTCTAAGGAATTATAATTTGCAAGATATATTCCTTTGACAATTTGGATACTGACTCTTTCAGGTTTGCAATATACAACGTTGGGGTTTTTGTTTTCTGAACTCTCCTATGAAAAAGTCACCACTCAGAGACAAGCAAGGGCTTCTTAGCCAGGTAACTATGTGTGTGTTGATTTAAAATCCTTCCAAAGATAACCCTCTCTGCTGTGAAGAGGCCTTCTTAGCACTGCACAATTCATTCATCATCCTTAGCTTCTGCTGAAAAAAAGTTAGCTGTTCACCTCTCTCTAAAGATCAAATCCACTGTGTTCAGGACAAATTGCTTCCTTCTTAGAACTTCAAAAAAAATATAGTTACTTCTAAATCCTAATGAAGATATATTACTTCAAAAGCTATAAAACAGAACTCCCAGATACAGCTTTTGAGTGAATCCCAAGAAAGGTCAGTTAGGTTGTAGACATAAGAGGTTTATGCTGCCTCAAATCAATCCCTTAAAGTGTTCCTCCAAGATCTCTGCAGTCTGTGCTAACCAGCAGCCTTGGAGGGTCAAGGAAGGGCCATCCGTTGGAAACGACTTGCATCTCTGATATAGCAACAGAACAATGAGATGATTTTTTTTCCTTAAAGGAGGATACTTCTACACTCCTTTCATGCAATACGTGCAGAGGGGAGGACCAAAATGGCAGCAGAAAATGCTTTCCACAAAAGATGCAATAACAATTCTCTTTACTCAAGCCCTTAGAGGGGAAGTAGCTAAGAGTTTTCTACCAGACAAGGAGACACTCAGAGACATCAAGGTCCAGAAGAGTTCAAATCTCCTCCACTCAATCAGGTACAAAGATACCACTTTGAAAGACATGTACCAGCTCCCTCTTTTCTCCGAGAACTTCAAAGTGGTGTACATCCCAGTCGGAGGTCTTCACAGCACCTTTATGGAAAAGTGAGGGGGAAATAAAGGGCGATCCTGAGCAATTTTCAAAAGGCCATTCAGCAAGACAGCGGCAGATAAGGAAACAGTCTTCCTGATTCTGATAACTCTATTTCATTTTCTCTAACACAAAAAGTGATCCTGGGGGCCCAACCATTAGATGACCACAGTAACACAAATTGTTCTTTTTAAGAAACCCAGCTGAAAATGTTATGGGAAAAGCAAAATATCACCTCAACAGGGTCTTTCCTGTCCTTAAGAGACTCCAGGCCACAGTAATCTCTCCTGACTCTGGGAAGTACACAGTCAGGTCAGTGGTTTTCAAACTTGGCTCCGTGGAGCCCCTTTAGAGAGCACTGGGGGAGCAAGAAGAGCCAGATGGAACTCTGCCTTTCCACCCCAACTTCAGCCAGAAAATCTCTAAGCTTATCTGCTCAAAGGGGTCCATGATTTTTAAATATCTTTTAACAATCTAGGATAACTATATTTCATTAAAAATGAAGGAACAGAAGCAAAAAGAAGTTAAATAACCAGAGAGAAGCACTGTTGAAAGAATGAGTGGTGGAAATCAATATGTAAATCAAGCAACCAATGCCTGGGTGTAAAGAAGAAAAGAAGGTGAGCTTGGATGGTCCTAAGACCCAGGAGAATGAGCACTTTGAAGAGGTGATCCTCACAAGGGCAGAGTACAAACCCAAGAGGGACTTTGCTGATTGGCTTAACATTGGTGCCTCTTCCTTTGAACCTCATTTTCTTATAACACTGAAATAGCAAATGGTACCATGACTATTGACCTCTTTCATCATAAATATATTTATCCTCCTGCCAATTAACCTCAGTGATTTGTTTCCTTTTCTTCTGTTTCAATTCTAAACTCCTCCTTTCCTTGGCTACCTCTTCAAACCCCAACCCTTCTATGAGGTTTTATTCTGAATTAGTAAAGCCAGTTTGGTCCCAAACAATTGCATGTAAATTATATTATCCAAAAGCATCAATTCAATCTTGCATCTGTGGCACATTCTGTCTTGTGAAAAACTCAGGAAAGAATACTTACAATAATACTGTTAGTTCCCTTCATACACTGGTACAGTGGAACCAGATGATACAAGGAATCACAGAGCTGGAAGGGTCCCTAAGAAGCCATTCAAACCACCACCACTATCTTCAAAGAGCAACATCCTAGACTCTTGACAATAAGAAACGATTTGAAACACATCCAGAGATAAACTTTAACACACACTTCAGATAAAATTGTTCCCCTGCCTTCTCTTCTCAGTTCCCATTTCTACATTCTGTCCTCATATTTTTATTTTTTATTTCTATTTGTTATCTTTTGACCCTTCTTTATACTCCTCTTGGTTCTGCATATCCCCCCCTCCTCTTGAAATGCCAGACCATCCACTAGGTTTCAGTAAATAAGAACATTTTTCTAAGTTTCTACATACTAAATTCTTAACTGGGCATCTGAGTTGCTTTTTCCCAAATTACTTGAAAGCCTACTAGCAAGTAAAGAGTATTGGTAACATTTTAGTATATTCTATATAATCTTTCATTTTTTTTATGTAGAAGGATGGATAGATACATAGATAGATTCAGAATCTTATTGCTTATGTTTTTGTAAACTTTTTTATTCAACAATATCTTTTGGACATCCTTCTATATTAATAAGTCAACATTGTTGTTTTCATGCTTTTATAGTATTCCATCAACTGTGTGCAGTGACTTATTTAAATAGAGGATGAATTCTGCCTTCCAAGAAGTTGCTTCCTTAGTCTAGTTCAGAGTTTTGATTATTCCAACAGCTCCTAACTGACCTCCTTGCCTGCTTTCCCCTCTATAACCCACCATCCGTATCACTGCTGACCTCATCTTCCTAAAACACAGGGAGGATCATGCTTCTCCTCTTCTTACAATCCTTCTGCTGCTCTTCGGGTAAAATCCAAACTCCTTCCCAGGGCATCCAAGCCCCCAAACCTGTCTCTAGCCTAGGCTTCCTGCTCCATTCCCAGCCTCCCGTTTCCCCCAGCCCCTAACATAACAGACTTTTCATCATTTACTGCTCACTGCATGGAAATTCAAGCCTCTGCGCTTTTCCTGCTACTTATAAAGTCCTCCCCACCTTGTCTACCTGTTAAATTCCCAGTGCTCTTAAGATCTTCCTCTATAGCATCTGTGGCACCAGGACAGTCACTTTTTTCTGTGTGTATGAAGCCATTTCTAAATTTCTATATAATGGCACTTATATTGTGTTATAATTTTTTATGTATATGTTTATCTCTCCCACAATTCTGGCTTTATCCTTAATGTTTTATACAGTAACTGCCACTCAATAAAAGTTTATTGAACTAAATTCAATCCCTCAACCTGTGGACCAGGCTTACAAGATAGGATAAAGCATTCAATTTAGTTTAAATTCTGGATCCCAGGGATGAACTGCATTTCCACCCATCACAGTTGCATCCCTGATACAACAACGGCAATTGAAATTGCTAATTTATTTTTCATCCAACAATTTCTAGCTTGAAAGTAACACCCCAGATATGCAGGGGATAGAGTCTTAAGGACAGTGTCATTGATATTATTTCCACTCTTTCTACTAGTAGGAGGGAACGGTGAATTCAGGCATTATGTCCAACATTCTATTACAATCCACAAATGTCCTGGAAGAGGCACCAATTGTGGGAGCAGTCAGTACTGTTCTAGAAAACAATAAAAGTCTGACAACAACGTATAAATAATATTTAAATGTGAATTTTGGCAAGTATGAAGTGTTTCATTAGTTTTATCAGTATATATGACTTCCTTTTCCCTTTCCCTTTCAAGAAAGAATATACAACTCTCTGAACAGAATCAACCAAGAAGTATCAAATGGCATAGTCTTTGACTATGTTTTCAGGGGGTGAAAAAAAAGAGAAGTTGTCTAGATAACATTGGCTTCAGTGATATCAATGTTTAGTTTTCAGTTTCCTCTTAGGGCTTCTTGGCTTAGTGGAGCATGGCGATTCTTTTTTCAATAAAATACAGTCTTACAGCACTGCAATACTAATCATGTTGTATTTTGCTTTGCTTTGTATTGTTTTCATTGTTTCTGATTGCCACTGATTTACTGGATGTTTGACCTCCTAAGTGTGGTTTAGATGGAGACCAAAACCCAATAAAATCAAAATCAACACTGAAATAAAGTGGGTCTGAAAAAATAAATAAATGTTGCCAACTTAACGATTCCTTACTTGACAAACCACTAGAGATACCCAATCTCAGATTTCCCTTGAGAGTCAATGAGAACCATTTTTCCTTTATTGTTCTATTTTTTAAAGAACTGTAACAAAGAAATAGCAAAGTGCAAAAATCATAAATGCACAGCTCAATAAATTCTCACAAAGCAAGCCCACCAATGTAACCAGTACCTAGTGAGGCACCCCAAAAGCCCCACTACGTAACCCCTATTCTGGTCAGACTATAGATGGACTTTGCCTATATTCTAATTTTACGTAAATGGATTCATACTGTGCGTACACTTTTGTGTCCAGTTTCTTTCACTCCAAGTTATACTGGTGAGATTCGTCTTTGTTTTCACTTGTGGCAACAGTGTGTTCACTGTCACTGCCATAGAGAACTACCCCTTTTTTGTTATTGTTTCAGGAGCATCTAAACAAACAAGTGCTCTGAGGAAAACACATGGATCCCAGGGTTAGAATACAAGAGCTTTAGTCAAAAGAGGAAACAGTGACTAAGATGACCTTTTGAAACAGCTTGAAGTCAATTGTCAAGAAGCAGCTATCTGAGCAGAGAAGCAGAATAGTAAAAAGCACCCTGTGAGATAAGCCAGAATAGCAGGTTTGGAAAGAAATGCCCAGAACTGAGCCAGGGATCCTGGTTCAAAAGAAAATAAACGTTGGCCTTCTGAAAAGGTTTTGATCTAGGCTGGTTCTGCCTCGTGTCTTTAGCACAGTCTTTCTTTCTCCGCCTGGGGGTTCTCCCTCCAGAGTCCCATGGTTGTGAAGGCAGCCCCTCTGTAAGGGGTCAGATTTTACCACACCTTTTCACGCACTGTTTGATATTTAACCAAAAAGTCCTCGCATAAAAAGACATCTGCATTCTGTTTCTGCCTCTTTTAAATACAGGTGATCAAAAACTCTCTTTGCAAGTTTTAGATATTGCCATTATGGTGAACTCTCGCTTTATGAAAGCTTATAAGTTACTAAACCATTGTTACCAGCTAATTCCGATATTTAAGATACTGAAATTTTTACTAGTGCTTTTTTTTTTACTTTTATCTTTTGCATTTTCTTCATATGATAATCTTCCAATTCTCTTATTACTTCTGACAGCTCTTTTTTTAGGCCTCAACAGCTAGTTCCTCTTGACTTTTTTTTTTTTTAATATCTTTATTGGAGTATTACTAGTGCTTCTTAAAACTCCCTGCATTTAAAACATTTTCATTCTGTTATGAAGATGTTTATTAGAGCAATTATCAAAACATTCCCATAAATATTGATGCCATATTCTGAAAACAAAATATCCTTTTCTTCCTCCTTAAAAAAAAAAAAAACCCAATTCACACACACACAAAAAAATAGTCTAAAAAACAACTTATTTGAAGTACATTTGCTATAGTTTTTAAAAGACAGTAATTGATTCCAGTGAATCTGGAAAATATTTATTCTGAGAATCTAAGAATTTTCCCTGCATCTTGCACCTTACACAAGTTTACCTAAACCTATCAGAGATTTCAAGGGTCCTGGCTTAAAATATTTATCAGGAACAAGAATAGAGGCGTTGGAATATTTGCCAAGGTATTAGTAAAAAAGAGTAGAAATGATTTGTGCCAGAACATGACTAATATGAATTCTAGTTTTAAAACCAAATCCACATATAAGAGGATATGACACCCAAAATTCATTTCAATGGCTACTAAA
The DNA here is from genome assembly GCF_009873245.2 of Balaenoptera musculus. Taxonomy (NCBI): domain Eukaryota; kingdom Metazoa; phylum Chordata; class Mammalia; order Artiodactyla; family Balaenopteridae; genus Balaenoptera; species Balaenoptera musculus. The sequence continues at coordinate 103,584,386 of NC_045787.1, forward strand.
ATATGCTACATTAAATTAAAAGTGGTTTTAAGTTATTTTAGCTTCTTGCCTCAAAAGATGGGAGTCTCAGGCTTCCCTGGTGGCGCAGTGGTTGAGAATCTGTCTGCCAATGCAGGGGACACGGGTACGAGCCCTGGTCTGGGAGGATCCCACATGCCGCGGAGCAACTGGGCCCGTGAGCCACAACTACTGAGCCTGCGCGTCTGGAGTCTGTGCTCCGCAACAAGAGAGGCCGCGATAGTGAGAGGCCCGCGCACCGCGATGAAGAGTGGCCCCCGCTTGCCACAATTAGAGAGAAAGCCCTCGCACAGAAACGAAGACCCAACACAGCCATAAATTAATTAATTAATTAATTTAAAAAAAAAAAAAAAAGATGGGAGTCGCTTTCCTCACAGTGAGAGACTGAGTCAGCTTGTGACTGCTTTGACCAATACAAGCAGGCAGAAGTGACCCTGTGTGACTCTGAGCTCAGGCTTCTAGAGGCCTTGCAACTTTGCTCTCACCCTCCTGGACCTGCTGATTCCACGGGAGATTCCACTTGAGCTCACCTGCTGGAGGAGGATGTCGTGTGTAGCAAAGACAAGCCCTCTCGTCTGAAGTCCCTGACTGTGATGGGGAAATCCTGGTTGGGTGAAATCCATTTCTCCTTCCTTCACTACTCAAGGTCATTTTAAAACTTGCATGTCCTTTAAGCAGCACATAACCTAAGCAATAAGATATTTGCTTGCGTCACGCTCCAGGAACGTGGAGTCAGCTGAATCTAATTCGAGCTGAGCTGGTTAAAACTGGATAGGACCTTCTAACCTCCAACTGAGCCTGCGCCGGTGTCTGCTCGGTGCCCGTTTGAACGTGCAGAGGGCTGGAGCTGAGTTACGCCTGCGCAGAATGGCAATTACGGCGCGTTTTTCCAATCAGCGCTCCCCACGCCTCAGATCCAGCCCGTGAATACCCCGTTTCTTTATCACGTAAATACCACAACCCTTTACCCTCCGGGTGGCATATTTAAGATTTGTTTGGTCTCCTTACTTGGCTGCCTTTTGAATAAACCCACTCCCTGCTGCAAACCTGTCTCAGCATTTTGGCGTGCTGTGCATCGGGCAAAACAAACCTGGTTCGGTAAGAATGATTAATGTACATGTCAACTCAACTGGCCTAAGAGATGCCCAGAGAGCTGGTAAAACATTATTTCTGGGTGTGTCTATGAGGGCAGTTCTGGAAGAGATTAGCATTTGATTCAGTAGACTGAGTGAAGAGATCTGAGCTCACCAACGCGGGCGGGCATCCTCCAACCCGTTGGAACATAAAGGCAAAGCAAGGGCAAATTCTTTCTCTGTTTGAACTAGGACATCCATCGTCTCCTGCCCTCAGTCATCAGAGCTCCAGATTCTCAGCCTTCAGACTCAGATTGAATTATACCACCGGCTTGCCAGGTTCTTCAGCCTGCGGGTAGCAGACTGTGGGACTTCTCGGCCTCCATAGCTGTAAGCCAATTCCTACAGTAAATCTCCTCCAATATGTTTATATATATCCTACTGGTTCTGTTTATCTGGAGAATCCTGACTAACGTACAGTTGATCCTTGAATGATGCGAGGGTTAGGGGTACCGAGGCTCCACACACTTGAAAATCCACATATAATTTAAACTCAGTGCTCCACATACACTGTTCCTCTGCAGCCGAGGTTCCTTCACATCCTAGGTTTAACCAACCTCAGACATATAGTACTGTAGAATTTACTACGGAAAATATCCACGTCTTAGTAGACCCCCGTACTTCAAATCCATGTTGTTCAAGAGTCATCTGTACTAACTAACAAACCCTCAGAAGACTTCTTGAATATACCCCAGGTAAGAGCAGCAAAAGAATTGACTAGCTGAGCCCAGCCCAACTTTTTGAACAAATAAGTTTTTGATTTAAGCCACTAAATTTGAGGAAGTTTTGTTTTGCAGCAAGAGATAACTGAGACGAGTACCCAGAGCCCATCTCAGTTACCTCTTGTTTTGTTATGTAACATAACAAATGAGTAAGGAAACTGGCTGGTGTATTTGGGGTTACTATCATGTCTCCAACTTTAAATTTCTACAGCACTTTGCTGCCAAATTTAGGCCCAATTTATTTCTAATCAGGACAACTCTAATTGACTCCTGGTATCTGTGTCTGCCCACATTTACTTCCTATACCAATCTAATCTCCGTGTTGCCACCAAAGTATCTAGGATCCGAATTAAAATTCTCCCTGCTATCACGCTTCCGTTTAAACACTTCTGTCTATGGAATAAAATTCTGAGCCTGCCTTTCAAAACCCTTTATAATGGAGCATTATCCCACCAGCTAGGGTTGCTCCCAAAGGTGTTAGCCTCCCCGTGCTTCCATGCTGGGCACATACCATGGCCTAGAAAGTTCCTCACAACATGTGTAACACCAAAGGAAACCCCGAGGCATTAGGTGAAGCACTTAATGGGAGACAATGTCACCTTGAAATTAGTGGAAGCCTGCATGGAATTGTCCACTACAGCCACAGGTGAAATCACAGGGCAGCCAACCAAATGTGAATCAATGTGCCACTGTCGCTGCTCTTCCATGTCTAAGGTCATATCTGAAGATCCATTTCCTTGGGAAGTCTCAGGAAGCCTTGTATCAAAGGTCTCCTGGGAAATTCCAGGAGCTCCCAAGGTGGTTGTGCAAATCCCGGATTCCCATGAATCGGTAATGGGATAAATTTACATCATGTGTTTCGTGATCCAGTGCAGAGAAGAACTCAAACATCACTTCTTGCCAAAAATGGATAACCTGAACTTAGTCAAGAAGAAACAAAAGCAAAAATAAATAAATGGGACCTAATTAAACTTAAAAGCTTTTACACAGCAAGGGAAACTATTGACAAAATGAAAAGACAACCCACTGAATAGGAGAAAATATCTGCAAATAATAGGATCAATAAGGGGTTAATATCCAAAATATATAAGCAGGGACTTCCCTGGCGGTGCAGTGGTTAAGAATCCGCCTGCCAATGCAGGGGACACAGGTTCAATCCCTGGTCCGGGAAGATCGCACATGCCGCTGAGCAACTAAGCCGGTGCAACACAACTACTGAGCATGCACTCTAGAGCCCACGAGCCACAACTACTGAGCCCACACGCCTCAACTACTGAAGCCCGTGCGCCTAGAGCCCGTGCTCCGCAACAAGAGAAGCCACCGCAATGAGAAACCCACGAACTGCAAGGAAGAGTAGCCCCCACTTGCCGCAACTAGAGAAAGCCCGCACACAGCAACAAAGACCCAACGCAGCCAAAAATAAAAGAAATAAAATAAATAAATTTATTTAAAAAATATATAAGCAGGTGATACAATTCAATATCAAAAAATGACCCAATTTAAAAATGGGTAGAACACCTGAATAGACATAATTCCAAAAAAGACATACAGATGACCAACAGGCATGTGAAAAGATGCTCAACATTGTTCATCATCAGAGAAATGCAAATCAAAACCACAATGAGACTTTGCCTCACACTTGTCAGAATGGCTGTCATCAAAGAGACCATAAATAATAATGTTAGAGAAGATGTGGAGAAAAGGGAACCCTCCTACACTGTTGGTGGGAGTGTAAATTGGTGCAGCCAATGGAGTTTCCTCAAAAAACTAAAAATAGAACTACCATGTGGTCAAGCAATTTCACTCCTGGGTGTATATCTGAAGAAAACAAAACCACATACTCGAAAAGATGAACCCCAATGTTCATAGCAGCATTACTTATATTTGCCAAGATACGGATGCAACCTAAATGTCCATCAGCACAAATGGATAAAGAAGATGTGGTATATCTTCAAGACATAGGGGTAGGGGATTAAGAGGTACAAACTGCTATGTATAAATAAGCTTCAAGGATATATTGTACAACACAGGGGATATAGCCAATATTTTATAATAACTAAAAATGGAGTATAATCTATAAAATTTTTGAATCACTGTGTTGTACACCTGAAACTAATATTGTAAATCAACTATACCTAAATAAGATAAAATTTTTTTAAAACACAAATTGATATTTTAAAAATAACTGTTCAGTATTTTTCAAAGGGTCAAATCAAGTTTATTGAAAGACAAAGACTAAGGGGCATCACAGATTGGAGACTAAGGAGACATTAACTAAATACAACATAAGAATCTGGATTGAATTGCAGACCAAGAAAAGAGCATTAGTGGAACAGTTGAAAAATTCAAATAAAGTCTATGTGCCAGGTAATAGTATTGTATCAATGTTAGTTTGCTGATTTTGATCATTGTGGTGTGCTTTTGTAAGGTATTATCACTTGGAGAAACTGAATGAAAGATTATGAAAATTTTTGGTATGTTTGCAAATAGTTTGTAAATCTGAGATGATTTAAACCTTCAAAATGAGAGGGTAAAAAGTTTTAATTATTAAAATCAATAGGACAGAAGATGATGGACAATTGAAGAGGACCCTTGAAAATAGATTACAAATGACATCTGTCCCATTTAGTTGGCTATTGGCTGGCCAGAGCAATTATTAGCCACACTGGTTTGGGACCATCCTACCCCAATCCCCATACACACACAACTTCTCAACTCTGTTTTGATTTGAATATGTCACAAAATCCTCAAAATTTCACAACAGTATTGCTCAAAATTCACTTTGATCTTATTGTTTAAAATATCCTGTATAAATACTTCTTACAAGGGAGAAAGGAAAAGAGAGGGAAAGTCATACAAACAACAAGAGGCTATTTCCAAAAAGGTAGTTTTAAAACCATCAGCTAAAGTAGAATCACCTGGGTAACTTGTTTTTAAAAACTCTCATGCCCAAGACCCACATCGAACCTAGAGAATCAGCATCTATAGGAGTGGAGTATTTGTGTGAGTTCACTGTATGATTCTGAGACATACGAGGGAAGTCTGAGAACTACCATTTAAGAAAATGACTGGTCTCTAAAACGGGATTCATTAACCACTAGATGGTGCCAGGATTCTGAAGATGGAACTTGCCGTGTACATTTCCCTTTGAGTAAACAGTATATTCATTTTCCCTTTTATCTCTCTCCCCCACATCTCCCCAACTTTTAGAAGAAGGGTATATAACACACCAAAATAAATACTCAGCATCAGTGTGACACTTTCTCCTTGAATTTATTTTAGTTGTAATAGTCTTGCTCTGAGTGGGTCTTGGGGAAGGCTGATCTAGGGCTTGTTTTTCCCTTAGCATCTTCCTTTCTGAGTGCCAATGTTTTGAAGAAGGAAATCCGCTGTGAGTAGTGGCTTCATCAACAATGAGTGATGGACTAAGAAAGAATTATGTGACAAATTCCTGAAAGCTGTATTTAACCATTTGTAGCTTTTATCTCTGCCCTTTCCCAAAAACCATGACTTCAAAAATATACTAGAATCATCAGTTTATTCTGTCCTAACTCCCACTGTCTCTATGCAAAAGTATTTAACTTCTTTAACAGTTTATCCTTTTTTATTTCCAGAGTTTCTTCACATTAAAAAATCCTGTGTGACGATAATCTCATTTCAGAATTTTTCTGAAGAGTACATTTGTTTGAAATCTGCTCGAGGACATGTATGTAGCCTTACACGTGTTTAAGTATTTTTAAATGTGTACTGAACAGAAAAAAAGCTGGAAAGCTGACCAAGACAACGTATTTCTTTTATTAATCCTGCAAATACCTACTGAGTAATGATATATAGCAGGCACTGTGATACCTACTAGCATAGATATACAGGGTTGACCAAAACAGACAAGATAGAAATCCCATGGACTTGCATTCTAGTTGAGAGAAACATGTAAATCAACAAAATAATGAGAGAGTGACAACTCTTTTAAAAATTAAAGCAGAGTGATGTGACAGTTTCTACACAATGTAGGATTATTTTTGACAGGGTGGTCAGGGAAGGCATCCCTGAAGAGGTGCCATTTGGACCAGGAGTGAATGATGACAAGAAGAGCTGGAGATTCAGCTATCTAGGCAGAGGGTAGAGCAAGTGCCAAAGTCTGGGGGTAGGAACAACATCTGCTATGTTGCAGATCAAGAAGAAAGACAGTTGAAGGAAGCGTCAGCCAAATGAGGTTGAAGACATGAGCAAAGACCTGATCAGGCCCATAGATTGCAATTTAAAGATTTTTTTTGTTTTGTTTTGTTTTGGTTTGGTTTTTTTGATGTGGACCATTTTTAAAGTCTTTATTGAATTTGTTACAATATTGCTTCTGTTTTATGTTCTGGTTTTTTGGCCACAAGGCACGTGGGATCTTAGCTGACCAGGGGTCGAACCCACACCCCCTGCATTGGAAGGTGAAGTCTTAACCACTGGACCACCAGGAAAGTCCCTAGATTGCAATTTAGATTGTTTTTTTTTTTTCTTTTCTTACATAAAATGGGAAATCATCAGAACGTTTTAAGGAGGAAATCAATACTGTTTCTTTTTCTTTCTTTTTTTTTTTTTTAAAGGTTTTATTTATTTATTTATTTATTTATTTAGGCTGTGCTGGGTCTTCGCCTCTGTGCGAGGGCTTTCTCCAGCTGCGGCAAGCGGGGGCCACTCTTCATCGCGGTGCGCAGGCCTCTCACTATCGCGGCCTCTCTTGTTGCGGAGCACAGGCTCCAGACGCGCAGGCTCAGCAATTGTGGCGCACGGGCCCAGTTGCTCCGCGGCATGTGGGATCCTCCCAGACCAGGGCTCGAACCCGTGTCCCCTGCATTGGCAGGCAGACTCTCAACCACTGCGCCACCGGAGAAGCCCTTCTTTCTTTTTTAAGATCATCTTGGTTCCTGTTGGTAGAGGGGCATGGTGGAAGCAGAGAGAACAATTGCAATACTGCTGCAATCGTCTAGATAAGGGATGATGGTAGCTGGATTAGAGATAAGAATGGAATGTAGAGAAGTGGTCAAACTCTAGATGTGATCTGAAAGTATGGCCAATCAGACTTGCTGGTGGAGTGCTTGTGGGGAGTGAAGGGGTGAGAGAAATCAACAACACCTAAATTGCTGTCTGATCAACCAGATGGGTGGGGAAGCTACTTACTTAGGGTAAAACGGGACAAGCAAGGTTTGGAGGAGAGCTGTGACTTTAAGACTCTGGTTTGGTAACAGTAAGTCTGAGATGTTTATTTAATATGGGAAAAGTTAGGAGGAGATTATAAGATTTGATAGTCATCAGCATACAAACAGAATTTAGAGCCATAAGGCTGAATATCACCTAGAGAACAATATTGATAAGCTGAGAATAATAATACTCCCTATGGTTATTGCAAGGAATAAATGAGGAATATATAAAATATCTAAGTGCCCAACAGAGTAGACAATCAACAAAATATGATTTTTCTTCCCTATTTCATTCCTTGGTAAAAGTGGACTCTGCAGTAAATTACAACAGAAATAAAATCTTTCCATTAGCTCAGATGTCTTTACAGCCAAAGGAAATCTTAATAATCATCTGTCTCCACATTTCCAAAATGAGGTTCTTCTAAGGTGTTCACAGGTTTCCAGGATCTCTGTTAAGCCTGAGTTAATAAAGTTTAACAAATTTCTTACAACAAGGACCTATTGTATAGCATAGGGAACTATAATCAATATCTTGTAACCTATAATGGAAAATAATCTGAAAAAAGATATAGATATATAGATACATATGTATGTATAAGTGAATCACTTTGATGCACACCTGAAACCCTAAATCGACTATACTTCAATCTTAAAAAATAATAAATAAAATTTAAAAAAATAAAGTTTAACAGATTTCTTAAATGCAGGTCCTCACAAAGCTCTCTAAGGAATGAAACTTGTACCCAGCATTTCCCAACTTTCATACAGGCTGGAGAAAGTGTAACAGGGAAGAACAAAATCTGACTCCATGTTGGATCTGTTTCTTTTACTTTAATCTTTGCTCTCCGTTACTTTTGCTACTATAATCACTAAAATGATGTTGTCTATAGTTATTGGCAGGAGATTAACCAAGATGGCGGAGTAGAAGGACGTGCTCTCACTCCCTCTTGCGAGAGCACCAGAATCACAACTGGCTGCTGGACAATCATTGACAGGAAGACCCTGGACTTCACCAAGGAGGATACCCCACGTCCAAGGACAGAGGAGAAGCCACAGTGAGACGGTAGGAGGGGTGCAATCAGAGTAAAATCAAATCCCATAACTGCTGGGTGGGTGACTCACAGACTGGCGAACACTTATACCACAGAAGTCCACCCACTGGAGTGAAGGTTCTGAGCCCCACGTCAGGCTTCCCAACCTGGGGGTCCGGCAACGGGAGGAGGAATTCCTAGAGAATCAGACTTTGAATCCTAGTGGGAATTGATTGCAGGACTTTGACAGGACTGGGGGAAACAGAGACCCCACTCTTGGAGGGCACACACAAAGTAATGTGTGCATCGGGACCCAGGGGAAGGAGCAGTGACCCTGGGGGAGACTGAACCAGACCTACCTGCTGGTGTTGGGGGGTCTCCTGCAGAGGCGAGTGGTGGCTCTGTTTCACCGTGCGGATAAGGACACTGGCAGCAGAGGTTCTGGGAAGTTCTCCTTGGCGTGAGCCCTCCCAGAGTCTGCCATTAACCCCACCAAAGAGCACGGGTAGGCTCCAGTGTTGGGTTGCCTCAGGCAAAACAACCAACAGGGAGGGAACCCAGCCCCACCCATCAACAGTCAAGTGGATTAAGGTTTTACTGAGCTCTGACCGCCACAGCAACAGTCAGCTCTACCCACCACCAGAGCCTCCCATCAAGCCTCTTAGATAGCCTCAACCACCAGAGGGCAGACAACAGAAGCAAGAAAAACTATAATCCTGCAGCCTGTGGACCAAAAACCACAGTTACAGAAAGATAGAGAAGATGAAAAGGCAGAGGGCTATGTACCAGATGAAGGAACAAGAAAAAACCCCAGAAAAACAACTAAATGAAGTGGAGATAGGCAACCTTCCAGAAAAAGAATTCAGAATAATGATAGTGAAGATGATCCAGGACCTCGTAATAAGAATGGAGGCAAAGATTGAGAAGATGCAAGAAATGATTAACAAAGACCTAGAAGAATTAAAGAACAAACAAACAGAGATGACCAATATAATTATTGGCATACATAATGGCCTCCCTTGGGGAACCCTGCCCCTCTACCTAAATGTTAAACTAAAGTGCCTTTATTCAGCTCACAGGGAAATATTTCGACCCTGCCCACTTGTGAATGACTTCAAGTAAGAAGAAATTAACGCTGGCCAAACCATGAGATGTTTTGCAAGACTTATGGCCTTTTTATTTTACTTCCTCACCTCCTCCCCCTCTCTGTTCTATAAAAGAAACTAGCATCCAGACCCTGATAAGATGGTACTCTAGGATATTAGTCCGCCATCTTCATGGACGCCCAGCTTTCTGAATAAAGTCGTATTCCTTGCCTCAACACCTCGTCTCCCGATTTATTGGCCTGTCGTGTGGCGAGCAGAGTGAGCTTGGACTCGGTAACAAAAGTGTCCACAGACCACACTATAGGAAAGCACTGATTTACTCCAAGCCCACATTTTACAGATGAGACATCTGAGGACAAGGGGGATAAAGTCTCCTAGCTTGGAGCTCGTTATAACAGAATATACCATTGCTAAGATACTGCTATTGTTACTAACATCACCCCAACTTTCCCACCAGCCTTCCCCTCTGAGTAGTCTGTTCCTGCCCTTTTCCTAAAAGCTGAGTTTATGAGGTGTTCATAGTAAGCTTTCAGGTTGATGAGATGCCTATAGAAGGCCTCAAGTTCCTTTATATGTCTGGATAGCACCCATTTGGTTTATGAGAAGTTGCCTAAGAATGACTGTGCTTTATATCCATAATACAGAGTGGGAGGTAGATTTTTTTTTTTTAAGCACCAAGTAGATGATCAAATTGTTACTATATTTATGGCTTCACCTGCAGTCATGTATGTGACTTTGGATCCTTCATATCATGTAAAATTCCTGAACTTTCATTTATCTGGATGTTAATAATAAGGACAGTAAAATGAGGGTTAATATTTGATAAAGCTTTGGCTCATAACTCAAAGTTTCTAAATCAGTAGAAAGTATCTTTTACCAGTGGTCAAAAGTACATTGAACTAACTTTTTAAAAAGCAGTACCTTCTGTTTTTCCCTAATTTCTTTCCCTAACTGTAAGGTTAAGCCTCGGAGAGAAAGAACAGAGCTTTGATGAGGGCCCTTTCTCATTACAGTTTTGCAGAGAAGAAAACTGGAGCACACAGACATCAAACCTTAGCGTGTCTGAGGGCCCATAACATGTCAGGCATGAGCTGGATTGGAAGCCAGCTTCGTCTTACACTGAAGAAGGCGTGCTAGACTCAATGCAAAAACCTGGAGCGCAGTCGAGGGAGAGGTGAGAAGGACGTCTGGAACAGACCTGACAACAGTGAGTAGCCGGCTGGTGCTGCTGTAGGCTTTTCATGGGGAGTAGGAGGACTGAAGGGGAGGCTGGGGAGGAGGGACATGTGGTGGCAACAGTGTGCAGGTCTACCAAGTACGATTTTAAGATCTTTAAAAGATGTCCTCTACCCACCTTTCCTTATTTCTGATGATAAGAGGCTTCTGAAACATATTCAGCTATTTTCCCAGGAAGATTCCACTGCACTCCCTAAGTTCCCCCTGCTCACTTAACTGAAACCGAAGCCTATCAGAGTGACTTTCCTGTAGCTCAAGCAGTTGACAACAGTTAAAATAAAATGGCCCCTAGGAGGCGCTGTTATCATCTTACTGCATTAATAATATGAATGTAGAATCTGAAGCGGTTAGCTATTGCTCTATAACAAACCATCTCAAAACATATGGGTTTAAAACAACTACTTATTATTTATGAATCCACAGCTTAGCAGGTAGTTCTACTGATCTAGGCCAATTAGATTTTGGCTGGGCTCAGTCATGTGTCAGATGGCAGGTCAACTGGGAGCTGAGTGGTCTATGAAAGCTGGAATGACTCATCTCTGCTCCACATGGTCTCACCTGGAGCATGCCCCTAATTCAGGCATGTTGTCATGGTGACCATAGAGAAGCCAAAGAGGAAGCAGAAACACACACGGCTTCTTGACTCAGACCTGTCACAATATTACAGTGTACTGGCCAAAGCAAGCCACAAAGGCAGCCCAAGTTAGAGGGGGAGGGACTCCAAAGTTATCAAACAGTATGGATACAGAGAAGGCATTAATTTAATTGAGATCATCAATGCCTTCAATCTAACACAGGACAGAAGAGCACATTCTGCTTGAAAGAGTAGGAAAAGGAGGATAGAGAATAAAAGTTATGTGCATTTTTAATAATCTCACGCATAGAAGTCTCTAGTTCTAGTATCTAGTCTTGAACTCAAGCAAATTGCACTCTTTCTTCTCTATGTAAATCTTCATCTTAGTATTTCCTATACAAATAAATCTTCTCCCCACATACAATTTGTTTTGCAATGGTCTTAGATTAAAATGAATTAAATATTTTAAAATATTTACGTTTGAGTTCAGCCAATTAGACTTTTGTTTGAAATAGAGTAAAAAAATTTTTTTAATGTCATTTTATTATTCTCCTAGTTAATGAGCAACTTCAGTGTTTGCATTAGTGTCATGGTGGAACAGCTAAAAAGAAGGAAGAATAAAAAAGATCAACTTCCATGATGAATACAGTATAAAACATGTTCTTTAAAAAAAGTATATTCTGATTATAGAAAGCACAGATGAGACATGGGTGATAAAATATTGATATTTTATCAATATTTTGATAATATCAAATTTGTTATGTTGGGTATGTTTAATTCAAATGAATACGAAAGTTGTTATATTTGGCGTGTTTAATTTAAATAATGTACAGTCATGAACTTTTGGGCGTAAACTGAAGACCATTTAGGGAGAATTAGGGTGGAACCTCTGAGGTAGCAGATACTCACTGTCTTCTAAAGTGAGGAAAGACATCAGGATTGGAGTAAGACATAGATCACCGTGAATAAGGGGTCAATGAAAGTAACCCCACACCAGCCTCAAGATAAGACGAAGCTCCTGAGGTGAGAAGTTATTATTATCTTAGCAGTCACGTAGAATGTCTCTGTGGTCAATTGCTGACCCTCACATGTAGGTCTCAGGTGTGGCTGATCTGTCCCTCTGACCATACTGTGAAAGAGAAACCTTCTGATATACCACTTGTGAGGGAAGAACAGGCCACTTGGCTGAAAGGGTTGTTATTGACCAGATCAGGAGTAAACTCAAAGTTCCTTCCTGGCACTCCTCAGAGTTTCTTGAAGATTAGCTGGCCTCTGGAAGATGTGGAAAAGAGAATAGGCCCTGCCAGCAAAGAGGAGCATGCAGCAGACATTCCAAGCACAACTCATGCCCTAGAAGAGTAGGCTCCAGGGGAAAGCAGTGAAGCCAATGGATCCAGACCTAGAACTGTAAGTGACAGGTCCCAGACCTGGAAAAAGTAGTTGAGAGTAGAGTATTGCCTCTTTGCTATGTAAAATGTCTTTTGGGTAGCTCAAGGACAGAAAGGCTCCACGTGGAGATCTGTGGTTGCCCACTGGGGGCAGTTTCTTTGTTTATCATCAAGGACTTAAGCAAATCAAGAGTGATCCCACATGCTCAGGAACCTCTGACACAAGTGCCTTTTGCTTATAGGTTGATTGCAAAGAAGAACTGGCAGAGCTTGAGGTTTTTCATGTTGTTCAAGCTGAGGAGGGAAAACTCCAATAGAGGGAGTCAATGAGCAATGCTAGAAAAGGCTTGGAAGTATGGCTGCAATCTAGGACTCAGTTTGTCCAGGAGCACTCACTATGTTCCAGCTCAGGGAAAAGAGAATAATTACGTACTTGCACTGTCACACTTGCTGTGTCAACTCCGCAAATTTTGGTTTTAAGTTCCTTTTAATCTAGAAAGATAGGTTAGGTTTTAGGTTAGCTTCTTTGACTTCCTTGTAAACAGACACTGTAGATTAGGCTTTTGGGTTTTTGGCTTTTACTGTGTTTTCTAGTTTAAAGTTTGTAAAACTACTAGCAGGACACCATGTATATGGAGAGGTATTGAATTTTTTGAAAATCCCTCTACAATTCCAACTACAATTGCTTAAACATCCCTCAAAGAATCCTAGCTGCAAAAGATTCTTTTATGGAAAGGTGATCAGGCTCAGCTCAGACTTGGGGCAATAAATAAAAGGTCTCCAGAATGACGTTTGAAGGCATCACTGTGGGTACACACAGACACCGTGAAGGCAGACACTGTATGAGTCGTGCAGAAAACGTAATATGATATGTAAGAAGGTTGAAGAGACTAGGAACCATGTGTTCTATTTTCCTTTAGGGGAGACTGTGTATAATAGTGAAAAGACATATGGCTTTGGATTCTATACACCTGCATTTAAATTTCAGCTCTGCTGCTGTTTAACTGAAGGTGTGAGCTAGGAGAAGAAACTGTTTCTCTTCAGGTTGGTTTCCTTATCTCCGAAATGATGAGAAATATACCTGTTCTCTAGCATTAGAGGAAGATTAAATAAGTTTCTATATACAAAGTGCTAGGCATATAGAAATTACACAACAAGTAAGTTCACTTCCACTCTTTACCCTCCCTCCCTGAAAACCTAATAAGAAACACCGGAACACAGTTTCTCAGAGAAACAGTCTGTTTCCTCAGCCCCCATGATGGCCCAGCCCAATCACCAAACCGCACCTTCCTCTGCAGAGTTTTCACAGGTGCCTAAGGCAGAATGCAAACTCTGGTTTACCAGAAATCTCACAATGACTTCTAACCAGTCTGGGCTAAACTTTCCCTGTGGCTATGGAGGGGTTGGTCAGTAGCTATACCTAGGTTTGAGTCCCAGCTTGGTGACATACAAGCTGTGAGACGTGAGATGACTTCATGAAACTTGCTGAGCCTCAGCCTCCTCCTCTGCAAAATGAGGATGAGGACTCCTTTATGGAATCATTTCCAGCATTGCACACATGCATGTTAAGAAGCCTGCCACCGGCTATAGTCCCAAGTGGTGCTGCTGAAATGGGCAAGTTCATGAAACCCAAGAATGTGGTTCTGATCCTGGCTGGATGCTACTCCAGACACAAAGAAGTCATGTGAAGAACATTGATGATGGTACCTTAGACCGACCCTAGAGCCATGCTCTGGTGGCTGGAATCGACCGCTATCCCTGCAAAGTGACAGCTGCCATGAACAAGATGAAAATCACCAAGAGGTCAAAGATCAAGTCTTTTATGAAAGTTTATAGTTATAATCACCTCGTGCCCACAAGGTACTCTGTGGATATCCCCCTGGACAAAACTGTTGTCAACAAGGATGTCTTCAGAGACCCTGCTCTCAAACACAAGGCGCAGTGAGATACCAAGGTCAAGTTCAAGGAGAGATACAAGACCGGCAAGAACAAATGGTTCTTCCAGAAGCTGCAGTTTTAGGTCTGTCTTCTTTCAGTTATTAAAAATACCAAAACAAAACAAAACAAAAAGTCTACCAACCATCACCACAAATGTGGTGATCTTTATAAAAAACTCTGCCAATTTGTTACCCAATTGGATCATCGTCTGCATTTTTTTATAACTAGTAGAGAATATTTTTCACTTGTTTATTAGCCATGAACATTTCTTCTTCCATAAATTGCATGCTTGTATCCTGACTCACATCTTAAAAGATACCAGGAAATAAATTTTTAATACTAAACTATCACAGACAGTACCATCACGGTCAGCTGTTGTAAATTCGGCCCAGCCTCACCATTCGTCACTGTTTTTAAAAAAATTACAAGATGAATGCTAAATTGAAGAGAAGTAATCAACAGTAAATAGAAACATATTAGTAAATGAATCTCTTTCTCTTTGCCGGTATTTAAGAGATAGTAGTTCATGCTCTTCTAAATGCCTGAAGATTTTGTAGAGAATCATCATTATTAATATTCTTTGTTATACCACTGTTACAAACAGGTGAAATAAACAACCACCTAAAAAACAGGATTTCAGGATTACCAAGAAGGATAAAGGGAAAATACCAAATATCCTGGCCCTGGGCTTATGTAGACTACACGAAAAATATAAAAACACATGTCTTCAAAAGAAACAGTGGTGATCAAATTAACCAATTGTGAATAAGTTTCTAATAATATTGTTAAATAGTTAGCCAGAAATAAACCCTAACATTTATGGTCAATTCATTTTCAACAATAGTGTCAGGAAAACTGGCAAAAGAGTTAAGTGCTAGGACAACGCGCAAAAGAATGAAGTTGGACCACTACCTCATAATACACTCAAGAATTAACTCAGGGACTTCCCTGGTGGTCCAGTGGTTAAGAATATGCCTTCCAATGCATGGGATGCAGGTTTGATCCCTGGTTGGGGAACGAAGATCCCACATGCCGTGGGGCAACTAAGCCCGTGCGCCACAACTACGGAGCCCATGTGCTCTGGAGCCCACATGCCACAACCAGAGTGAAGCCCACGCGCCACAACAAAGATCCTGCATGCTGCAACTAAGACCCAACGCAGACTAATTAATTAATTAACTTAAAAGAAAAGAATTAACTCAAAGTGGATCAAAGACCACTAATGTAAATGCTAAAACTCTTAGAAGAAACTCTTAGAAGACCTTGGGTTAGGCAATTATTTCTTAAGTATAACACCAAAAGCACAAATGATAAAAGAAGATTGATAAATTGGATGTTATCAAAATTAAAAACTTTTGTGCTTCAAAGGACACCATCAAGAAAGTGAAGAGACATCTACAGAATGGGAGAAAGTATTGCAAATCATGTATTGGGAAAGGAACTCATATCCGGAATATATGAAGGATACAACTCAATAATAAAAAAGACAACCCAACTTGAAAATGGGCAAAGGATTAAATAGATTCTTCTCCAAATAAGAGATATAAATGCACAGAAAAAATGCTCAACATCATTTGTCATTAGGAACATGCAAATCAAAAGGATAATGAGATACCATTTCAAATCCACTAGAAGGGTTATAATCAAAAAAAAAAAAAATAGTAAGTGTTGTCGGGCATATGGAGGTATTGGAACCCCCATCCATTGCTGGTTGGAATGTTAAAATGGTGCAGCCACTTTGGAAAACAGTTTAGTAGTTATTCAAACAGTCAAACATAGCAATTTTACTCCTGGGTGTACAACCAAGATAATTGAAAATATATGGCCACACGAAACTTGTACACAAGTTTCCATAGCAGCATGATTCATAAAGCCAAAAAGTGGAAACAACCCAAATATCCTCCACCTGAAGAATGGATAAATACAATGTGGTATATCCATACAATGAAATACCGTTTGGTCATAAAATGGAATGAATTCCTGACACATGCTACAATGTGGACAAAACCTGTCAACATGCTAAGTGAAAGAAGCCAGCTACAGGGCCTTCCCTGGTGGCGCAGTGGTTGAGAATCCACCTGCCAATGCACGGGACACAGATTCAAGCCCTGGTCCGGGAAGATCCCACATGCTGCAGAGCAACTAAGCCCGTGCGCCACAACTACTGAGCCTGTGCTCTAGAGCCCATGAGCCACAACTACTGAGCCCGCATGCAGCAACTACTGAAGCCCGTGCGCCTAGAGCCCACACATGCTCTGCAATGAGAAGCCACCGCAATGAGAAGCCCGCGCACTGCAATGAAGAGTAGCCCCCGCTCGCCACAACTAGAGAAAGACTGTATGCAGCAGCGAAGACCCAACACAGCCAAAAGTAAATAAATAAAATTTAAAAAATAAAAAAAAAAGAAGCTAGCCACGAAAGATCACATACAGTATGATCCCATTTATATAAAATACCCAGAATAGGTACTTTCTCTCTCTATAGCTGAGATATGAAATATCGCATATAGAGCAATTACATTAGTAGATTAGCTGTTGCCGAGGGCAGAGAAAGGAGGTGGTGGGGGGATGGAGAGTAACTACTAATGAGTACAAGGTTTCTTTTCGGAGTGCGGAAAATGTTCTAAAATTAGATGATGATGGTGGTTGTGTAACTCAGTAAATAAACTAAAAACCACTAAATTATACACTTTAAACAGGTGGACTTTACATTCTGTACATGATATCTGAGGCTGTTTTTAAAACCTTCAAAAACAGATAATTAGTTACTTTATATAAGGCCCTATGATTTTATTATAAATGTTGGTAAAAATAATTATAAATGTTGGTAATAATTATAGCAACTTACTGAATGCTTATTATGTGCCAGACAATATTCAAAGTCTTTGCTAGTACTAACTAATTTACTTTCCCAACAAACCTATTAGGCAAATACTATTATTTTTCCCATTTTACAGATTAGAAAACTGAAGCTATTAAGTTGCATCGTAAGAATTCAAACACAGAGAGTCTGTGTTTTTAAATAAAATATGTACTAGCCCTGGAATCCAATAGCAAAATATGGGGAGAAAATCCCTAAAATTCAGAGAATTGGGGACATTTTAAAATATTATGATTAATGGCAAAGCCTAAAAAAGTTAATACCTAAGAGTAAAAGAAAAAGTTACTTCACACAATAGCAGTGGAAATGAAAGGCTGTAGATTATGCAATCCTGCTCCTCTCTTGTCCCGTATAAAGACAACAGTAGACACAAATGGGCTGTTGCTGAGACTCCCTGGTATGTTTTCATTCTCCCGTGAGTGACAGGAGGAGGAATTCTACAGAGCTGCACGGTGTGAACAGGAGCCAGATTACCAGGCCAGGAGTGAAGAGAGAGCCAGGAGGGCAGCCCCAGCTCCGCCACTAATTATTCACGTGACCTTGGGTGGGTCATCTGACCCTTCTGAACACAAATGATACATCTATAACATGAAATATCTTTAGGTCCCTATTTCTTTCAGAATCTCATTATCTACCGTCTAGTTTCTAGACTAATCTCAGAAACATTTTGGCCAGTGTTATGTTTACTCCCAAACAAATCTTGCTCAAATCTGTTTCATGGACTTCTCCAAACATGTCTTTTCTGGCCCTCTGTCAACTCCTCTAGCCCCTGGTGCTCCAGCTGTGGGGAGGGAACTGAGAAGGTGTGTCTGTTCCTCACTTTGAATGCAAAAGTCCCCTTAAAAGTAATAAAAATCCGTTTAGTAAATGTTGGATGTATTTCCAGGATTACCAAACAATTTGACAGTCCTTTAGAGTAAAACATAATTTTGATGATGATGAAATATTCATTGTGATTATCTCTGGGAACTGAGGATTACAGATGATTTTTAAATTTTCTTCCTTATATTTTGTGTATTTTGTCTTATAAACCAAAAAAGTATGTTTTTAAAACCTTATGGTACAACATTACGAACCACATTAACCACATTATTTAACCACACTAAAAATAATACCAAAAAATCCCTTATGGGGGCATTAAAAAATCGTATGCTGTTCATAAATATCTCTCTGGAAATTATTACCAATTTGTGTAAAATCAAACAAGACAGAATATGCTATAACTCCTATGCAATTTGTCAGATGATAATGCTATTTAAATCAAAGGGCACAGTTTTTTAAATATGGTAACTCGGGGCTTCCCTGGTGGCGCAGTGGTTGAGAATCTGCCTGCCAATGCAGGGGACACGGGTTTGAGCCCTGGTCTGGGAAGATCCCACATGCCGCAGAGCAGCTGGGCCCATGAGCCACAATTGCTGAGCCTGCACGTCTGGAGCCTGTGCTCCGCAACAAGAGAGGCCGTGACAGTGAGGGGCCCGCGCGCCGCTATGAAGAGTCTCCCCCGCTTGCCACAACTAGAGAAAGCCCTCGCACAGAAACGAAGACCCAACACAGCCATAAATAAATAAATAAATATGGTAATTCTGGGGCCATACTCATACATTTACCATGCACTGAAGTTGGAACATTTAAATGTTTACTGTGGAGTGAGGGAGTCAGCTTGTACTGGCTCACAAGAGCTAGTGGTCAGCACCTCTTCCTAAAGCCATGTTCAGTGGCATCACATTGGTAACTTAAAATCAACCATGGTGGGAGTATTTACACTCTGGAAGTTGGCAGATGCTCCAAGTCAGAGAACTTGGGTTTTCAAATTTCTTTCCCTAATATGACAGAGACCAAATGCATGAAAAGAAAGATTGCCTTAAGTCTGATATGTCCATGTTTACTGGAACAGCAAGATCAACTTTCTGGAACAGCAAAATGAACTTTCTAATCTTTCCGGGAGCAAAACTTTCTTTAAAATGACCAACTGCTGCAGACAGTAATAGTTTTCCATCATGGGCAACACAGTCAGTCTCTCTACATCCTCTCAGAGAAGGGCTCACAACTTTAGGGGAGGAACTAACCCCTTTCCAATCTTAGAAACCACAGAATAAAGGAGCTTGAAGCAAGAGGAAGGGACTTTAGATATGACCTCATCCATTAGTTAGACTGGAATATTCTAGGCTGCTTGGTGGGGCCATTAGCACCAATGTCAACACTCCATGGGCCCGAATTGTTAACCCTTGCTCTCCCTCTGGGGTTAAGTCTTCCACAAGCCACATGCAGGCACACAGCTGATGTGACTCCAAAAAGGAAATCATATCTTTCAATTATATTATAATAATCCACTGAGCTTTAGAGAAAATATGACCAGCTCAAATCATAATCTTCCCTCCTCATCATCAATAGCATTTTCTGAATGCTTACTATGCACAGGCTTCATGTTTGAAGTTTACATTATCATCAAGTTCTCACAATAATCTTTTAATGATACTATTTTCATTACCATTTTTACGGAGGCTTGGAGAGGTTAAGTACCTTTCCAAAGTAACGCAGCAAGAAAATAATGGAGCCACCCTTCCGATCCAGGCAACCTGACCCCCAAGCCCACACCCTAAACCACAACATTACACAGCCCACTCCAGGAATGTGAGTAAATTCACATTACACCCAACACTGGTTTGCCATATATGGCTATTCCACGATGAAGTCTGAATCTCCGTGTAACCTCACCAGGCCATATGTTCCTTTGCTCAAATGGCAGCAGTATGTGTGTAGAGTATACAAACTAATTTTATTAATACTAGCCTGAACAAAGCATAATCCATCAGATAAATCTTAAAGCACAAATATTTATGTTACTTAATTGTAGAGGAAATCTAGTTTATTTATAAATGGAAATTTATATTCCATTCCTTGGAAAGCTGGTTTTCAAGCTCTGTTTATCTGGTAGTTTCAGGTTGGTCTTGTGCCTCAAAATCCAATTCCCACAGCTCTAGGAGGAGGAGAATATACAGGCATGAATCTCCACTTCCTATCTAGCCTGACACCAGTAGGCATATTTGTTCCTTATTTGTGGACTTCGGAATGGTTGGATGTAATAACTGTCGACTGAAAAAAAAATACGCGCAACCTAAAAGTTGAGAGTTAAGTTTTATTCGGCAGCAATTTTTAGGACTTCAAGCCCGGGAGGCAGCACCTCAAGTAACCCTGAGAGAACTGTTCCAAGGAGGCAAAGGGAGGAGCTAGGTTATATAGAAGTTTTGCAACAAAAGGCAGGAAGTCTGAACATCAGAAGATTATTGTAAATTAAAGAAAACCAGATATTCCAAGTTAAGGAATTTAGCACTTTTCTGTGTATGGGAAGGTGCTAGAGTCTGGGCACACTGAAATCATTCCTTTGATATGCACCTCAGCTATCTGGGGCCAGTATCCTGTATTTTCACATCCTGAATTTCCTCAGGGCTCAACATAGGGAGTGGCTGCAGTCTGATGGCTGCTAGATGGCAGGTATTCTTTCCTTCCTGAGTTCCCTCAGGGCTCACCAGCTCACCATCGGTGGTGGCTGCAATCGCTGATGACTGTGACATCCTTTGCTTACTGATATGGCAGGAAATATTCCATTTCTCATAACCAAAGATTATCATCATTGCATAAGATGAAATCCTTGGAACTATGGACCTTGTTTCATTGAAGTAAGAAAAAAAATCTTACAGGAAAACTTTAATGAGCCGGGTTTAAGGAGAGAAAACTAGAACTAGAGAAGACTTTCAACATCATCTAGGCTGGGGCTTTCAAACTCAAATGCAGGTTATGAGAGTAAGTGAAACAAAGCAAGCAGAGTGAGGCACTGAGGAAGGCTGGAGACTGAGGCAAACTGCAGAGGTCAGCCCCATCACAGCTTAGTACCAGCCAACTATTGCCATACTCTTGTCAGGTCTGATTTTCCAGGCAAGGCCAGATAACCATGTTTTCTATGAAATGTATAGGAAATTTCTACTTACAAAACATGGTAGAGGCCAAATAGAACATGTCAGCAGGCCAGATCTAGCCTACTATCTCTTCACGTAGTAGAAGAGAAAAAAGTCCAGAGATGTTAACTGAACTCACAGTGTGGGAGAGCCCACATTGATTGTTCTCTTTTCTATGTCAGACTCTTCTACAGTCTCTGTTTATAAAGACATAGCACTGTGACTTATTGGAGAGCATCAGCAAAATGAGGTGTTTCCATCATTGCTGGTCTTACTTAAAACTGCCTGCTAGTTGTCAGTTTTTGTCTTGTTTGGTCTTGCTTATTAATCTCCCTTTCCATGGAAGGCTATAAAAGGTCTCTGCTACCTTTATTTTCATTGTGTTCTGGTTGTTATCATAGATTATTCTTTTTTTTGCCAGTGTCTCTGCTCCTTTTATAGCTATATTTACAAAAATGTCTTACTCCAGTTATTTCTCTTTGATCACCTGGTCTTTGTTTTAATTTTCACACATAAAAATGAAAGCTGTGGCAAAGGGTAGAAGTGCCTTGAGCAGAGACCACATCTAAACAGTCAAAGGGGTCAAACAATGGCAGCTCTGTGCCTGCAAGTGTAGACTGATGCACAGCAGTCAACTGCCATCCGTTTAAATAAAGCAATCAGTCACATTTTCTTTCAGTGGCCATGTGCCATCAGAACCTTATTCCTGTTTGAACATAAAGTCCAGATGTAACTACTAGCAAATTTTTTAAGATTCCTCATGGGCATCTCATATCACGAAGTGAAATTCAGTGGAAAAGCCACACCTGCCTTCAGACCCTCCCATCAGCACCTGTAGTTTAACACTGACAAGCTCTAGAGAAGGCATGAGCGCTCCTCTTTTTCTACCACTTTCTGCTGATTTCTATGCCTCCCTCCCGCCTCACGGTTGTCCTTACCTTCTGGCTCTTGAAGGCATTTGAGTTTGTGACCCATGCTCTGGAGTTTCAGGAAATCTCATCTCTGGCACAATTTCTTATGATAAGGAATGAACTCAACATCTTACATAAGAGTTCAGTCAATACTGTTTCCAATACTTCGAAGCTACCTCCCATAGACCGGTAGTTGCTGCCTAAATGAAACAACTGTATCACCAGGTGATTGCAGTAGTGAGTCCACTCATCCCCTTCTGCTTCTAAAGCATCATGCACATGGCCATCAACTTAGTCTTTCCTCATTTTATTCCCAGTACCTACAACATAAAGCTTAAACTGCCCACTGGCATTCAGGGCCCTTCATAATTCAGCCTCCATCTAAATGTTCAAAGCTCTTCCCTTACCGCTCCAGCACAAACTCTCCACTCTCACGTACACGCCTGGTCCACGCCTGGTCCACGCCTGTTCATTTGCTCACAAGCCCTGCTCCCTTCCCTTTCCGCCTTTCCAGCTTCTCCTCATTCTTCAGAGCTCAACTCAAACTCCACCTTTTCCACTAGGCTTTTCTAAATCATCCCAGTCTCAAATGACCTTGCCTCCTTTTAAATATAAACGCCTAATAAACTTTTCTTGAATGAATCAATCAATTCTGTCAAGACCACATTCTTATGACCACTTAATTATGGCCAAACTGCTTAAACTTTTTAAGATATATTTTCATCATCTGTAAAAATGTGGTTTTGGCAAGGATTAAATGAGATGTGATTATGAAATTATCTAGCAGAGATGCCACATAGACTCAAAAGATATTAGGTAGTACAAAGATTCAAGAAATATTAGCCTGATTTACTGCCTTCTTCCCTCTTTTATTGTTAATTAACTTTTCAATTCCATATATTTTCTCTTCCTAGCTCCATTATTGGAGCAAGGACCCATTTCTTTTTTTTTTTTTTTAATTTATTTATTTATTTGTTTATTTTTGGCCGCGCTGGGTCTTTGTTGCTGCGCGCGGGCTTTCTCTAGTTGTGGCGAGCGGGGGCTACTCTTGGTTGCGGTGCGCGGGCTTCTCACTGCAGTGGCTTCTCTTGTTGCAGAGCACGGGCTCTAGGCACGCGACCTTCAGTAGTTGTGGTGCGTGGGCTTCAGTAGTTGTGGCTCGCGGGCTCTAGAGCACAGGCTCAGTTGTTGTGGCGCACAGGCTTAGCTGCTCCGCGGCATGTGGGATCTTCCCGGACCAGGGCTCGAACCCGTGTCCCCTGCATTGGCAGGCAGATTCTTAACCACTGCGCCACCAGGGAAGTCCAGGACCCATTTCTTAAAATATTTTTGTATCACTCACTGCAGCTAGCATGGAGCCTTACTGATAAAATATTATTGAAAAGAAAGCTCCTTTATTGAAAAATATGTCCAAAGACTGGATGCTGACCCTGGGATTTCCTCCTTCAGAGACATTTTTTCCTGAGTTAAGCATTGCCCCCAGTTAAAATCCAAACCTGCCTGGGAAACAGTAACATGTTTCATTAGTTATAATATCTGTACTGATTAGACTTTTTTGTTTATAAGGAGCAGAAACTACCTTATAGGTTGTTGCTATTATATGAGGTATGGTGATGGGTTTGATTTTTTTTTTTGATTGAAGTATAGCTGATTTACAATGTTGTGTTAGTTTTTTTGGGTTTTTTAAATATTTTATTTATTTATTTATTTATCTATGGCTGTGTTGGGTCTTTGTTGCTGTGCACGGGCTTTCTCTAGTTGCAGCGATCGGGGGCTACTCTTCGTTGTGGTGCACAGGCCCCTCATTGTGGTGGCTTCTCTTGTTGCAGAGCACGGGCTCTAGGCATGTGGGTTTCAATAGTTGTGGCATGCAGGCTCAGTAGTTGTGGCTCGCGAGCTCTAGAGCACAGGGTCAGTAGCTGTGGCACACAGGCCCAGTTGCTCCGTGGCATGTGGGATCTTCCCAGACCAGGGCTTGAACCCGTGTCCCCTGCATTGGCAGGCGGACTCCTAACCACTGCGCCACCAGGGAAGCCCGTTGTGTTAGTTTTGAGCATACAGCAAAGTGATTCAGTTTTGTAGATAGATGGATGATACATGACATAGATAGATAGATAGATATACTCTTCCATTATAGGTTATTACAAGATATTGAATATAGTTCCCTGTGCTATACAGTAGGTCCTGGTTGCTTACCTATTTTATATATAGTAATGTATATCTGTTAATCTCAAATTCTAAATTTATCCTTCCCCCACCTTTTCCCATTGGTAACCATAAGCTTGTTTTCTATGTCTGTCTCTTTGTTTTGTAAATAAATTCATTTGTATCATTTTTTTTAGATTCCACATATAAGTGATATCATATGATATTTGTCTTCCTCTGTCTGACTTACTTCGCTTGGTATGATAATCTCTAGGTCGTAATGGGTTTGATTAATACACTTTAGTATAATTTAGCTTATCTAATAACTTTCCAACATAAAATTACAACACAAAAGGGGAACATAAGGGGAAATATAAGGGGAAAAAGAAAAATACGTATACTGCACTATCAGAAAAGGATAAGGAGGGAGGCTGGGTGCAATGCACCATCACAACTGCAGCAAGACAACACTTGGAACCAGGGTGACCACCTGCCTTGACTGGCCCAACCCTAAGAGGTTCCTAGAATGTGGGGCATTCAGTGCTAAAATTAAGAATATCCTGGACAAACTGGGATAAACTGGTCGCCTTATTAGGCATCAGTAAAATCCCACTGAAACATACACTTTATCTAATTTCAAAAGTGTGCTTAGAGTCAGTACTACACACGGAGCAACACAAACCTGCCCCTGGCTGGTTATCAGCTGGTTAGAGCAAAGTGCTAACAAGAGCAAGGCTAAAGGTTTGATTTCCCAGGAAACTTTGCTCTCTTCCACTATCAGAATCTGTGTACTTCACTTAAGCCCGTCGTTCTCCAATGTCACTGACTAATCACAAAGGGAAGAGAAGAGAGAACATAGCTACATTGGACCAAATCCTTCCCTGCCACTAGTAACACTGGTGAAAAACTGATGTTTTTCTTGTGAATAAACATTAAGTGATTGAAGAAGTTGAAGATCATCACATAGGAAATTTATTTTCCTTCCTGCTTCTAGTAGGGTTATAAATAACAATAATGATAATACATAGAATATTCTGCTATATGATTTCATTCTAATCTCCTGAGAGACGCATGGCTGATACCACTCTCAGCAGGGCTGGGATCACCTGTGGTTAGACAGCCAGAAGCAATGGATGGAGCCTGAGCCCTTGCCTCCTAGTGTTTTTTTTTATTTGTTTGTCTTTGTTGTCATCACCATTTTGGTAGAGGGCTCAGCCTCCTATAACCAGCAAAATACACAACCTGAATGTTGAGGCTCCCCGAACTTTGTACATATCACTTCCATAAGAACTCCAGAACTCTTCTGGTCCCAAAGACCAAGCAGCACAGCCTTAAGGCTCCTATGTGTCTTACCAAATGTGGGCTGATTATTTCCTGTATGGTAAAGGCATAAAGCACATCCACATTCCTTGCCCTGTTGATCAGGCTCAGGGGGTTAAAGAAAGCACCCCTGCTTTTAATGTTTAGATCTTGCCTGGCTGTGCATCTCATTGTCTTAAGTTTTTCCTTTTCCATAGACTTTTCTGCCTAAATCCAGAGTTATATGGTGTTCCTATTAGTAAACTGAAAGCTGAGTTTGCCAAACACGTTTATTTCTCCTTCAGAGCAAATGGGTAGGATGAAAACTACTCTTGTCATACTTACATGTTACTCATTAACTGACTTCAAAAAAAAAAAAATTGCCTCAGCTAGATTAGGAGTCATGTGAAGAAGTAGCTTCCTGCAATGCAGGAACTGAGAGAGGCAGAAACACAGAGATTTTCACATTACTGGGGAGGTTGAAAAATGAGCCCTTGAGTTTATTTCTTGACTTGGCGATTGACAAGTCCACAATGGTGAAGAAAAGGCTGTCATCATCCAATGATACAGTGTTCCGGTCTGAGATTCCAGGCAGCCCAAGCAAGGTGGGTGCGGAGGCCCGGAACAGCATCCCTGACAGCCCCGGCTCAGTGTTTCTCAGGTGGGTACATCCCGTCTGCCCCCCTGATGGCCTCAGCCACCCGACAGGTGTTGCTTGGAGAGCCCCTTCCTCATCCCCGGAGGGAGGATTCTGCCAGGGAGAAAGAGAAGGCACAGCCCAGGCCCCTGGGCTGGTGGATTTTAAGGGGGTACATAGCAAAGGACGTGATCTGCTGAGCAAATAGAACTCTTACCACCATTAAGGGACAATAATTGTTAGTGCCTTCTTCAGTACTTTTTAGTACGTACTAGAAAACTGGTCAGCTATGCAGTTACTCAATTCCTGACCCACTGTCAGGGTCATAGGAAGTGAAGCCAAATGGTTAAACCAAAAACCTTACTTTGGTGTCAAAATTACTGTATTATTATCAAAATAGTAATTATTAAAATATTAAAATAATTTTCTTCTTTGGACCTTTCTAAATTAAATATTAAAATAGTACTGGCTATGCTCTGATCCAACTACTTACTGTACAGTGATTTAAAGCAGCTTTGACTAGGTTCAGAACGTATCTTCTTTAGCTGTAAGTATTAATATCTATATGAACACCACTCTGATAATTATATATGTTTAATGAAAATTCATTTATCTACTCTTTTTCATTTTATCTCATAATAATTCTCTAGCAACTTATAAAATGTAGAAATCAAGTACACATGGAATCAGTTACAAGAAAAAGTTCCTTATCCAACTTTTTTAAAATTGAGGTTTAGTTGATTTACAACATTATATTAGTTTCAGATATACAACATAATGATTCAAATTTGTATAGATTATACCTCATCCAACTTTGGTGTAAACTTTTTTTAATGGAGGTGACATTGGTCTATATCATTACATCAGTTTCATGTTTACAACATTATATTTCTACTTCTATGTACCTTACAGCATGCTTACCACCTAAAATTTACTTTCCGTCTAATGTAAACTTTAATGTAACTTCCATGTAAATTAATCAAGTCAAGGCAGAGGAATAGCCTCCACACCTGAACTTCACTTTTCCATATCATATCCAGAAAGTCAATCATTTGATTTATTTTTTAATCATTTTAAATCATTTACACAAAAAAGTGCTCAAAATTACAGCCTTTAAAAATTAAATACAAAATAACGAAATCACACTTCATTTAATAGCATTCGCATATCAGACTGTCAAGTGAGGAAAACAAATTCAATAATTTTTAAAAAGAAGTTTTAGAGATCAAGAGTGTGAATTTATGCAAAATGTTGCTTAATACATACATCTATTTAAGTTGGCTTAATTTTTCCATCCATCATTAAAATAAATCTACATAACTTGCATTATGGTCATTTGAGCAAGAGCACAATTCCAGTGATTGAAAATGTAAAACTTTGCATTATTTCCATATTTTGCTGAACTTCGAGTGCTTCTTTAATTGCTTCGTCTGCCTAATCCTCCTCTAACATTGACCGTAACGCAAATTCTTCTTGGAACTCAAGCTCTAACAAGGAAAAATAAAATCAAATTAAAATGCATAGGACTTCCCTGGGGGCGCAGTGGTTAAGAATCTGCCTGCCAATGCAGAGGACACAGGTTCGAGCCCTGGTCTGGGAAGATCCCACATGCCGCGGAGCAACGAAGCCCGTTCGCCACAACAGCTGAGCCTGCGCTCCAGAGCCCGCGAGCCAGAACTACGGAAGCCCGCACACCCAGAGGCCATGAAAAAAAAAAAGAAAGGAAAAAAAAAAAAGACAGAAACCAACAAGAGCCTACTATATAGCACAGGGAACTACACTCAATGTCTTGTAATAACCTATAAGGGAAAAGAATCTGAAAAAGAATATATATATACATATGTATATATACACATATAACTGAATCACTTTGCTGTACACCTGAAACTAACACAACATTGTAAATCAGCTATACTTCAATTTAAAAAAAACAAAAAGATAAACACTTCCCTTTACCTTAACATTAAGAATTTATGTGACTGTTGTGGCATCCCATTATCCTTCCCATGAACTACAGCAAATCATATGTACCCTCAGATCAGCAAACCACTCAGATAGGCACAGGTACAATTTATGCAGTCTTTTTATTCAACCATTCAGTTCAAAGATTTGTTGAATAACTATTATATGCCAGGCTATGTGGAAGGCACAGCAAATATAATCAAAAGTGAGATAGATGTAGTCCCTGTGCTTATGGAGGTTATTAGTTTAATGTCAAAGACAGGCAAAAAAAATTATGAATGAATGCATATATACATACATAATTCAAAATATTAATGTATATTTTTATAGGAAAAAATTACAGGGCAGAGATGGAGAATAAGGTGGGAAAAACTAATTTAGATTGAGTGGCAAGTCAGGGACTCTCCAAGGACGTGATATTTAGGCTGACTTTGAGGATGAAAAAAGAGCCAAGCATGAAATGATTGGGAAGGAGCAAGTTGCCCTGAAGAGGGGAATGAGCTGAGTCCTGAGGAACCCCAGCGGGGTGACACCTGATGAAATCAGAGAGACAAGTAGAGGATGAAGGGGTTTAGAATTCTGTTCTAATCTTGGTGGGAAATCACTGGAGGGTTTAGAGTAGGGGAGTATCATGATGTGGCGTCCCCTTTAGAAGGGTATTCTGGCCTCTCTGTAGGTTATTTCCAGTTTGTTGCTCATTCAAGCAATGCTCCATCTTGCCCATGTCTCCAGTGTGCTTGTACAAGAGTGTCTCTAAGGTATATATACCTAGGAGAGGAACTGCGGGGCTATAATATGGACATGATTAACTTTACTCATTATGTCAAATTCTGTTCCAAAGTTCTGTGTCATTTATGCTATTACCAGCATTATTCCGCTTCCTCAACAACATTGCCATTGTTTGACTTTTTAATTCTTTCTAAACTGGAATGTATGAAATGGCATCTCAGTGTAAATGGTTTCAATGTGCATGTCCCTTATTAAGACAAAAGGAGCATCTTTTCAACATGTTTATTAGTCATTTTCGTTTCCTCTTCTGTTAAATTCCTGCTCATGGATTTATGAACCTTTGGGAAAGCAGGAGGGGGAGAGAGGGTACTATCTTTTTCTTATTTGTAGATAGTTTTTGAAATACTCCAGATACTGATCTTTTGTTAGCTATGTGTGTTGCAAATGTTTTATTCCAGCATATGACTTGTCTGTTCATGCTCTCCATTATGTCTGAGTTCTTACTTTCAATTTATCAGTTTGTTTACTTTTATTTTTCATTGAAGTATAGTTGACTTACAATATTATATTATTTTCAGGTGTACAACATAGTAATTTGGTATTTTTATAGATTGTACTCCATACAAAGTTACTATAAAATATTGACTATGTTCCCTGTGCTATACATTATATCCTTGTAACTTATTTTACACCTAGTAATTTGTACTTTTTAATCCCCTTCACCTATTTTTCCCCTGCCCCTACCACTCTCCCTTCTGGTAATCACTAGTTTGTACTCTGTATCTGTGCATCTGTATCTGTTTTGTTATATTTGTTCATTTGTTTTATTTTTTAGATTCTACATATAGGTGAAATCATACAATGTTTGTCTTTCTCTGATTTATTCGACTTATTTCACTAAGTATAATATCCTCCAGGTCCGTCCATGTTGTCAAAAATGACAAAATTTCAATATTTTTATGGTATATGAATAATATTCCATTGTGTGTGTGTGTGTGTATGTGTGTATATATATATAGGGTTGGCCAAAAGCTTCATTTGTGTTTTTCTGTAAATCTTATGTTAATGTTGTGTGTATACATGTATATATATATATATATATAAAACACCTTCTTTTTCCATTTATCTGTTGATGGACATTTAGGTTGCTTCCATATCTTGACTATTGTAAATAATGTTGCTATGAACATTGTGGTGCATACATCTTTTCAAATTAGTGTTTTTGTTTTCTTTGTATAAATACCCAAGAGTGGAAATACTGAATCATATGGTAGTTTTTTTAAGTTTTTTAAGTAACTCCATACTGTTCTCCACAGTGGCTGCACCAATTTACTTTCCCACTAACAGTGCATGAGGGTTCCCTTTTCTCCACACCCTCACTAATACTAGTTCTTTGTTGTCTTTTTTATAATAGCCATTCTGACTGGTGTGAGGTGATATCTTGTTTTCTTAATGATTTGCGCTTTCTGTGACTTAAGAATTCCTTCCCCACTCTGAGGTTATAAGAATGTTCTTATGTATTTTCTTCTAAAAGTATGTTTTCTTTTAAAACTAGGGTCCCTTCTGTATTTGGAATTTATTTTTGTTTCTGGTGTGAATTAGGGCCTCATCTAATCTTTTATATGGATAATGAATTCTCCCACATTATTTATTGAATAACCTTTCCTTTCCCCATTAATCTGCAATGCCAGCTCTGTCATATATCACTGTCTTCATTACTATCACCTTATAATAAAAGTTTTGTTATCTGATGAGGCAAGACTTCTTACCCACTTCAGAAGTGATTGTCTACTTTTTTTTTTAATTTATTTATTTATTTATGGCTGTGTTGGGTCTTCGTTTCTGTGCGAGGGCTTTCTCTAGTTGTGGCAAGCGGGGGCCACTCTTCATCGCGGTGCGCGGGCCTCTCACTATCGCGGCCTCTCTTGTTGCGGAGCACAGGCTCCAGACGCGCAGGCTCAGTAGTTGTGGCTCATGGGCTTAGTTGCTCCGTGGCATGTGGGATCTTCCCAGACCAGGGCTCGAACCCGTGTGCCCTGCATTGGCAGGCAGATTCTCAACCACTGAGCCACCAGGGAAGCCCTGATTGTCTACTTTTGACCCTTTGCACTACCATTTAAATTTTAGAATTTTAGAATTTGGCTTGTCACATAAAAACTTTTTTTTAAAGTTGAAATTGCATCAAATCTATTGCTGAATTTGAGGAAATTTGACATTTTATGGTGTTAAATATACCTATTCATACACATGGTGTGGCCTCCATTTATTTAGGTCTTCTTTAATATCCTTTGATAAAGTTTAGATTATTCTACACAAAGATCTTACACATCATTTGTTAGATTTATTCCTAGGTACTTTACAACTTTGTTGCTTTTGGAAAATTTTTAATTTTATTTTGTTGATGTTGTACAGAAATGTAATTAAATTTCTAAATTGATCTTATATTCCACATTCTTACTAAATCTTCTTATTAATTTTAATAATCTGTAGACTGAGTTTTTTGTAGACAATAATATTATTTGAAATTTAAAACTTTTTTACCTTTTGGAACTTTGTCCTTTTAAATCTTTTTTATTTTATTATACAAGCAAGGAACTCCATTATAATGTTGACTATAAATAGTAATTCCAGGCATTCTCATTTTGTTCCTAATTTAAAAGGGAATGCTTTTAACATTTCAGGTTTTATCAGCCTTTCTCAGATTAAAAAAGTTTCCTTCTTATTGAGGTTTTCTAAGAGGTTGTAGAAACTATTGAGTACTTTCCTGGCCTCCACTAAGATGATCCTCATTTGAAAATCTCTGGCACTCATAAAGCGCACAGTACCTCAACATTCAAAGTTCACAACAAGTCATCACTTCCCAAAATACAGAACACTGGACAGCCTTGAAAAACATGAATTGCTTTAAGCCTTATAAACAGACTGGAAAAGGCTCTGGAGTATTAATAGTTCCATAAATTAGTCATTCGGCAAATAAAAATCAGGTATTTTTTAAAATTAGTTTTTGGAGATTTACTATGCAAATTACCATTAGAGCTTTTGCTTTTAATAAATTTGTTTCTCCAAAATATTTCTTTTTAGAGTATCAGTCTATTTCAGTTTTAGGTAAAGATGAAAGTTGCCTGGTGGAGCTAATGTGTTGAATGGGGTGCCATGGGCTTTGGGAGGCACAAACAAGGTCCAAGATGACAACCAAAGAGGGCAAATATGGGGCAGTACCAAGCTGGAATGTGAAACCAGGGTGGGACCAGCCCAGGCCTACTCATACTAGCCGTGCTATGGTTTGGGGACCACACCAGGCTGCAGTGGACAGTGACCTTGGCAGGTCCAAGACAGCCTTGAATCACATTCATTACGCCTCCTCTTAGTGGCTCCAAAGATTCTGCTTCTACTCCTCTACTCATCCAGTTGTCACCAGTGAGTAAAAGAGGAGATGCTGGCCCTTCTTCCCTTCCACTCTACCCTCCCAAGAGCGTTGCTTTTTTTCTTAGCCAATCCCACTTCTGCTTTTAGGGAAAGGATAGAAGCACTATTTGGTACCTGAAGAACAGGAACATAGTAGACATCATATCTTGACCCATTTTTACTAGGTAAGCCCATGGCCTCAGCTCGTGTTCATAGGAAATGTAGGGTTAAGAGTGATATTTAGAAGCTGAAGGAAGGCTGAGTTCTAGGAAATGGGCTTCCTTCTCCAGGAGCAGGGATGAGAGGGTAGCAATCAAAGAAAGTAAGACTGTGTTAAGGGGAAAGATAATAGTGTCCTGAGCACAGGGCAGGTATTTCAGTGAATGGACTAAATCTGTTCTTAGTGGGTGAGGTCAGGGTGGCAGGACCGGTGAACTCTGCCAAGCCTTGGGGCTACCAGGGTGTCGTGAGGCGGGGCTGTGGAGGTTAGAATAGGAGGTGACATACAGATGAATAGGCCTCTTTGATAGGAGAGTTAGAATTTTCCAAGAAGGAGAGCATAGCACTCCCCAGTGCTAACACTGCCAGGAGAGAAGGGACCTACAGTCTCTTTCCCAAACTGTGCCAGGCACTTTCCCACAGTCTACTAATACAAAGCACTCAGTATTCTCTCAATACACATGTTTGATCGTGTCACCGGGCTTTTGTACGTGCAGGACGTCTGAAAATTCCTATTCATCTTTCCAGATGCACCTCCTGACAGGTCTAGTATAACATCAAAGGAGACTCCCCTTTGCCCCCTTACTTCCACCCTCAGAACTAGCAGCCTTTTCTTATTTGTCGGTACCATATTCCATGTTAACCACTTACCAGAATGTGTTGCCATCAGGGGAGTGTTTATTATAAAACCAAAGAAGCTTAAGCTTCTACCCTCATTTATTTGGGCCCCTTCCAAGGCCCTGGGAATGTCCCTAGCAAGATGTTCATGTAGTCGTACATTTCTGTCAACTTTTCAGATAATATTTTAACTACAATTATAATTGCTCTCTCTTTCCATTCCAATTTTCTCTCTGTCACATTCCTCTCCAGTCAGGTAGCCAGGGGCATTTTTGGCACTGTGAGCTAAGGGGAAGTTGTTTGGAGATACATTTAACTTGAGATTAGTGGAATGTATTTATGTGATTTGCCATCATTTCTATGTGCATATAAGTTATTGCTGGTTGTCCTGGCTTCCAGGAATACTCCAATAAGCAAATTCACCTTGCTTGGTGACACAGAAGTGCAGGGCCATCGTCTAAACATGTCTGACAAGTGCCATGCATCAGAAGTATGAAAGGAATGGAAGAGAAACAAAGATGGAAATGTACAGAGCCAGAAGGTGATCTCTGGCAAATTCTTCCCATCACTACACGTGTAAATTGTATGGATTCTGTTCTCACTAATGCCAAGTCACAGCAGAAATTCTCTCCTATTAGGACTTGATACTTGATGACGCAGCTGATATAAGTATACCAAACTTTATGCTTATTGCACAGTTTATCAGAATCCCTTGTTTATGGGGCACAAACCCAAGGTAATACTAAAAGCAGCCATTGTCTCTGTATGTGTCACATAGTACATCTTAGCATGACATTATCGAGAATAGGCTTGAATCTGAAAGAAAATGTCTAACCTATCGATAAAACTTAAGCTTTTTCTAGAGAAAAGACTAAATTATCTCTTATTGAAAATATTAAAAAATTCTTGCGATATGAAGAGATCAACAAGTATCAGTTAAAAATAAGAAAATAGCAGAGAGTATGTAAGGCAGTTGATTTATGAGTGTTACATTAGTTTTCTGGATTTGGAGGTATTGATGGAATTTGTCAGCTATTTCCAAACTAATAACTTGATATCTTTTCTCTTTCTAAATAAATACTACCTTTCATGCCTGATTTTTTATTCATAATTTTTCTTAAAGAAGACCCTAAATTTGTACAAGCTTTAGGCCCACAAAACATTGATCTGCTGCTGATTCTAACTGCTTCTATGTCTGTGTTCTCCAGCAGATCTGAGCCTTTTGGTTTTAAAACCTCGTGGAAATCTATTATGGATGAGTTCAGCTTAAAGTCCCATTTTCATTAGAAGCTTTTTATTGTAACAGATTTTTAAAAATCAGGTCATTTACGTGCCTTCATCTCTCTCTCTCTCTCTCTCTTGCTCTCTCCCTCTCTCACCTCCATGTTTAACAAAACAAAACCAGCCAAGGGTAATTGAAGTGGAAGTTCTAGGAGTTGGCTTCCATGTGTATCTGTATGGGCCTAGATGAGGGCAAATGGAAAGATCTGCCAAGAAGTCCACAAGTGATGAATGAGTGTTTCTGTATCAGCCAGCAGTAATAATAATAATAATAGTCTCCCCTATTTGCACAGTGGCTTACTCGTGGGAACTTTTTACAGATGTGACCTTATAAACTTTGGTGGCTTTTCACTGTGGTAGATGGATTATGGCTACTCTCTATGTTGCTTAGGTGAGGAAAGCAAGTAATAGAAAAGGAAGAGAAGTTTTCTGTTGTTGCCGTACGGCATAATTGAACCAACGACATTAGTTCAGATAGTGAATGCGCAGCCAGTTACATGACTGAAATAGCATTATCCAACCTTATTAACCAATTTCTTCACCTGGCTTGGCTCAAATTATCTGAGCTATTTCCGAAAATCAAATCCATCTCCAAGGGTCATTTCATCCAGTTTCTTCATCGCACCCAAGGTGATTTTTACAACCCCAGAGGGGATACTATGTTTCAGAAGCAGGCAAAATTCTCTGAAAGACTGAAGACTTTTCTGGGATTCTGATTTCTACACTGAGTCATTATATGATCCTGTGAGTTTCAGTTAAATTTATCTGTAAAAAGACAATTGTATTTGCTCTATGTACTTTTGAGTGGTGATAAAAGAACAACTATGGTGGGTAATTTCTTTCAACAGAAAGTTATGGAATACTTTCTATAATCTCTGTGTAGGGATTATCTGTCTAGGAAGGACTGCCTGGTGTACATCTGGTTTCATCACTTTCTAAACTGTGCAATCTCTCTGTGCCTCACTTTCCTCAACGGCAAAATGGGGATAATCGTAGGATTGTGGAGAGTATTAAGTGAGATAATAGAGAAAGCGCTTGGCACACAGCAAATGTTCTGACACTAGCTGTGATTATTATAAGGCAGTGGGGGAGATCCACAGAGGAATAATGGTAATATTCACTTATCACCTAGAGCTCTTAGAGGCTAGGAATACATCCTTGCCTCTGTATCCCCAGCACCTGGCACAAAGAAGAAACTCTACAATGAGGAGAGACTCTTGTGGAGTAAAGAAATGGCTAAAGACCCAGCTCCTGCTTCCAGGGGCTCCAGTCTCTGTTGGTGACAGACACACACTCAGGCAAACATAGAGGGTAGGCAAGGCACATGTACCTTGAAGTTTAAATTATTAACCTAACTCTCCAAACTATAATTTCCCACAGCATGTTTCCTCTTAATCCCCATGTTGCAATACTTAGATCTGGAAATAAACTGCACATTTCAAATGTTTAGTGGGACAAAATAAACTTTGCCAAATGTGAAAGACTCGCAGCTGCCAGGATGATCCTGGAGAAAAAGAAACTTGTAGTTTATTCCCTCCAATAAACCCATAGGGGCAGAACAGTGTGCCATGAACAAGCCTCACTCCAAGCATGCTCCTGCGAAAAAGGAAAGAAACCCGACAGCAGGAATGGTCAGGTCATGCAAGTGTGTTCATTTATCTCGGAGCATTGTCCTTTGGACTGTGAGGAGAACACCCTGTGATCTGGTCGGCTTCCCGTCACATCTCTTGCCCTCTTCATGCCCCAGGGAGATCACACTCTAGCCACAAGTGCTAGTTCTGGACCTTTGAACCTTCTTTTCTGCCTACAACACATGGGCAGAGTCAATTCTGAGCTGTCCTTCAAAGCTGGACCAGGTATCACTGCCTTCAGAAAGCCTATCCTGACCCTATCTCCCTTTCTCTGGGCTCACATTGTACCTTTTGTTTATTTCCATTACAGCATTTATCACACACTGAACCTTGCTTGTTTTTATATCTGTCTTTCTTCCTTACTCTCTGCCTTTTATTCCTAACCAATCACTCAGCACAGCTCCAGGCACAAACTAAACAATGATAAGTGTTAGATGGATGAATAAATGGTGCTGGGTGATGGATAAATAAAGAGCTCCCCTGAGTTGGCAAGCATGGCTGACCCTTGCTGGGGCGCTGCTGACCTCACCCCAGGAAGGCTGAGGGTCAGCAGACCAGTCAGGGCGCATAAGTCGGTAATCTGCTCAGTGCAGGGAGAGCAGCTAATGGCAAAGTCGGGTGACCTCTCAGATCTTCTGACTCCAAGTCCAGGACCTTTTCACTCTTCCACAGTGATTCATTATTAGATCGCAACTGGTATTTGCCTCACTGTGGTCCCAAGTGTTTCATCCTTGCCATTGGGAAAAGAGAGGAAAAAATTACACAACTGAAAGGCTACAAGGAGCAGTATAGGCTGAAACTCCTGTTTCCATAAATTTAAATATAAGTTTAATTTTAGCTTAATTCTACACTGAATTAAAGTTTAAAAATAAACCTAATTACTATAAAATTGAATTAAATTAGATGTAAAAGAAATAATTTCATAAAACATTGGTTTTTAATTTAATAAATAATCCCTTACACATGCCTCACATTTTCATATCTTCATGCCTCTGTGCCTGTTCTCTCTCTGCCTCGGATAACATTTCCCTCAAGCAATACTTAGCCAACAAGTATTTTGCATTTTTACAATATCCTATGGGTTACACAGGTCAGCCCTGTGTATTCAGTGGGGATGGGGATCATACAAGGGGGAGAAAATCAAGAGGAGGGGATCACATGGGCCGTCTTGGAGGCTGACCACCACAAGAGCTGTGGGTGACACCAAAACTACCACATATTTCTAATCTGAAAGGTGATATATGACGAAAGGGCAGTAGCCTTGGAGTTACTCAGACCTGTATTTGAATCACAATTCCAGCACTTACTGCGTCACCTTAGTCTAGTTATCTAATCTTTCCAAACCTCAGTTTTCTCATTTGTAAGATGGGGCAAATAACACGTACCTCTTAGGACTGTTTTGAGGATTAGGTATGCATAATATACGGTGGCTGGCAAGTAGGACACTAAAGAATTGCTGTTATTGTAGTTACAAGGTAGGCAAAGTGTTGCTATAGAAACACAGTCGGAAGTCATAATCCACTCAACCCTGTGTCAAACCTTAAGGGTTTTTTTTTTTCCTATTTGTTTTATTATCCCCATACATTCTTTTATAACTTACAAACGACTTAGTGAGAGCTAAACACGGGGATAAAAGCAGATGAAGCTAAAAAAAATACTGTTTTTATATATTTGAAACATGGAGAAACTTGAGGACTTGAAGATCCAAACTTGAAGAGCCAAGCAGCAGTCGAGTGATTTCATTTCTCCTGTATGACTGAAGTCTATGTTATGATGATCTCAAAGAAATATGAAAATAAGGTAGGGGGAAAAAACCCACCAGTAGTTTCCTCAAAGCAGTTTCCTCAAAATTACAGTTCTTCTGGGAAAAAAAAAAAAAAAAGTAATTATCTCTAGAAAAAAAAGACAGGTTCAAACGGTCAACTTCTGTCTCACATCAAAATGAAACATTTTCCCAACACTGCTACCTGATTACCAGGTGACACAATGTTCTATACTCAGGAATTCGAGAATTTGGGCTTTGGCTTTGTTGTAAATTTGTCCAACCTTAGCTTCTTCTCCAGTAAAATAAGGATAAAGACACTAAGAGAAGAGGCTTCTTCATATCTGATGAAAAATATTCTCTCTCCAAATTCATCTGCTGAAAGAATAGTGGAAAGAGCCCAGGCCCAGCACTGACAGGCTTCCGTGACCAGGAACAAATCACTGACCCTCTCTTTTTCCTCATCTTACAAAATGGAGAGATCAGGATTTTTCCAGACAACTGAGAAATTAAAAGGAGAAAAAAAAAAATCAAATGAGGTGATATATATATAATTTTAAAATTACAATCTCCTTCTGGGGGAAAAAAGTGAAGAATTCTTTTCAGGTATTATTTTATTTTTGTGGTATTTTTTTAAATTTTACTTTAGTTACTATCTAAAGTGGTGGTTTACCATGAAGCTAATGAAGCTGAAAGTTTAGGGCCTATCATTTGAACGAAGCTCTTCTAATTCAATACTCACTCTTTGCACCTAATTATGTATTTTTTCTTCTGAAAGAATTCCACCATATTGTATAGGTTTTAGGATGCACAAAACTGAGTCTGCCCCAGTTGCTGTTGTTAACATAACGCTTCATTTTTCAACCAAGACTAATTTGCTAAACGTTATCATCAATATTTCATACCAGGAAATGGGAAAGTATTTACTAACAGCTTAACAAATCTATGCAAGAATCTATTGTGATGGTATGAAAAGGTATTTCCAAAATGATTGATTTCTGAAAAATATGGGAATGAAACTTATCCCCTACATAGACATAATTTGGGGGCAACGTTCATATTGTCATTATACAAGCTGACCACATTATATAATCCATACATACTAGAGTATGTGACATATATTTAATGTAGAATTTAATTTTAGAATAAAACATAAAGGTGGTAGCATCTTTAAAAGAGAGAAAAAAGTTATCAGATCTTTTATTTATATGCATTATTATATCCTACATTTGGCGGGGGTTGAAGAAGTAGAGATTCCGGAAATCCAAAAACTACTCTACTAATAATAATAATTCCTCTTTGAGTTGAGAAGTAGCATAGAAGGGTAGTTAAGAACACCAGGGCCTCAGCCAGATTGCCTGGGGGCCCATCTCATCTGAGTGGCTCGGCATGTCTGTGCTTCATTTACCCCTCCTATTAAAGGTGGGGGAGGGTGATAGTCCTACCTCACAGAGCTGTTGTAAGGATTAAATGAGTAACTGGACTTGAGAAGTGCTTAGAAAACTGCCTAGCATATATAAGCACTACGTAAATGTTATTTAATACACCTTTGGCTGATTTTTAACTTGGGCTGTCATCCCACAAATTGCTTTATCAACTTTGGTAATGATTGAAAATTTTTCATTGTATCCTACTGTCGTTCTCCCACTAATGACAGCATCTTGCTTCTAGATCACCTACTGAATTGCCAAATTTTTAGTAAAAAAGACTATGTTATTCATCTTTGTATCCCACTAAGGTTATTGGTTAGTCTTCTGTCCTTAGTAAGGACAGAGTGATCCCTAAATGTTTTTTTTTTGGATCGCAAGTTAAGATAGGAACAAGTTAAAATAGCAAACTGTGTAGCATAACTTAAATGTTTCATGGCATTGGCTTATTATGGGTTTTTTCAAAAGAGTTTTTACTATTTGCTAAATTGTCCCCATTAGGAAATATAATTATGCCAATTACTGACCAAGAGTTGAACTTTTGATGATGAATAAAGTAACAAAATTTTAGGTTGACCGTTATCTGTATTTATCATAACAAAACAGAGTATGTTTGATTGTGGCCCTAAACCACTTGGTTCATGTCAATACCAAATGATTGGGCTATTAATATGAAAGTTCTAAGGTAATGCTGTAAAGTATGATAAATATTTAATGAAAATATCAAGTGACCTTTCTTAAAGTCCTCTACCTACCTAAGTGACCGGGAAGGAATTTTGTTAGTTTCCATGTAGTTATGTAAACGGCCCTTAATTAACGATAAATAATAAGAAACACACATCGTGATGAAACGTTCAATTATGCTGACACCACCGTTTTTTGGTCTACGGCTCTTCCTTGGATCCCAAAGAGCAATAGCTTTGTTTATTACTGAATTCAAAAGAAATAAAATTCTCCTACTGTGTGCCTATCAGGCTTTTCCATAGTGCCAGAAAACTATATAACCACAAGCAAATCTGCAGTTCTATATAATTTTAGCAGCCTTTCCAAAATGCACAGTTAGGAACAGAGTGATAGCTTTACTTCTGTTGGGTAATTCTTGATTAGGTCCAGGCTCCGTTCCACCTTCTCTTAATAAAAATGATAACAACCTAACATTTATTAGATGCCTCCTGTGTGCCAGGTACAGTGCTAAGCTCTTTTTGCAAATTAGCTAATTCAAATTTCACAATAGCCTTATGAAATAGTAATTACCCCATTTTCCAGATAGAAAACTGAAGTTTGGAAAATCAAGTACTTAAATCCCATGACAGATGAGTTGGACTCAATCTTAAGACTCTAAATCCCATGCTCTTTCTACCTCACTGTACTGCAACCCCTCCCACCTTTAATCTCCTTCCGTCAGGGAGTAAAGGAATTGGGCTAATGGATGTAGACATCCTAAAATAAGTGGGGTGATTAAAATCCCTACCAAAAGTGGGGAGTTAGATATGACACCAAAAGCCTAAGTTACAAAAGAAATAATAAATTGGACCTCATCAAAAGTAAACACCAAAGACACCATCAAGAAAGTGAAAAACAATCCACGGAATGAAAGAAAATATTTGCAAACCATGTATCTGGTAAAAGTCTAGTATTGGAATATATAAAGAATTTCTTACAACTCAATAATAAAAACACAACTCATTTTTAAATGGGCAAAAGATTTGACTAGCTTTTTTTCCAAAGAAGATATATAAATAGCCAAGAAGATGCAATATGGTGATCAACATTATTAGTCACTAGGAAAATACAAATTAAAACCACAATGTGATACCACTTCACATCTAGTAGAACGACTATACTCAAAAAAGAAAATAACAAGTGTTGGTGAGCATGTTTGAGGTATTGGAACCCTCACACATTATCGGGAGTGTAAAATGGTACAACCACTTTGGAAAACAGTTTGGCAGTTCCTCTAAAAGTTAAACATAAAGTTACCATATGATCCAGCAATTCCACTCCTAAGTATATACCCAAGATAACTGAAAACATGTGTCCAGGACAAAACTTGTACATGGATATTCATAATAGCTAAAAAGGGGAAATAACCCAAATGTCCATCTATTGATGAATAAAATGTGGTATATCCACAGAATGGAATATTATTTGGTCATAAAAAGGAATGAAGTACTGTTACATGCCATGACATGGATGAAAGAAGCTAGTCACAAAAGACCACATTATTCCATTTATACAAAATGTCCAGAAGAGGCAAATGTATGGAGATAGAAAGTAGGTTAGTGGTTCCCAAGGGCTAGGGAAAAGGGAAAATGGGGATTGACTCCTAATGGGTACAGGGTTTCATTTTGTACTGATGAAAATGTTCTGGAATTAGTGGTGACAGTTGTACAACTCTGTTTTGTGATACTAAAACCACTGAATTATATAGACTTCAAAAGAGTGAACTTTATGGTATAAGAATTATATGTCAATTAAGCTGTTATTTTGTAAAATGCTAGTGAGAGATCATAAGAAATCATTTCTTTTTTTGAAAGTTCATATTCTGTAAGTACAAAGTATGTAAATAAGTTTTCCATGACTGATAAGTATGGCTTCCTGACTTTCAAAAGGATTGGCATGTTTTTATTGAACCAGATCTTCTAGATCAATATTTTCTTTATTTGCCATTTAACTTTTAAAAAATTCTTCCCTTTTACCCTTTCACTGGAACTGTGTAAGGTTAGGATAAGGATGTAAGAGTACTGTAGGAAAGGGAGTTGCGTCAGAGGTCCCCAAGACCACCCCA
Organism: Balaenoptera musculus; assembly: GCF_009873245.2. NCBI lineage: Eukaryota > Metazoa > Chordata > Mammalia > Artiodactyla > Balaenopteridae > Balaenoptera > Balaenoptera musculus. The sequence continues at coordinate 103,626,365 of NC_045787.1, forward strand.
TACTTGGAGATTCACAGAAAGACTCATGGAACTCAGTGTACGGTTGTACACATGGCTAAGATTTATTACAGTGACATAGTAAGTTGGACCAAAAGGGAAAAAGATTCAGGTGGAGTCAGGAATACCATGTTCCTCGTGCTCTCTCCCTCCCATGGAGGGTCACAGGGAATGCACTTCTCCCCCCAGCAACCAAAATGTAGCAACATGTGTATGATGTGCCCAGAGAAGCCCATTAGAGACTCAGGACCCAAGGTTTTTATTGGCAACTGGTCATGTAGGCACCCTCTTCCTAGTATCAGTACATACTCCAAATTTAAACTCCCAGAAAAAAAGCAGATGATGGGCATAAATCATATTATTTGCATAGTCTAGGCTCATGGAGCCACTTTTATCAGTTGGGGAACAGTGGGAACACCCCAGAATCCAAATTCCAAAATGCCAGCTAAGAGCCAACCTTGCCAACAGGTCTTTCTTAGAAGACCAGTCTCAGGCCTGCTGTGTTACCTCTTCTGTGCACAGGGGTGGAAAATGAAGATCTCAAAGTCACCATCCAATGAGAACAGACCCTCGAGGGAAAGAGGAAAAGGACTAAGAGATTCTGGAATAGACTCAGCAGGGTTTCAGAGCCAGGGGGACACTGTAAGTTTTGGTTCTCAAGTCAGAAGTCTGCTGACACCCACAAACCTGGCAAGAGGACTGATTCAATAGTCTTAGGGCCAATTAGGCCTCCTCACTTTGAAGTGGTCCCAAGAGTTTCTAGCTTAAGTCCTGTCTATTACCACCATTATGGCCTTCCACTCTCCAGCCCTCCAAGTAAACCCTTGTTCCTTTCCTGGCATCAGCATATCTTCTGGAGGAGCAGTAGAAAGAAGGATAGATGAATTACAAATTCTTTGACTCTTACCTTTTGGCCCTGGTATTCAAGGAAGAATCCTCCCAGATGAACAGATGTTGAAATTGTTATCACCAAGAACAGAGTTCATGACACACCCTTGAAATATTTATCAGCCCAGCTGTTGTTTTTTTTTTTTTTTTTTTGGAGTGTAGTGGCTTTACAGTGCTGTGTCAGTTTCTACTGTACAGCAAAGTGAATCAGCCATACATATATATATATCCCCTCTTTTTTGGATTTCCTTCCATTTCTGTCACCACAGAGCACCGAGTAGAGTTCCCTGTGCTATATAGTAGGTTCTCATTAGTTATCTATCTTATACATAGTAGTGTATATATGTCAATCCCAATCTCCCAATTCATCCCACCACCCCTTTTCACCCTTGGTATCCATACATTTGTTCTCTATGTCTGTGTCTCTATTTCTGCTTTGCAAATAAGATCATCTATACTATTTTTCTAGATTCCACATATATGCGTTAATATACGATCGTTGTTTTTCTCTTTCTGACTTACTTCACTCTCCAGGTCCATCCACATCTCTGCAAATGATACAATTTCATTCCTTTTTATGGCTGAGTAATATTCCACTGTATACATGTGCCACATCTTCTTTATCCATTACTCTGTTGATGAATGTTTAGGTTGCTTCCGTGTCCTGTCAACCCAGCTGTTCTCACTAGCCCAGATGTGATGGCCAAAGATGTAACCTTGAGAAATAAACCCTCAGCAGGAGGACTCTAACTTAGTCCTTTTCTTTCCTGGAAATACTGAGTAAGAATTACCTTCTATCTCATGAAAACATGAAAGGATCTGTTGGCTGTCCCAGCTATTTTTGGAACAAATAACCACCATAAATCAACTAGAATACATTCAAAACAGGAAGTGGAAGGGATTTTTTCCCCCAGAACAATAAATTTCTATTACATAAGAATTATTTAACTTTGACCAGTGAGTTACTAAATATATCATAGTGCAAGACTCAAAGTGCACACAAGGAAACAGGTAACGATTCTGTGGCCACTTGGAAATTCTTAAACATTCTGCCTTCTCTGTCCCCTTTCCCTTTTACACCCCCCGCTCCTTTCCCCTTCCCTGCCTTTGCCCATCAGCTTCCTCCTCTTTCTTCTCCCACTTTCCATCATCCCTACCTCCCCAAAAATTATAAACTGGCTATAATTTCAGAGGATTGAAATAACTTCAAAAATTTTTGTTTTCTTTTACAATTTTCTCTACCCAAATGTAAACATATTATCTCAGTAATCGATTATTTCTAGTAAAAATGCCTACATATTTGCCTATACATGTACCTGCATCTTCCACATTAATAGTTTGATTTAAAAATTATCTTCAGTCAATACTAAAGTTCATGAAAATCAATAAATTCTTTTTGCTAAATTGTACCTTTAGCCCTATGAGAAAATATATAGTAAATTCTTTTTTAGCAGCAGCCTTTCAAAATCTTCAGAGTTCTGCCTTAACTATCAGGCAACCACATGGGGAGACCTTAGTTTCCCAGAATCAGACTTGGCAGTCCCGATGATTGGCTTGGCTGCCATGGAGGAAACATTCCTGGCAGAGATCACCCAGGGAGAGATGCTCCATCTAACTCTCTACGTCTAATCTTCACAAAGAGCCAAATTATCTTGAATCCAAATAAGTCACCTTGGAAACAAGACACAACAGATGAACCATTAGCAGGCTAAACCTGCCTCCAAGATAATAATTATCTGCCATTTAATTTGCTTGCCTTTTAGGTAGGGTTTGCTAAGACTGAATTAGAAGTTCTCTCTGAAAAGCTGAAAAAATTGATTCCTCCAAAAAATTAAAAAGTTAATTTGATATCAAAAATCATCAATAGACTCTAGAATGCAGAAGGTAACCATCCTATGCAGGTCAGGCCTTCTCTGGCCATCCTGCCTACTTAAAGGTGATAATCTAGAGCATGCACAGAGGGGAGTATCTGAGAACGCATGGGGACACTCAGATTTATGCGGCTTGTGAAAGAACTAGGGATATTAGCCTGCAGAAGCAAAGCTCAGAGGCCAGGTGGAGAGAGTGGGGCATGAGGGTCAATTCAGATATTTAAAGGTTTGGCACGTGGTAGAGCAAGTTTGTGCAGCCTGAAGGGCTAAAATGGAACAAATGTGTGGGAAGAGATGACAGTCCAGTTATTGCAAAAGAGAACTCTGAGCAACCAGAATTGCCCAGGCATGAACTGGGCTGCTTTGGACAGTAATGAGTTCCTTGTTCCCAGAGGTTTTCAAGTCTTTGATAGTTTCATTCAACATTTCTGCATTCCTTTTATCAAATAATTACTCTGAAAGCTCAACATAAGCTGCCCACAGGTGAATGAAATAGCCATGGTTCCTGCTCTCATCCCACTTAGAGTCTGGTGGGGTGATTGGGTCAGAAGTATAGAGGGGACTCAAATGTACATCTAGACAAGACCTGTGAAGTTTTTCCTAATCTCAAGAAACTGATTCTATGAATTTCTATGAATCAGTTTCTATGAAACTGATTCTATGAGTTTCTTCTTCTATGAAGAGCCCCAAATATGTTTTTATTCTTACCAAGAATGAGCCAGCCAGATTCATAACCCTTAGCTATGAAACAGCTTAAGGCTAGCATAAAGAATATTTGGGATACTGTTGGGATAAAGCCATTAGAGTTATAACTGTGGGTCTCCAAAGTACATTAATGGAGGAGGCTCAAGTCCATTTTCCTAAAGTGAGCTATTTAGAATCATCCTTTTGCTCTTGGGTACAGTTTTCATAATAGAGTTATATATCTTTCATGGTTAGAAAATGGTTTTCCTTTGGAAAAATGGAATAACAGTATTTTGTAATTAGGAAAGAAACACAGGCTGGTATATATTGAAGAGAAGGATTTTTTTTTTTATTGGTTAACATTTAGTCTCAGAATTAAATTTCGTCATAAACTTAACAAATAGATTGGTTAAGTACAATCTATTCTTGCCTATTAATTTTAATTATTGAAGTTCATTTCTAATTACTTACCTAATCAGCACATTTCAAGATATGATTACTTTATCTTGATCTGAATTTAACAACTATGATCTTAGAGTTGGATCACATGATGTTTTGGAAAAATGACCTGTTGTAGCTAAAAGGCCCCTTAGAGTTTGCCTAGCTTGACAGAATGCAGAGGAGAGAAGCTCTGGGGAAATTCCAGGTTAGACTCACTGAACCTCCCAGCAAGGCTCCAGGCAACAGAGAACTCACAAACATGCCTTCATGGAAAATACACTGACATTAACAAAAGCTCAGTTCATTTCATTTCTTTTTTTTTTTTTTTAAAGCCTTTTTTTTATTGCTAAGACTAATCCCCAAAAAATCTATTAGCAAACCATGTATTAATCAATGCTAGAATGCCAGAAGTTTAAAAGGGAAGAAAAAAAGAAAAACAAAGTCAGGGACTGAAAGTCAAAAGCAGCAGGACAGAGCCTACTATTCAGTTTCTAGAATGAGAGGGAATGTTTTATGGAAACTTCCAGATTCAGATCTTCTTTACTGGTACTTACACAGGAAAGGTTACTATCAAATAGAGCGATGATACTATACACTTTTCTAAGGGCATGTCTTGGGTAGACCATACCTACTCGAAATAGTCCAGGTATCTCTGCTGCTGGTTAAGCTCAGAAAACGAAATACTGAGGTAACCCATATGACCCCACTGTCATTTGCCGAGGTCAGACACTCTAATCCCAGCAGATGGCACAAATGTGTAAATCGTGGAAGTAAAATAATAAGGACCATTGGGCCAACAGCAAATTGGAAAGTCCCCAGTTCACTGTTAGGCTTTCAGAATTCTGACAAAACACACTGGTTGGTCATATTTAGCTAAGGGTCACCATTTTGTGACTGCTGAATCAGCCATAGGGGCAACCAGAGCTAGGTGGGGCTCCCAGGGGAGTCAGGTTTCAGGCCCCGCCCTGCCCCAGTATTGGCCCTCCCCTGCCCCAGTATTGGCCCTCCCCTCCAGCACCTTCAGTAGCATCCTCCCCCCCTTTACATGTATCTGGGGGGCTTCTGCCACCATCCCCACTGGGGGCCAGGGCCATCCCTCTGCCTTCCTGTCGCCCTTCCGCAAGTGGAAAGAAGTCTCCTCTCTAAGTGTGACAGTTCTTTCGGCCAACTCAGAAAGCCTGGCTTCATAAGCAATGGGCCTACTAGCAACGAACTATGGCTAATGAGTCTGAGGGTTGGCTGAGCTAGGAGGCATTGGTAAATGCCATCCCAAGGGCTATGCCAGCCTTCTCAAAGGAGGTAATTCTCCTAATCTTCCTGGAGTAGGAGCCCTGCTTCTTGAGAACCCAGTCCAGGATTCTGGGATGGGGACAACCTCTTTTTTGAGACATAATTTCTCTGGTATTACAGCTCCACAATCCCCTACCAGCAGTTCTGAGCTAGAAAGAGCTCTGAAAACCAAAAAAACATTTATGACTTTGCTTGCAGAATCTGAATTGAAGCGATGTAAGGCTATAAGCAATATCTATTTATCTCACTTAGTGGGAATATTCACACATTTAGCTGAAGAAATATTATTGCGTTGAATTACAAGCTGGGGATATTATATAACATGCAGCTTATGTGTCATATTGCCTTCCTAAAATTCAAAAATCTCTCTGAATTACAAAGTACACCTGTCTTCATGGGTTTTGGATAAAGGCCTGTAGATCTGTAGTGGCTTCAAAATTAGTTCCAGAGGTTTTTTTACTATTTTCCTCAGGGGGCTGAAGTAATTATACAGGATGTGTGGCTAAAAGGAGAAGGTCACGTATAGAAATTAGAAGTCCTCATAATTGAGTGGGGAATTTAATGGAAAGAGAGTACCTCTGTAGAGCCAGGAGTTAGGGTAGCGTCTCCCCCCAAAGCCCTGGAGAAGACAATGTTTACCCCTTAACAGCCATTTCCTCATCTCTCCAGACACCTTTGACTAATATTCACCCAGGAAGGAAACTAGATAGAGGGAAACCTATTCTTGAATTCGGTGCAGAGTTCACTGTAGGGTAAGAAGTTCCATCACGATATAAACAAGTTTTAAAATGATGATTTGATTCCTGAGCTAACCCCAAAAAAGTTTGCTCCTAGCATAGCTAAAACAATAGAATTTACAATATGGGATAAGCTCAACTTTAGGAGTGAATCTAGGGATCTAAGTTCTTTCAAATTACTGTTTAATATGAGAAAATATATTCCGCATCCCAAATAATGAAATGCAAAATGCCATAGAACACAATCCATTTCTACATCGGATGTTCCCTGTAATATGTAGTGTTTTTCTAATTGTCATCATTTATTGTTCAAGAAATAGTTACTGAGCACTAATCATAGGTACTAGGAATACCTAGAGGGCTCAACAAGAGACAGTGAACCAGTCTTCACACAGTTTAGACACTAGAGGGGGAGACAGCAGGAAAAAACATGCAATACGGACTAAAGTAATCTTTTTTTTTTTTTTAATTGAAGTATAGTTGATTTACAATATTGTGCCAATCTCTGCTGTACAGCAAAGTGACTCAGCTATACACATGCATACATGCTTTTTTTTATATTCTTTTCCATTATGGTTTATCCCAGGAGACTGGATATAGTTCCCTGTGCTATATAGGAGGACCTTGTTGTTTATCCATTCTAAATGTAATAGTTTTCATCTACCAACCCCAGACTCCCAGTCCATCCCTCTTCCTCCCCCCCATCCCCCCTGGCAACCAGAAGTCTGATCTCTATGTCTGTGATTCTGTTTCTGTTTTGTAGATAGGTCCCTTTGTGCCATATTTTAAATGCTATGTATAAGTAATATCATATGGTGTTTGTCTTTCTCTTTCTGACTTACTTCAGTTAGTATGATCATCTCTAGTTGCATCCATGTTGCTGCAAATGGCATTATTTCATTCTTTTTTATGGCTGAGTAGTATTCCGTTGTATACATGTACCAACTCTACTTTATCCATTCATCTTTCAATGGACATTTAGGTTGTTTCCATGTTTTGGCTATTGTAAATAGTGCTGCTATGAACATAGGGGGTGCATGTATCTCTTTGAATTACAGTTTTGTCTGGATATATGACCAGGAGTGGGATTGCTGGAGCATATGGTAATTCTATTTTTAGTTTTCTGAGGAACCTCCATACTCTTTTCCACAGTGGCTGCACCTATTTACATCCCCATCAGCAGTGCAAGAGGGTTCCCTTTTCTCCACACCCTCTCCAGCATTTATTGTTTGTAGACTTTTTGATGATGGCCATTCTGATGGGTGTGAGGTGGTATCTCATTGTAGTTTTGATTTGCATTTCTCTAATAATTAGTGATGTTGAGCATCTCTTCATGTGCCTACTGACCATCTGTATGCCTTCTTTGGAGAAATGTCTATTAAGGTCTTCTGCCCATTTTTTGATGGGGTTGTTTTTGTTGTTGTTAAGTTGTATGAGCTGCTGTATATTTTGGAGAATAAGCTCTTGTCAGTTGCATCATTTGCAAATATTTTCTCCCATTCCGTAAGTTGTCTTTTCATTTTTTTTTTTATGGTTTCCTTTGCGGTGCAAAAACTTGTAAGTCTGATTACAAACTTGTAAGTTTTGCGGTGCAAAAACTTGTAAGTCTTGTGAGTCTTGTAAGTGCAAAAACTTGTAAGTCCCATTTGTTTATTTGTGTTTTTATTTCTATTGCCTTGGGAGACTGACCTAAGAAAACCTTGGTACAATTTACGTCAGAGAATGTTTTGCCTATTCTCTCTTCTAGAAGTAAACTCATCTTAATGTAAAATTAATATTCAATAAAGTTACATTTCTCTTGTAATTTTATACATCAAAACATTTACATGATGAGTTTTATCTTATTTAAAAGCAGCTTCATATTTCCTGATACCGAGTTTGACACACTAAAAGATTCACACTGAATGACTCAAAAGTCTCCAAACCTTTGCAAAGGTCAGGGAGGCTTTCTAAATATATTCATCCCCCCAGGTTCTGCTAATAAGGAAGTGGCTATCTGGAAGGGAACAACTTACGAAATTCACAGTGGAATAACAGCATTATTTTTCCAAAACTCAGAGCCGCTGAACAATATTTGAATCTTAAAACAATAGCGCTGAATTTGTCATTTAAAAAAAAACATCCACTGCTCTGCCAGGAGAGGATGGAATGCTAATGTCCGATTGTGGCTGTCCACATTTTTAGAAAGCTTGTCACGACGTTCCACGTATCATACTTTGGAAAACAGTAGTCTCGTGCTACTGAAATGCCGAGGTAAAATTTTCTGACTGGAAATCAAAAAACAATAGCGACTTTCCCTGAAATCGGGAAATTTCAGGATTCCACAGTCTCGATACAACTCAAGGAAAGGAAGCCTTGGACTTCTCTGTGGTGGGAATATTTGATAGAGAGCGGAATGTGAAGGGAAGCAAAAAGAGATAAAGGCCTTACTTTTCCTCCTGGCAGCTCGAAGGGGGAGTTGAAGAGACAGTGCGATGGAAATGGGAAGCTGCCGGTAGAAAGCACGTTAGGATTTACTTGCTTGTTACATTGGCCCAGTTTGCATCAACCACATAATAGCAAGGCTAGAAAGGCAGTCCATGCTTGATGTTAATCCCCTAAAGGAACAACAAAGAAATAACTAATTCCTGAACTGAATCATGGGCATATGCAACTACCCCTGTACTTTTAGATTTCCAAAAGCAATGAGGAATCCCGGGGATAAATGCCAGCTGGGAAATCAATAATCAGGATTGCCAAGTGTAGCAGAATAATGTTTGGGAGGCTTGGATTCTGCACTTGACGGAGTCGTTAACTGGTGAAATTTGGAAAACGTGGAAAATTTGCAAAGTCATTAGCTAGGTAAATGAAATCAATCCAACGGGCCTTTGTTCCATGTCTAGAATTGTTAAACACTGATCTTGGCACTGAGGGGAGAATTACCAAGATGTGCCAGACACCATCTCAATCCCACTGGAAAGACGAGCCTGTACACATGTATCCATAAATCAAGATAGAAGTATTATGCAGCATAATAACAAAAACTAATCGCTAACATTCATGAGACACTTATTACATGCCACACCCCATTCTAAAGGGCTATCCATGGCTTTTTTGTTTGTTAGTTTGTTTTTCTGATAGAGACTGATTCTGTATCTCCAGGGCTCTTAAATTTCTGTAATGTCTATCACTAGTAGTCTTCTAAAGGGAAAGAGAAAGGGAAAGTATGATCTGATGCAATGAATCTTTTAATCACATGTCAATAAATTGTTCCACTTGTAAATCAAGCAGATGAAGCATATCATAAATATCAATCTACCTGTTTTTTCCCACTGTTAGTGAATGTATGCATGGTCTTGAAGAAAGGTCTTGTATACAGAGACTGACCAGAGGTATCCTGAAGCATGTGAGCTAGGTTGTACTGTGGCAATGAATAACAACAAAATTTCAATGTCTTATAATAAAATTGCTTGCTCACTGCACATGTCCAACATGGGTTGATGGGGGGAAGGGCCATCCATGTTTTAATTCATTTAATTATCACACCCACTCTATGAGATAGGCACTATTATTCTCTTCTTTTTCACAATGAGGAAACTGAAACTCAGAGAGGTTGAGTAACTTACTCAAGGTCACACAGCTCATAAATAGTAGATCAGGGATTTAAATTCAGGCTCCAGAAGCCACTCACCCTTGCATACCACAAAATATATACAAAGGATTTTAATTCTGACTATGGTAGGTTAGTGGGGCAGGATGAGGTGGGGAGGTGAGGAGAGAAGTAAAGGGAGCTTCCAGGAGGAAATGGCAATTGAGCTGTGTGTTACCTAGATGGACACAATATAACCTCCCTAGATCCAGTTTCTTTTTTTTTTTTTTTTAAATCTTTATTGGAGTATAATTGCTTTACAATGGTGTGTTAGTTTCTGCTTTATAACAAAGTGAATCAGTTATACATATACATATATCCCCATATATCTTCCCTCTTGCGTCTCCCTCCCTCCCACCCTCCCTATCCCGCCCCTCTAGGTGGTCACAAAGCACCAAGCTGATCTCCCTGTGCTATGCGGCTGCTTCCCACTAGCTATCTATTTTACATTTGGTAGTGTATATATGTCCATGCCACTCTCTCACCCTGTCACATCTTACCCCTCCCCCTCCCCATATCCTCAAGTCCATTCTCTAGTAGGTCTGTGTCTTTATTCCCGTCTTGCCACTAGGTTCTTCCTGCCCTTTTTTTTTTTTTTCCTTACATTCCATATATGTGTGTTAGCATACTGTATTTGTTTTTCTCTTTCTGACTTACTTCACTCTGTATGACAGACTCTTAGACCCAGTTTCTTACCTCCAAACAAGTGGGACTGATGAGATTATCTCAAAGGCCCTTTGAATCTTTTAATCACTTCAGAATTCGCCTCTTGTGGCATCACCAGAGATAGCACAAAAAGAGCAAGCTTCAGAAATCAACATAACTGAATTATTAGCTGTGCGATCTTTGTAGAGTTGTTTACTTTTTCTGAGCCTTAGTTTCTTCATTGATGCAATAAGAAAATCCTCATGGGGTTGTTGTAAAAATTAACTAGTCTATGCTAGGCACAGCGTATGGCGCATAGGAGGCACTTGATTAATTGTAGCCTCTCCTTCCCCCTTACTTTTTCTTTAACTGAATATAATCTCAGTTCTTGAACTGACCTAAATCTTAGATCACTGTGTGCTGGTACACATCTACCATTTGGGGGTAGATAGCAAAACAAAAGAGGATATTTGAGGGTATCAAGTATTTTCTAAAATATCTGTTCTAATTTGCAGAGCATTTATTTTATAGTAAATGTCATTTGCTTCTCTTGATCCTTTTGATTATATAACTCAACGAACTTATTAAACAGTCACATGATAAACTGGAAATCAAGAGGTGAAGCTACGCTACTATTCATAAGCTGTGACTGGTATTGCTCAGGAAGCTTTTGGTAGCTATTTCATGGGTTATGCAAAAAAGTGCAGAGTTAAAGGAGTTTAAAACTTTGTAATGTCACATACTGAAATAAACATGTGAATGGAAGTAGGAAGAAAAAGTCTTATCCAAAAACTCTTTTGTCATAATTTGCAGTTTAATTATCAAAGACAGAGATAATAAGATATATATCCATAGAAAAAAGTAAAGAGACAAAGATCATATTGATATCCAAGAGAAAAAAAAGAGATAAAAACTTTAGGTAAGTAGGTGTTTCGTTTCTTCTTTCTGTTATTTTATTAACCAGAATACATTTTTTTTTAACCAGCTCTGGCTAAAAAGATTTGAGGCTTTTCTTTTTACTTCTTTTAATTGAGGTTTAACTTAAATACATTAAAATGCATACACTCAAGAACTTTTACATATGCATACGCCCACATAACCACTACCCAGATCAACATATAGAACATTTCTAGCGCCCTTGAAAGTCGTCTACCCCCTTCTTAGTCCATACCTGCAAGGTAACCACTATCCACATTTTAAATAAAGCAGGTAACAAAACTAGAAAATGATAAATGAAAAAGTAAAGGAATCCTAAACCTGATTTTTTTTTGTTTTCTGGTATGTGCTAGAGTTTTTCTTTACAAAGTTTACATTGGCGGTTTACTAACCATTAGGTACCCAAGGATCTAAGGAATTAGCTCACTAGGTGGTAAACTGAAAACCATAGCCTGCAGCTTAAGAGAAGCAACAGCCTTCAAATTCTTACTGTAGAAGAGTCATATGACCCATTTCTTTCTTCTAGAGCAAAATGATTAAAGGAAGCATCTGGAGAATTAAATCAGATTGTTTACAACCTCAGTATCAACATAAGTGTTGACCCAGTTAGGTCTAAGCAAAAATTCTGCCTTGTGGTTAGCAAAGCCAAGATGAGTAATAACAGGGAGTCACTTAGACCTAAACTTTTGGTTGGGTCATGAAGCTGTCAACTCTGCGCATGCCCCTGATTTGACACCAATGGAGCATGAGCTTCGAGTTGTTTTTCAAGTAACTGTGGTAATTTGACATTCTTGCATACATTGATTTTCACCCCAGCGTTCCGTAACTTTCAGGTCATTTAATAAATTGGGGAGGACAGTGAGTGACAGAGGGTGCCCTCCTGAGCAGCAAGGCAATCAGATCCAAGAGTCCGGTTCATTTAGATGCCTAGCCCAACAACTGAACTAACATGATACTTCACTTTGGCCAGTACTATGTATTGGCTATCAATAAATTATCCAAACAGGGACACCTTTTGAGAGTGAAAGGGGCACTATCATAATTACGCCAGAACTGCAGGACTAAATCAGGACTGACCCAAGCAAACCAGGACATACAGTCAGTCACCTTAGCTATCACAAGCCTCCAGTCCATAAGAGTTCATACTGATTAACTCTCAATTCCAATGTCTCCTTTAATGGTTAAGCTAAAGCTTTTACAGTGGCAAAGACATCTGAGAGTGAAAAAAAACCCCAAGGACACATGAGAGACTGTAGCTGAGTTCCGGCAAGTTAAACTATATCAATGCCACTGATACAAGGACGTAGCCTCAGCTTCTGACATAAGGAAATCAACCCGAAGAGGGCAGAGGACTCAGAGGAAGAGAAGTTACATCTCCAGCTTTTGTAAACCTGTCTAGCGTGCAATAATACTCCACACGCTGTCTTTCCATACTGAGGGCTGATGAACTAAGGGAGGGCAATACCCTCAATTTGTTAAAATATTATCCTGGTCAGTAATAATGTAATAATGATAATTAGTAGTTTATATGACTTGAGTGCTTACTATGTACCTGCATAGTGTACTAATTCCTTTATATATATTTGCTCTTTAAACTCCCCAGTGGTCCTATAAGATAGATACTACTGCTGTTCCCATTCTTTTCCCACAGATTAGGAAATTGAGGCTTAGAGGAGGTTAAGTCATTCATCCAAGGTAGCATGATGCATATTAGGACTCCAAGATCAGTCTGAATCTGGACTCCTCCCCCACTCCTCCCAGGGCTCTTTAATTGCCAGATAAACTCACTCAGCTAGCTCAAACAAGGGGATTTGTTTACTGACGGGATACCACAGGAAAACCCTTGGACACCAAGAGCAGAAAAGCAAATACTGTAGGACCACCTGGTGCAGGGGATGGGGTGGTAGACAACTGAGAAGCTAGGAACCAAGACCATTCCCACCAGCTCTCATCTCCTGTTTCTTTGCAGTGTCTACTACAAATTTATACAGTATTTTTTTGAAATTTGGGGGATTGGGATTCTATAGGACCAAGCATTTCCAATGTCTGAATCTCCCTCTGTTATGTGTCTTATTAAAGAACTTATATATTTTTTGATATGGAGAAAGGATGAACTTTTCGTTTTGCTGACTACTACTAAAAATAAAAATTAAATTCTGATTTTAATTAGCCTGTGATCCTAACACACAGGGAAACATTCAGTTTTCATCTGGTATGCTTTTAAAAGTAGAAACGAATGCAAAGAAACACAAAGCCCTACAGGAAGGAGGTCAAGGCCTTAGGTTCCCAAAGGAATAGATTTCCATAATTACTCTCTCCTCATGAAATTTATTTAAAATTGCCATTTTGCAATTGGTAAATGCAACATTTCTGTGTAAAAGATGTTTTGTTTTGTTTTCCCCCTAGTTCTTACAGTTAGTCTATGTAAGGCAGAAAGTGATGTAGCTATAACCATGAGGTTTAGGGTCCTTCCCTCGAGGCCAGCGTTCTGTTACTTCAATGCCGTGTTTCATGAATAGATTCATATTCTGGCACCAAGCAAAGTGCTTGGACTGGAGCCCAGTCCTCCTGACTTCCAGCCTAGGGCCTTTTCAATAAGTTGTGCAGATGTCTGGGGGGAGGGGGTGGCTCGTGTGTGACCCAAAACAGTAGAACCTGAAGAATCAAAGGGCCGTCTCCCGCCCCTCCCGCCATTTTACAGCATGATGTTACTTGGTCCAAGTGTCTGGTTGTGACATGTGAAGGTGGCAGTTTTTGACTAAGGTTCTTTGTACGTATGTTTTGTAAATATCTGTATATTGAACTCTCCTATTGGACTGCAAACTCACTTATAGCAAGCAGGTGCTTATTTATTTTTATATCTCCACCACCCAGAATATAGCCTGGCACATAAAAGGCATCAAAAAAGTGTTGATTGGAGGAAAGGAAGGAAGGGAGGGAGGGAGGAAGGACAGACAGCGCAATTTGCCTCAAATGTAGGGTCTATTTATAAGGTTCAGCCACAAAGTAAAAGCAAAGTGAATATGTAGCTATCTGAGAGAAATAGAAAAACTTTCTTATTTGCCTGAGGTATTTGTTGGTTCCTTCTCCCATGTTCCTTCTTTGCCAGGTTATTTGTTGGATAAATTTTTTAAATGAATGGTGCTACATAGAGAACAGATTGGAAGATAACAAAATGCTAATAGGAATTGTCAGAAAATATGAAAGTATGTAAAAAAAGAGTGAAAAGCAATTAAAAGTGTGCAATATTGGTGACATAAAGAAAAATGTAACTTGCAGAAACTACTTGAACAATAATTAAATATTACCTGCTTCAAAACAATGTGCTGATTGCCCTGCATGGACTGCCTTGTCAAAACATTTCACAGGGAGGAAAACAGAACATGCCAAACCAGGGTGCAAGGAAAGAGAAAGGCCAGTCCTCATACTGACAGCATGGCCATTAGTTCCCAAAACAGGGGAAGGAAGTAGCTGTATGGATGTTTCTCTAAGAAAATATGAGCGATTCCATAACTTTAAAGTGTTGCCTGTGGGTTGTAAACAGTAATTCTTGGACTTGCTCCGGAGCTAGACCATCTGGGAGTCATGGGACCTCTCTGACCTGTTTGAAGCACTTGCACTCAACTAGCAGACAAGTGAGAAGTAGCACAGGCCAAAGGTTTTCCTTTCTAAACTGGGAGGGAGGGCTCAGGAGAGATTTCAGTTATATTTCTTTTCCATGCACTCTTTTTTTTTCCCCTGATAATTGAAAAAAAAAAAAAAGACCAATATTATTCAAATCAACATCTCAGGTCAGCTAGAGTTCCAGATGAGTATGGTTGAGAACCACTGATTGGAAACAATCACCCAATGATTCATTCATTCATTCAACACATGTTTATTGAGCATCTAACATGAACCAGGCACTGTGGAAACAGTGGCTAACACAACAGACAAGTCCTTTATTTTTGAGAAGTTTCCATTCTTGTAGGAGAGGACAGATAATAAACAAATGGGCAGAGGAGATAGTGTCTCTCTGAGACCATTTCCCGCAACCTTCTCTTCCCTCCTTATACGCCAGGCACGGTGTAAAACAGTGGCCTTCTTGCTGTTCCCTAGAATATGCCAAGCTCAGCCCTGCCTGGAGGTCTTTCCCCATGCCCTTCACTCTGGCTGGCAAGCTTTGCTCCCAGACTTCACATGACTTCCTCCTTCCCCTCCTTCAAGTCTCAGCTGAGATGTCACCTGTCAAAGAGGCTTCCCTGATCATCTTATGTAAAACAGACCTCCCTCACTCTCCCTGATGTTCTATTTTATTTTCTTTATATCTCTTATCTGTTGAAACTGTGTTATTTATGTGTTACTTTTTTATTTTTGATAAAAAAGTAGAATGTAAGAGCCACTGCAGTATGGGTTTTTGCTTGTTTTGTCCATTTCTATATCTCACGTGTTTAGAACAGTGCTATTAGAAATGCCCACTTACTCACATGCCCAGTGACGAAGTGTCTGGAGTCAGAGGACCTAATCTCTTATCTGCACTGTGGTAGCTGGTCTCCAAAAATGGCCCATGGTGAGCTGCACTCCTGGTATTCACACCTTGGGTAGTTCTTTTGCCTTGAACCTGAGCTGGCCCTGTGGCTCACCTGTGACCAACAGAATGCAGCAGAGGTGAAGACGCCTGATGTCCTAGGCTATCTCATAGGAAGCCTTGCAGATTCCATGTTGATATAATGGAACACATGCTCTGGAGGAAGCCAATCACCAAGTTAAAAAGTCCAACTATACTGGGACTGCCATGCTGTAAGGAAGCCCAAGCTAGCCATGTGGGGGGCCATGCAGAGAGACTAAAATGCTCAGCTAGTCCCCAGCTGTTCCAGCCGTCTCAGCTGAAGCATCAGATATGAGGGTGCACATACAGCTCAGAAGAACATTCAAATGACTCCAACCTTGGGGGCCATCTGACTGCATCTGCATGAGAGCCCCCAAATGAGAACTATCCAGCTGAGCCCCATCAATCCACCGTACCATAAGAGAAAATAATACATCATTGTTTTAAGCCACCAAGATTTGAGGTGGTTAGTTTCGCAGCAATAGATAACTGCAAAATGCAGCCACCAAAGGTAGTTCTAGATTCAAACATTTCTTTCTCCACAAATACTACATATGTCTAAGGATCCTTGGGCTTTGCTCCCCTCACACACACTCTCCTCTAAGGCACATGTCTCTGCCATTAATAAGCTTTGTTTGCACTGTTCACTTTCCTACTACCCTTTATAAGCACCCACTGGGAGTCAGAAAAGCTGGGTCTTCATCCTCATGGGACCACTGTAATTTTGGCCAAGTCACTAAACGCTCTGAAGCTCGGGCTCAGAAAAATGATGGCAGGGATTTGATATTTTAATTCTGTTGGATGTGTGGCAGACAACCCCTTCCCTCAAACTGAAACTAATACAGAACAGAAATAAATGAGAGAGATACAAGTGGAAGAGTTCTGACTGAAGCAGGACAGGCTGTATATTGAAGTAGTGGCTAGAGGCAGGGACTGCAGTCAGAAGACCTAAGCTCAGATGCTGGCCCATCCCCTCACCGGTCACCCCAGAACCCGGTGTGAAAACCACTATCCTGGCTGGTCTGAGAGGCCTCCCCACTTCACATTGTTGTGATCTGTAACATTTACCACACAGAAAATAGACATATATTTTAAAACTTCGGTGTAGATTTTAATTTATTGTTTATATGGTGTCATTTATTTTAATTTAAAAACAGAGTATTGACCTCGAAGAGTTTTTTATTGCTTCTGCTTTCTCACAGAATCAGATTTATACTAGTTTTTCCCAACTACCGTCTGCCCCTAGAGCAGTAAGCCCTTACGATCTTGCCTCTTCCTCTCAACACAGGTGCTAAACTTAGTTCTTGCTTCATCCCTAGAGAGAGAAATAGAGTATTTCAAATTTCCCCATCTGCAGTATAACTTGGCTTGGGAAATACTGGTTTAAAACCATTCTATTTGATTTTTTAAGATTTTATTTTCAAAGGCCTCTATAGTAGGAGATTCCATAGCCTACTAGAGTTTCCCATTCCAATGTTTAATGGCTGTATTCATTTGGAAATTTTCCCTCGTATTTGACAGAAATCACTCAGTAAAGGTCCCCTGCATATAATGCTTCTCAACTTTCATTTCTACAACTTTTAAGAAATGTCTTATAATTAAGTTCTTCAGTGTCGCTGTTCAGCTCTCTTCTTGTTTTTTAAATTTTTAAAATAAATTTATTTACTTATTATTGGCTGTATTGGGTCTTCGTCATTGGGTATTCGTTGCTGCGTGTGGGCTTTCTCTAGTTGCAGCGAGCAGGGACTACTCTTCGTTGCGGTGTGCGGGCTTCTCATTGCAGTGGCTTCTCTTGTTGTGGAGCTTGGGCTCTAGGCGTGTGGGCTTCAGTAGTTGTGGCGCACGGGCTTAGTTGCTCCGCGGTATGCGGGATCTTCCCGGACCATGGCTCGAACCCATGCCCCCTGCATTGGCAGGCAGATTCTTAACCACTGCATCACCAGGGAAGTTCCATGTATAGCTCTCTTCTGAACTCTCTCACTTTTTCCCCATTTTCGCCTCTGCATAGTAACCTTAAATTGAAAACAGGAATGGTCTGAAGAGTGTTCCTGGATTCTTTGACTTATGATGTATATTAAATATAACACATAGTTAACTTATTACAGCAATTCCAGGTTTCATCTTGATAAGAGCATCAACATTTTCTAAAACATATGTCATCAGACAATATGCATAAAATTACAGGCATGTAGTGACACTTTACATGTACTTATATTGGCTAATAAACACATACCCCACCCTGTGTTATAAATTAGGTAACTTCTTGACCATACATTGCAACCAAATAGCCACTCAAATCTCCAAACTCATATTTGAACTCTGCCCCAAAACTATGGACAGATGCACAGTGTTTCTGATCAATGTTAAAAAGAGACCGCAATCTGATCAATATTGTTGACCGAAGAAAAACTACACAACCTAAAAGTTTCAAGTTGAGTTTTATTCGAGGATCTTACTGAGGACTATGGTCCAGGAGACAGTCTCTCAGATAACAATGAGGAACTTCTCCAAAGAGATAACAGAGGAGCCAGGATATATACAAGTTTTTTGCTGGGAAAAAAACCCCAAAACAACATGTAGTCGAACATCAAAAGATTACTGCTAATCACAAAGAACAGATATCTCAAGTTAATGATTTTAGTGTTTTTCTATGTATGGGGAGATATAAGATTCGGGGTTCACTGAAATTATTCCTTAGATACACATCTTAACTATCTAATATCTAGGGCCAGTATCCAAAGCACAGAAAGCTTCCTGGTTTTCTCCATCCTGAATTCCCCATAGGGCACACCATAAGTGGGTACCTGCAGTGGCTAATGGCTTGATCCTTACAGAACAGGGATGGCAGGCAACATTCTCTGTTCACAATATTCTAAGCTGTTGAATAGAAGCCCCTACCTCCTGAAAGGTTATGGGTTAGGCATTTTCTACTAGAACTGGAAAAAGTATTGGCTAGAACTTTTCTTTGATGTCAGAAACAAGAAATTATGTTCCCAGAGGCTTGGAGGAAGAAAAATAGAGGGTAGGATTTTTTATTGGTGCCAAATCAAAGAGTCCCCCAAAATGTATTTTAGATATAATCTTATGTCTCTATTTTATCACACGACAATGAAGTTTCCCTATCATTTTACTGCTGCTGCCTTTTAAATACTGCATTCCATTTTACTGTAGAATAGCCCAAAGAATAAACAAATTAGGAAGCTGTTTGACAATGTCTTTTAAACTCAAGCAAATGCCACTAAGTAAAATAACGTTGTGTACTAGCTCCTTTCTAATTCCTCCCCACCCTAGGAAAGGGCTATTGACTATTTTCCCAAACTGCTCCTCCAATCCCTCCCCACCCCACCCCCCCTGTTTTCTCCCTTTCTCACTTAAAACCACACTACTGGAAGTCCTCATCACATACACCGAAGAACAAGTTTCAGGGCAACTGAGCGCTCCCTAACTGAGCTGTAAGCCCATGCGGGGAAGCTATGAACACTTGCCCTTACTCACGCATCAAAAGAGGACTGACCATGGTTTCTGAAAAGGTTAAACATAGCACTACCAAAAGACCCAGAATTCCACTCCTAGGTATATACCCAGAAGAACTGAAAGCAGGGACTCAAACAAATATTTGTACATCAGTATTCATAGCAGAATTAATCACAATAGCCAAAAGGTAGAAACAACCCAAGTGTTCATCAAGAGATGAATGAATAAACAAGTGTGGAATATACATACAAATATTATTCAGCCAAAAAAAAAAAAAAAAAGAATGAAGTACTAATAAATGCTACAACTTGGATGGATCTTGAAAACATTATGCTTAGTGAAATAAGCCAGATGCAGAAGGAAAAATATTGTCTGATGCCATTCACATGAGGGCCCTAGAATAGACAAATTCATAGAGACAGAAAATAGAATAGAGGCTACCAAGGCCTGGGAGAAGGTGGGAAGGAGGAGTTATTGTTGAATAGACACAGTTTATGTTGGGGTGATTTTTTTTTTAAATAAATTTATAGATCTTTTTAAATTTATTTATTTTTATTTATTTATGGCTGTGTTGGGTCTTCGTCTCTGTGCGAGGGCTTTTCTCTAGTTGCGGCAAGCGGGGGCCACTCTTCATCGCGGTGCGCAGGCCTCTCACTATCGCGACCTCTCTTGTTGCGGAGCACAGGCTCCAGACGCGCAGGCTCAGTAATTGTGGCTCACGGGCCTAGTTGCTCCGCAGCATGTGGGATCTTCCCAGACCAGGGCTCGAACCCGAGTCCCCTGCATTGGCAGGCAGATTCTCAACCACTGTGCCACCAGGGAAGCCTGGGGTGATTTTTTTAAGTTTCGGGTATAGATAGTGGTGATGGTTACATACATTGTGAACGTATTTAATGTCACTAAATTGTACACTTACCAATGGTTAAAACGATAAATATTATGTATATTTTACAGAAATAAAAAAATTACTTATGGGGCAAAAAAGTCAGTTCTGGTCCAAGTTCTGCAGTGGGGGTAGCTTGAAGGGCACCTGAGTTTTAAGGTGAGAGCCACTACCCAGAGTTTGGGACATTCTAAGCCCACTCCCACCCCAAGTATGATGGTGAGCTAGAGTAGGGACCTGGAAGCTGAAGGCCTCAGTAATGTCCCTAAGAAGTGACAGCTATGGACACCAAAGAGATGGCTTCCAAGCCTCCAGGGCACCTAGAGCCTTCCTCACCCTGCCCCGCCGGGATCCTGAAGCCAGGGGGTCAGTGGTGCTCAGGTAGGAAAAAAGAGGAAGAGAGAGAGAGAGTGTGTGAACCGACCAAGCCAACTCAAATGGAATTTCTGTAAACTTTTTTCTTTTACTTATTTTTCAAGTGTCATGAGAGTCCATTTTGGAGCAAGCAGGTTACAAAAAGATGCTTTTCTTCTCTCAGGCTAATATATAAGCTAGTAAATGTAGAAGGAATTAGAAAACTTTGGAAAGGACTTGAACCTCCAAAATGTTTGAGGTTATTTAGAAGAGTAGGTGTTTTCTTTTACACACACACACACACACATACACACATACATTGTCGACTGAAAAAAAATGCACAATCTAAAAGTTGAGAATTATATTGTATTCGGTGGGCCGGGAGACAGCTTCTAGATCACTCTGAGGGACAGTTCCAAAGAGGTAAGGGAGGAGCCAGGATATATAAGAGTTTTTGCAAAACAAAAAAACAAAACAAAAAACACGGGTAGTTGGAACACCAAAAGATTACTGTTAATTAAAGCAAACCAGACACCTCAAATTAATGAATTTAGCGCTTTTCTATGTATGGGAAGATGCACGCGTCTGGGCTCATTGAAATCATTCCTTTAATATGCACCTTAACTATCTAGGGCCAGTGTCCTGCTTTTCTCCATCCTGAATTCCCTCAGGGTGTGCTGTTGTGGCTGGCTCCAGTGGCTGATGGCTTGTTGGCAGGCGACATTCTTCCTCCACAACATAAACACTATGGTTGCATATTCTTTGTAATTATTCTTAAATCTAAAATTAATTTTATAAGAAAATCCGAAGGCAGCCCCAGAGCATAATGTTAGTAATGTTTTTCCAGCCATAAAGTTAGGCCTCCAACAATAAGATTTTATATTAGTTATTCTTATTCTCAACTACTCTGTAGCAAGTTACAAATCTACCAACACATACGTTATTTGCTATTGCAGGGGAGCAAAGTTTGCCACCCCAAAATGCATCCCTTTGGCATGCAGATTATTTCAAGCTAAAAACAAGCAAGGCCCAAAAGATTGGGGAAGAATCTTTGAACTTTCCCCTAACTGCCTAAAACAATTTAGATAGAAGACCTGTTCCAGGAAGGGAGCTGTCACCATAGATTACTACAGTGTAATATGAACTAGGTGTGTAGACAGGGAGGAACCTAGCGAAGTCTGCTTGTTGAAATTCCTCTCTGTGTCCCATTGTTTCTGTATGACCCAGCAAACATTTTTTGCCGCCCCTTTGCTCATTTTCATCTTCCTGTGAATTGCCTTCGTTCCCTCCAACAATGGAGCCATCCACAACTGTGCACCCTGAGGGGATTCAGGACGGAAAAAAGCAGGACACTGGCCCCAGACAGTTAAGGTGCATATCAAAGGAATGATTTCAATAAGCCCAGACTCTTGCATCTCCCCATACACAGAAGAGTGCTAAATTCATTAACTTGAGATGTCTGGTTTTTCTTTAATTAACAGTAATCTTTTGACTCCCTGGTTTTTGTTGCCAAAACTCGTATATATCCTGGCTCCTCTCTTACCTCTTCAGGGCAATCCCTCAGAGCTATCCAAGAGGCTGTCTTCTGGGCTTAAGTACTCAGCAAGTCCGCCAAATAAAACATAATTCTCAACTTTTAAGTTGTGCAGGGTTTTTTTTTTCAGTCGACGCTATGAAGTCCCAAACCCCTGCCCCATTCTCTTCTCTCAGGTGGCACATAAGCCTCGATTGCCTAACTTGTCCTTGGGCCTCATTTTCTTAGGGAGCCCCCTGGACGCAGGTAATTAAATTTGATTTTCTCCTATTAATCAATCTCACGTCAATTTAACTCTTAGACCAGCCAGAAGAACCTAGAAGGGCAGAGGAAAGTTTCTTCTCCTTCCTCACTCTACTAAATGGATGTTTAGAATAATGGCTAGAACATGGCAGGTCTCAAAGGTCCTTAAACGTGTACGTGGATGCTTCAAACACAAAACTTGACAGAACCAGCAAGGCGGGAAGAAGAGGCTTCATTTTATTGGTTGGGCGCATAGTAAGCAAGTTGCTGGTGAGGTTTTGATGGCCGCTTTTCCACGCCCCCCTCCGCCTCTACCAACTAGGAAGGGTCGACCAGGCAACTACCTCTTATTACCTCAGTCACTGAACCGACCTATTGTTTAAGCTCTGACAGGCGGTCCTCAAAGAGACTACACCCTGCTTGAATAATTTAGGCTGGGGCACAGACCAGCCCACAAAGCGCATCTGTGCGAGAGAGAGCCTCGCTCAGTCCTGTCGTTTCCTGCATCAACAGCTGGCTGCCCATTTTTCAAACCCCCTATTTACAGTCGGGGTAGAAAAAAAGCCCAGTTTACCAGGAGGCTACTTATACGGCGCCGGGTTAGGCATATGTTTCACCTGCTTGGCCAATTAGCTTCCTCTTCCCGCAAGACTAGTTCAACAGGTTTCCTTTTTCTCTTCCTCCGCCTCCTGGGTTGGGGAAAGAGGTTGTCACTTCGCTTCGACCCTCCCCTTCCCTCCCTCTCGGCTCTGCCCCGCCAGCTCGGACCAATCGCGCCGGCTCGAACGTGTCCAGGTTGGCGGCCCCCGGCGCGGCCGGCCCGGATGCGCCGAGCGGCCCAGGGCGCAGGGGAGGGCGCGGCGGGTTCGCTGGGCCTGCGCCCCGGACGGTGGGAGTCGGGGAAGCGGGAGGAGGAGACTGTCTGAAGGTGCACTCCAGACGCGGCCCTGATGACTGAACTACAGCAAGATGTGGACGACACAAAGCCTGCCAAAGTGCTCGGGAAGAGAGAGAGCAAAATTGGCTCAGCCCAGTAAGTATCCTTCGCTGGATCCCAGCTGGGGCGGTAGAACGCGCGCTGCCCAAACTTCTCCGCCAGGGAAGAGTTGGGAGTGGAAACGGTTTCCTGGAACTTTAACGTGGACAGGCTTGTGGCTTGAACTCTTTCTGTGGCGCCCGGTCTCTTCCTTGCCCCCGATTCTGTAGTAGAGAAAAGGCTCGGCCGCGTTTCAGAAACGCACAGCAGCTTGCAGTCCGGTGGGGATGGGAATTATTTGAGCCGAGAGCACGACCGGCGTTTTATAAATCCCAAGGGAGGTCTGGGGCGCCTCTTCAGAGCTCCAAGCCACATCAAGAAGCAGCGCTCAACATTTATTCTAAGTGTCTTAGATCTTAATGACTTGGGTGAAGATGCAGCTGTCCCGTAGATGTCATCTGGTCACTAGCTTCACAAAGATGCGTTATTTTGTCATTCGATTCGGAGCGTGAGGGTGTTTTTTTTCCCCCATCCCCTTCACTGTTTCCCCTCACGAGAGAGGAAAAGTAGTGGAAAATATGAAATACGCTTTATCTCTCCCCCTCAAAGACTGCCTGCCTTTGTTGGGTACTTAACACAAACTTGTTATACGCTTTTTTTTTTTTTTTGAGGGAGGGTGTGGGCGTGGGGTGAGGGAGCACTATGAACATAAAATAAAGCATCAGATATGGGGTTGTGACTATCCTCTTAAAAGATTCATGTGCGTAATAGGATTTGCACATTGTTTGACCTATAAAGTCTTCTGGCTTAAGAAACTGAAAACTCAAATATCTGATCACAAGAATTAGCTTCCTGTAACGAGATGTATTTATTTATCTTACGTACTTTTTAAAATCCAGAAGTGTGGTTATTTATGTGATTGTTATTCCCAAACTTTTCTTTTAAAAAAGAAAAGAATCTTTAAGTGTTTGGTCATTTTCTATATCACTGTAACATTAAGTGAGACAGGTAAATATCTAAATAAGCCCAATTTTAATTTTTATGGTACCAAGCTGTTGGGTATCTAAAATGCTTTATTGCTACTAGTATAAAAAAGATGACAGATTTTTTTAATAGTAAAGATTCAATCTAAAAGAAAGAAAAAGATTAAAAAAATTCAATCCTCATCATTCATTATTTCAGCATTTACTCATTTTTAAGAACACAGCCTGGTTCCACATAAAGACTTGTGTTTGTAAAAGCGTATTCCACCCATTTATTGAAGTTTGGGCCGACCTTTTAGAAAAAGAATAGCTTTTATTAGCTGCATTGAATTGTGGTTTCAAAGGCTTTGGTCATATTCTCTTCAAGTGTCTGCTTTCCTCAGCTACCTCAGCATTGTCAACTTCAGCTGATGTTCTTTCCTCTTTACTGACAGAAAAAAAGATGATTGAGGAAAAATTGCTCTAGGTATAACTCTCACAAAATGTTCTTGTTTTACTCACCCAGAAATAAAATCCTTACTTTATGCTAATAATTCAAGCCCAAGAAAAAGATGAACCAGCAAATGACATGTATTTCCTTAACCATTCTCTTATAAACTTTACCTCCCTGAAGAAGAGGTGCTGTGGCTAGTCAGGTCACCATTTCATAGATGTTTGAGGTGACAGGAGTGGTAAGTGGCGCTGGTAGGTCTGGAACCCAGGACTCTAAACTCCTGGATCAGAGCTCATCCAAAGGCACTGTTTATTTCCAGCTACACAAAGCAGAATGATTCAAGTCCACCCAACAGCTGTTAAGTTTTAAAGCTTCCCATTCCCTCCCAGTCCTTAAGATACTCAGTCAAGGAGATCATTCTGATTGATTGAAGACATCTGCTATGGCATTAGACTAATTTTGTTAAATTAAAACTCTTTAGATGTTGAGAAAATAATTATGTAGAAGATACACAACCACGTTGAAGCTCAAGGCCCCGAACAGCCAGCCCTTCATTTGGAACATTCAGTTTCACAAATTCATTTCAGTTCTACAAATGGGAATGCCTACTCTTTGTTCAATAATGGTGGGCAATACAAGAATGAATGTGATTTGGTATCCGTCTTTCTGTAACTCCAAGAGCAGTGTTGAGGGGAGCCATGTGTGTATATTACAGTACTTCAAGGGACGATGGCGGCCATTGCCACATTAAACACACAAACAAGATATTATAAAAAGTTTGGCCTATAACTGAATCTTCTCCACAGTTAGGATGTGTACCCATTTGGCAGTCTTTGGTTTATTGAGTCTTTGGTTTTTCCCCCGCAAAGTGGTAATTCCCAGGCTTACTAAAGTCACTTCTGATTCAATCTAAGATTTTAGACCCTCTTTTTTTCTGAGCTCTTAAACTCCTGCTTTGGTAACAGAATAAAAGTAATTTAAAGACACAGGTAGATACATTTTCACAGTGATATATTGGTGTGATAATTCCATATTTGAAATCATGTTGAGTAGCAGAATTTTTATGCTTGGAAACCCAGTCTAACTTGTCTGTTTTGAATTTCATCTTAGATTAATCATCACTAAGCTCAAAGTTGTTGAAGTCTGGGTGTCCCAAGGGACATTTTCTTCAAGAGTGTTAGAATGGCTTGCTCCTCCCCATTCTCTGCATCTGTAACTTCACCCACATGGGCCTCATCACCTAGGACCTTAGCCTCTTAATTAATAATAGCTGCCAATTATGGAGAATGCTTGCTATGTGACAGGCTGTGTGCTCAACACTTAGGCATTCATTGTCATACAGAATCCGGTTGATACTATCAATATCTCCATTTTACAAGTAAGAACACTGAAATTCTGAGAAGTTAAGTAACTAGCCAGGCAGAGACACAGTTAATAAGAGAACAGCTCAAATTCAAGTCCAGGACTCCTAACTCTAGAGCTTGACCTTGAATCTTTATCCCTCCTCCTATATGCTAGAATCTATGACGGCCCTCCATGACCTACTCTTAAAAAAAAGCCTCCTCTGCCAAGAATTTAAGACCCTTAATGATCTGGACACACATAGACCATTTCAACCCCGTTTCCTAGTCCTGGTCAGCTTGCACAGCCTCTGTAGCCAGCCACACTGGCAGCCCTGTAATTCAGAGGCGATAATGCAGAAGAATAAGGAACACGTGTGCCAAACGTAGTACTGAATCAGGTTCCCTCATTCTTCCCTCCTCCTCAGCTCTCTATTACTTTGCTCAAGCAGTGACCTCTCTTCTCTCTCTTAAGATACTTCTGTAAATCAACTCGAGCTTCCCTTCATTTAAAGCCTCTCCTAATCACTGGCCATACTCTCCTCTCTCTTACCATTGCTCCCCTTGTATGTATGTGGTCAGCCCAGAGAAGTTCGCTGCTACTACTATTACTATATATTAACAGTTAATGTTTATGTAACGTTTAGTGTGTACGAAATACTGCTCTAAGTTATTAACATATATTAATTCACATAGTAGTCCAGTGTACATTAGTTGACAAACAGAATAAGAGTTGCAGTTGGGGACTGATCTTGCATTGGAAGCAAGAGGAGCAAAGATGAATAATTATTGAGTATAGCTTGACTTCTTAGTGCTTGCTGAAGTCCAAACATTGAAAGTGACTAATTAGCAAGAAAATCTCTGTAAATTATCTATACATTATATATCTTTCCATATGTGTGTTTGTATATATTTTTTCTTCTGTAATTCTAATTTCCAGCTCACCAACTCTGACAGATTACCCAGCATACTTTTTAATATAAACTTTGGGATAAGAAGAAAAAATTACAGCATTAGAAAATATTAAAATTATATTAAGGTAAAACAATCAGTTGAGGAGTTTGAAAAGATGGAGAAAAATAAATAGTGTTCTGGTTTTAAATGTTTTAAAAAGAAATTTAATGAACCAAATCAGCTCCATGGCTCAATGTTAATATCATTGGAAATTGCTGATTTGTCAAGGCAGTACAGAAAGAGATTAAGAATGCAGGCTCTAGGAAACTAGGATCTGAAGTCTGACTTTCCTATCTCCTAGAAGTTTGACCCTGGTGAGTTGCTTAGCACCTCCCAGTTTCATTATCTGTAAAGAATAATAAAGTCATCTGTGGGAACTCCCTGGCCATCCAGTGGTTGGGACTCCACGCTTTCACTGCCGAGGGCGCAGGTTCAGTCCCTGGTCGCGGAACTAACATCCTGCAAGCTGTGCAGCACAGCCAAAAAATAAATAAATAAATAAATTTAATTAAGCCAGATGTTTCGATTAGGCTTGCCTTGAAGTTTAAATGCGAAATGTCGGAAATTCACTTCACCTAGTGCCTGATATGGTCAGCGCTCCATAAGCCATAGCTGTGGTGGTCCTCACTGTTGAAGGTCTGGGACTGTGGTAACCTAAATGGGAGGGAAGCCCAGAAGGGAGGGGATGTCTGTATGTGTATGGCTGATTTATTTTGTTGTGCAGTGGAGGCCTACGCAACATTGTAAAGCAAGCATACTCCAATAAAAATTAATTTAAAAAACAACAAAAAAGAAAATGTAATTAAACAAAATCATCAAAATTCAAAAGGCCTAACTCTTAATAGTCGCAGGCACCAGTGTCCTAGGAAGTGAGCCTCTGTTCCATCAGCTACACCTACAGGGCACTTTGACAGCCACTGAACATTTCCATGAATCCAACATGGCATCTTGGTTTTTAGTTTATGCTAAAAGGATCTCATGCCATAACTCTTTAGTGACCTACCAGCTTATTGAAATGTTGCTTACTGATTTGGTGTTCTCACATCTGTTGTCCGGTGCTTTTATCTCTGATCCATTGATTTCTACATCCTGCATCCTGGCGCTGAGCTTTTCTTTCATGGCTCCTCAACTTTAAACTGCTGAGTTGTTTCCATTTGCTAAACTTCAGTAGACCTCCCCTTCCACATCTTTCTAATTCTTTAAATGCCCAGCTTTAGGCATTTCACACATTTCCAAGTGGCATAAAGCACAGGTCCTGGAGACAGACTCTTCCACAGCCACCTGAATGACTGTTCTTCCTTCTTAAAGAAAAGAGCGTGTTTTTATCCATGCTCTTAAACTTGATCATTTACCCTTAGGAGAGAAGCAGAACCAACTTAAACTCCATTCCCTAAGGTAAACTAGTTGATACATTCTCGTTGGTCATTCCACGTGTATCAGAGGTTCCCACATTCATGATGGGACATGATGTCCCAAGAGGCAGATTATTTTTAACAGGTTTATTGAGACATATTTTACATAGCATAGAATTTACCCATTTCAGGTGTACAATTCAATGACTTTGAGTAACATTACTGAGTGGTGCACCATCACTATACCCAGTTTTAGAACATTTTCACATCCTCTCTCCATTAAGATCCCTTGGGCCCATTTATACTAATTCCCATTAGTATGACATAAAATGTAGTTAAACAAAATAGTCAAAATTCACCCCCAACCCCAGCCCCAGGTAGTCACTAATCTATTTTCTATCTGTAAATTTCTCTTTTCTGGGCATGTCATATAAATGGAATCATATATAATATGCAGTCTCTTGTATCTGTCTTCTTTCACTTACCATCATGTTTTTGAGGTTCATCCATGAAGTAGCATATACCACTGGTTCATTCCTTTTCATTGCTGAATAGTATTCCACTATACAGATAGACCACTTTTTTTTTTTTTGATTCCCATAGGTTTATTTTTTATTTATTTATTTTTTTAAAACATCTTTATTGGAGTATAATTGCTTTACAATGGTGTGTTAGTTTCTGCTTTATAGCAAAGTGAATCAGTTATACATATACATATATCCCCATATCTCTTTCCTCTTGCATCTCCCTCCTTCCCACCCTCCCTATCCCACCTCTCTAGGTGGTCACAAAGCACCGAGCTGATCTCCCTGTGCTATGCAGCTGCTTCCCACTAGCTATCTATTTTATGTTTGGTAGTGTATATATGTCCATGCCACTGTCTCACTTTGTCACAGCTTACCCTTCCCCCTCCCCATATCCTCAAGTCCATTCTCTAGTAGGTCTGTGTCTTTATTCCCGTCTTGCCCGTAGGTTCTTCATGACCTTTTTTTTTTTTTAGATTCCATATATATGTGTTAGCATACGGTATTTGTTTTTCTCTTTCTGACTTACTTCACTCTGTATGACAGAGTCTAGGTCCATCCACCTCACTACAAATAACTGAATTTCGTTTCTTTTTATGGCTGAGTAATATTCCATTGTATATATGTGCCACATCTTCTTTATCCATTCATCTGTTGATGGACACTTAGGTTGCTTCCATGTCCTGGCTATTGTAAATAGAGCTGCAATGAACATTTTGGTACATGACTCTTTTTGAATTATGGTTTTCTCAGGGTATATGCCCAGTAGTAGGATTGCTGGGTCGTATGGTAGTTCTATTTTTAGTTTTTTAAGGAACCTCCATACTGTTCTCCATAGTGGCTGTATCAATTTACATTCCCACCAACAGTGCAAGAGGGTTCCCTTTTCTCCACACCCTCTCCAGCATTTATTGTTTGTAGATTTTTTGATGATGGCCTTTCTGACAGGTGTGAGATGATATCTCATTGTAGTTTTGATTTGCATTTCTCTAATGATTAATGATGTTGAGCATTCTTTCATGTGTTTGTTGGCAATCTGTATATCTTCTTTGGAGAAATGTCTGTTTAGGTCTTCTGCCCATTTTTGAATTGCGTTGTTTGTTTTTTTGATATTGAGCTGCATGAGCTGCTTGTAAATTTTGGAGATTAATCCTTTGTCAGTTGCTTCATTTGCAAATATTTTCTCCCATTCTGAGGGTTGTCTTTTCGCGGATAGACCACATTTTGTCTGTCTGTTCACTTGTTCATGAACATTTAGGTTGTCTCCACTTGTTGATTATGATGAATAATGCTGCTATGAATATTTGTGTGCAAGTCTTTGTATGGGCAGATGTTTTCATTTCTCTTGAGCATATACCTAGAAATGGGATTGCTGGATCATATGGTAATTCTATGTTTAACTTTTTGAGGAACTGGCAAACTGTTTTCCAAAGCAGCTATACCATTTTACATGCTCACCAGCGATGCATGAGGGCCCGTGCTGTAGATTTAAGAGAAAGTGCTTTCACATAGCAGGGAAATAAGATTGTAAACACCTTAAAGATAGGTCAGTACCTTACACTTTAGAACATAAATATCTGTTGAATTGTTGACTGAGTGAAATTCATACTTAGGGTTTTGAAAACTCCCTCAAACTGCAGTGTTAAAGATAACTCAGACTGTCATACTTGGGTACTGTTTTTACAAGCTCTTAAAATTTTGCATGAAACATTTGTTACTGTTTTTTTTTTAAAGACAGAATAATACAAGGAAGAAAATTTTAAATGAGACCGTAATCTTCCCCCCATCTGTGCTGACATATTTTAAAGGCTAGAAAATTAAAACAACATAGGTACAAAATGAAAAGGGAAGGTCTTCTTCCCATCTCCCACCTGACAGTTCCTTGTCTCAGGGGTAACCACTTGCCAAGGGTTTGGGTTTTGTTCTTATGCTCTTGTCATTTAAGGCCAGAATCAAGTTTTTTGTTGTTTTATTTTTCCTTAGAACCTCCACCTTCCAATATGCCTCTAAGTGTGTTGGGCTTGGCACAATGAAGCACCTTGTGAGGTTGTCAGGAAGATTCAGTGTGATCCTACAGTATCTGGACTGCACACTGTAGGAGAGCTCAATAAATGGCAGACATTAATCCCATAAACCACTGTTTTCCCAGACTTCTTTGCAGAAGAATTATCTACCAATAAGTTGACCTACACAGTTTTAATATTGATGGATAAATAAATCCATCAGAACAGAGGTTTCTTAAGTGACCTTAGCCAGGTGGACTCAGAGTGTTAGACAGAAGGGCTGCTGTCTGACTGACCCATCCTCAAGTTACCGGTTCATCTTCTAATCTCTTCTGTGCCCCTGTCCAACCGGATGATCCTAGACAGGCCCCCAGTCAGATGAGGCAGCAGTAAATCTGGGCCACCCTGTGAACAACTAGATAGAAGTCACAGTAGTGATGAGACCTGTTTAAGAAGAGCAGAGACCAAAATGGAGAAACGGAAATGTGACATTGGAGACAAGGAGTAAGGAGATGGGGAGAGAATAGAAGAAAGTTAGAAAGAGAGGGGGGAAGATTGAGTCATATTGAAAAGATGAAGAAAAAAATGCTACTTCACCATTAACCTATGTGATCTCCCCCTTCTCTCCTGGCAGATGCTCCTCCTCATCTCTCCCTGTGCTCTTCTGTGTCCTATCACTCAAATCTCAGGCACTGAGCTGGGTGGCTGACGTGCCTCTTCTTCCCCAGTGGAGATGCTGCCGTATATAAATGTTGGTGTTTTCTTTAAGTCCATATATGTCAGGCTTATGATTATATCTCCATAGTTGTTATCATCTAGATTTTTCAAATTATGTCTTCCATTCTGTGCAATGAGTTAAAAACTGGGAAGAACCTCAGAAATACTCTAATTTTTGTGTCTTTTACTGTTAAGGATTATTATCTGAAAACAGTTACCTTGTGATCCTACAAATTATTTTGAAACCCCTAGTGTGTAGTGCTGTAAAAGCTGTATTGTGAGTTGAGTTGCCATATGTCAACGGTGAAGAAAAACTGTTCATCATGACAACTTTTATTATCACTGTACTATTTCTATAATTCATTAGAAAATAGTTCCTCATTTGATCCTAACAACGTAAATGTTGTGCTGGATGCTTTATATAACAAATAATGTGGTCCTCTGAGAGCCCATACAAACTGTTAAGAATACCTTTTCCCTCCCTCTTTCCCTTCCTCTCTTCTAAAGTTCGACTAGTTTTGATGTGAAGTTGGTAGATTTCTTATACTTGTTCTTGATTTGATCAGAACCTTTTCTGAAATTTTTACAAATAATCACATGTTTTCTAAACTCAAATTCTGAAATCACAAAATGTCACACTTTTCATAACATGAACCTGAGATGAGAGAATAATAAATGGCTTATGAGCTGGGAGAAAGGCAATATTTAACAGTTGATAAGGACCAGAGAGATTGGCTCGTGTGTCAGCTGACATTTACTAAGTAGTTCTGTGTATTGGGCACCATGCTGAGTGTCATGGCAGTCACCAAGGTGAAGATGAGGCCTTTGCCCATAAGAAAAACCGAGTAGAGGAAAGGAATATTTTGTTTAGAGATTTGATCTTCTTTCAAAGAAGAAACTAGGTAGCTCCAGAAAATATATCAAACCAGGTAGCTTCGGAAAACATATCAAATATAGCAGTTGATATATTTAGATGAGATGAGGTAATATCATTGTTACATGCTCAACCATTGTTCAATGTGCTTTTAAATATATACATGGAATGAGGTAGGTACAATTATCGTCATGTTTTGTGCATAACAGACACAGTGACTTGCCCAAGTTTATAACAGCTGTTGAAGTGTTGGAGCCAGAATTCAAATGCAGGCAGTCTACTCTGAACCAGGCTCCTAAAGTGATTAACTGTACAACCTCACTTGGGGTACAACGTCACTTGGGAAGAGTAAAGATGCAGAAGGCAAAGTGGCTCCCATTAGGTGTCTATGCATCCCTGCATAGGTCTCTTAACTTTTATAGGTCTGCTTTCTCATCTATAAAACCGAGACTCATTTCATTTCTTTCTACAGTTCTAACATTGAAAGGATTTCTAATGATCTATAGAGGACAGAGTAGAGAGAGCACCTTTAGCTACCAATTGGGCGCTGGTGCTTTCTCTGTGTACTGTCAGATACAGGTGCCTTTCTGGATGCTTTTGTCTTCATCTGTGCTCAGACCTGACCATAGGGAACTTTGTTTCAATTGCAGCGTTACATGGTGATTTGCACAGCAGTCATTCATAGATTCCAATTTTTAAAAACCATGGCTGGGTTCTTCTTTGCACAAGTACAGAGTGTTTCTGTAAAGTAATGTGACCGATTTTGTTTTTAAAAACATGTGAATGTTGTTTTTTGTTTTTTTTTTTTAAAGTAGTCACCTAAGGGACCCAAGAACTTTTCCAAAAATGCTGCAGTTGCACAAAATCTTCTTGAAATTCTTCTTGCAGGGTACTTTCAGAGCCTGGAACTCATTCTTTTTTTTTTTTTTTTTAAGTCTGGCCAAGATTCATTAGGAAGCTTATTAGTCACAGTGAATAAAAAGCCATGAACAGAAGAACTGAGATCTCCAAATTCTGCCATTGGGCTTACAACACTAGTTAGAAGCTAATAAACATTAAGAATGTCCCAAGAGGAGTCTTATCTAAGTCCCAATCTTACCCCGACCAGGATACCCACAAACACAGAAACGATGCCCATGCTCTCCTCAGACTGCTTACCTGGTTAGCAGGAAAAAAGACCTTCTCCTCAAGCTATTAAACATCAGCAGGAGATTCCTGCTCTTCTAACTATAACCATGGGACGCTAGCGCACGACAGACAACTCCAAGCTGGGCAACTTGACAAGAATGTTGAAAGATGACAGGGAGAAGGAACAAGCAGGGACAAGTATTTCTAGGTAGACACCCTCCTCATGGTTAATACGAACACAGTGCTGAGGCTTCAGAAAGTTTACTGCAGCCCAGGAATAGTCTCCATTTAAAAAGACACAAAGTCACACAAAAATCCTGCCACAAAGCAACAAGACACTTGGGATCCCATGGCCACATTAACTGGGAAGGCAGGCATTATCCATGACTGCCAGATGCTGATCACCCCAAGACCCAACTTCTGCAGGGCCCCAGAGAACCACGATTGTCCCTCGGCACCCACACGACCCTTCCCGGGGGTGTGGCATCTTCCATAGCTCAGGTTTCTGCAGCAAGCCCCAAGGACAAAGCTTGGCAGAGGCCGTGGCAGCCAACTCTCTCTGGAGCCCCATCACTCTTTGTCCTTCCCAACAGGATGTCGTACATCTTCACTGACACAACGCCTCTGTGGGAGCCTTGGCCAGCCCTTAGGAAGTAAAGTGTGTCTGTGGGGTAACCTGATGGACCCTGTGGTCAGCTGGGTTGGCCGATGAGGAGCTCATTCTTTGAATAGTCATAAGGTTGGCAAATCCTCTTTGTTTGAGAATGAATTCAATGTTTGAAAACAGCCTGAAGCCAAATTTGATGAATAAGAATAGTTTAAACACCTTTAAACCATTCTATGGATAGGATCATTTTTGATCCAAAAGCAAGATGTGGCTATAAAATAATAAGACTGAGTTTCTGATGATACTTACAAACCAATTTCTACACTTCCAATTTAGGTTTATTACTTTGTAACCTGATTATGAAAACAGTAAAATGTGCTTGTTATTATGCTGTGCTAAAATCACTTTTCAGTGTTTATAAGATACCCAAGTAGGTGTTGGGCATGTCATGGCATTAAAAAATACTTTGAGGATACAAATGTAACATGTGATGACTTTTTTTGAGGCGTATGCCCTACGTAATATTATGGAAACAATTTTTTTTTATAAATTTATTTATTTATTTTTGGCTGTGTTGGGTCTTCGTTGCTGCGCATGGGCTTTCTCCAGTTGCAGCGAGCGGGGGCTACACTTCGTTGCGGTGCACGGGCTTCTCACTGCGGTGGCTTCTCTTGTTGCAGAGCACGGGCTCTAGGCGCACAGGCTTCAGTAGTTGTGGCACGTTGGCTCAGTAGTTTTTGCGCACGGGCTTAGTTGCTTCGCGGCATGTGGGATCTTCCCGGATCAGGGCTCGAGCCCATGTCTCCTGCATTGACAGGCAGATTCTTAACCACTGCACCACCAGGGAAGTCCCAGAAAACAATTTTTGAAAAGAATTTCCGTGAGTTTAAGCAGTGAAGTAAGTGAAGGTTCAGCTATCACAATCATCCTGTTCTCTCTTCTATTTCATTACACACTATGGGAGTTTGTATACAAATTACATTTCTCTCAGGTCCCCTCCCCATATCCTAGTTTTATACCGGATGGACTTTTCCACTGGTATATGCAAGGCACTACTCCTGACTTTCCCATATGATAGCAATCAATTAGCTATGAAGCTAATGAAGCTTTCCTTTTTTTTTTTTCCCCTATTCTAAGTGTTACCTGCTACTTAATATCTGTGAGCTGATTGGTCTACTACCTGATCAGTCCTGGAGCCTACTTAAAGACAAGCATATTTTCCTGTTCCCTTTTCTTGACTTTTTGGTTGGAATGCATTCCTTAGCATAGCATATCTCATTTCTGATTTTAATCCTGTATTGTTTGGTAACTTCTCTGTGACGTACCTCCACTCTTCTCTAATCCAGTGTAATTCAGCAAGTGTTTCTTTTTTTTTTTTTTTTTTTTAATTTATTTATGGCTGTGTTGGGTCTTCGTTTCTGTGCGAGGGCTTTCTCTGGTTGTGGCAAGCGGGGGCCACTCTTCATCGCGGTGCGCGGGCCTCTCACTATCGCGGCCTCTCTTGTTGCGGAGCACAGGCTCCAGACGCGCAGGCTCAGTAATTGTGGCTCACGGGCCCAGCTGCTCCGCGGCATGTGGGATCTTCCCAGACCAGGGCTCGAACCTGTGTCCCCTGCATTGGCAGGCAGATTCTCAACCACTGCGCCACCAGGGAAGCCCTCAGCAAGTGTTTCTTAACCGCTTACTCTATACTGAGAACACATGGTTGAGTGAGGTGTGAGCAACACCCTTTAGGAGCTCCCGGTCTAGGGAGAGGAGAGCGGGACACACACACACACACACACACACACACACACACACACAACTAATACTGTGTGATAAAAAATTCCACAATAATTATCAAATGCTAATAGAAATGGTGTAGGGCATGACCTCCAGACAGCTCCCTGGGAGATACTGAGGGTCATGTGTCAGACGCAGATTAGTCACTGAATTGGGGGCACCATGGTAAGGAGAGTTCCGGCTCACTTCTTCTCCTGCCTTCTAAGCAGTTTGCTTTTTTTGAGGTGAGCTGAGCTAAGTGGTGACATCTGAAGTGAGGTTGATGGGTAAGAAAGAATTTGGCCTCAACTGGAGGGAAAAATTATTCCAGGCAAGGGATGAACAAGGATAGGCTACTTGAAAGTCCAAATTCGTGTTTTTGATGAATCCTTAGGGGTCTGTGGCTAGACTGTTGACTGGTTGGGACAGGAGAGCAGAACACAGGAGGACCTGGATCCCCCATTCAGAATTCTCCTTGCTTGGCTCTCTTTGCTTCACTTCCGGCTTTGACTCTACTACTGATTCTTTGAAACTTTAGGGAAGTCATTCTCTCTGGTCTTCAGTTTCCTCCTCTGTAAAGAGAGAGGGCTGAATGACCTGATTTGTTAGATCCCTTCCAACCTGAAGAGTATGAGTCTTTGAAGAAACTGCCCTATTTCTCTGTGCTCTTCTATAGCCTTTGTGTAAAGAATTCTTTCAGGCTGAACAAACTGAGGAAAGTGTTTTGAATATGAATAGAATCCTTGCTTTCTGACTTGGTTTGGCCTCTTTTATTATTATTATTTTTGCTTTTATTTCTTCTCCTTGGTAAACTTATACCTGGTTAAGGCGGGACTGCCGCTGGAACATACCTCAACTCTCCTCTTACGTATTTGTAGATACATATCAGCATTCACATTGCATTTGGACAACTCTGCTTTGCCCTTTGGCTGCAGGTGACAGGGCCACAATGCCTTCTGGACAACTCATAGTAGAAAGGTCTAAGCAAGTAACAATTTTAAACCTATAACACAAATGGGGAGAAAATTCATTATCAATGGAATTGCAGGTTTCTCCGGTATACTTCAGGTATGAAAATAAACATATATTCCATTTGAATACAGAATACAATTTAAAGTTAAAAGGCATACATATAACTGATTCACTTTGCTGTACAGCAGAAACTAACACAACATTGTAAAGCAACTATACTCCAATAAAAATTAATTTAAAAAAATAAAGTTAAAAAGCCCTTTTCCTCAGATTTGAAGTCGGGGATACTAGCTTACCACTTCAACTTAATAATTATTATAGCATTTATAAAGCACTTTATATTCTTTAAAGTACTTTTATTTATATCAAAGGTTGGAATTTAACACATTTTTTGAGGACCTACTATTGTTAAGCACTATAGTATGTTACAGGGATATTAGGATGTATTAGACGTGGATCTTGCCCTCAAGAACATTACAGCATATTTCACTATAACTTGAGCAATATCTTACCATGACATTAAATATGAATTTCAGTCTATTGTGATAAATAAGAATATGTACAGGCATTTTAACAGAATAGTGGAGAAGCATCCAGCCCAGGGTGGGGATTGAGTAAAAGGCTTCTTAGAAGAAATGATGATACCTAAATTTTGAAGGAGGAATAGGAGTTAGCCAAAAAAAAAAAAAAGGTCATTTTATCCAGAAAGAATAGCCTAAATGAAGACACAGTGATGTGAAACAGCCTGGTGATTATGGAGAACTAATATTACTAGAACATAAGTTATATATTGAGTAGCAGTACCTGAGCAGGTGCAATGCATTGGAGGAAGGTTACAGAGGACGACCTTTTATGCCATGAGAAGGAGCTTGGTCTTAGCTATAAGACATAGGGAGTCACTGAAGGGATGTGATAAAGTCAGGTTTGAGTTTTTTCAGAAATGAGTCCAGTAGCAAGGTTTAAGATAGATTTGATGGAGAACAAAATAGGAAGCAGGGATTAGCTGTCTGTGAAATAATCCAAATGAGATTGTTTCAGTAGCAAAAATGGGAGAATAGGTTTGAGAAATGTCAAAGGGATAAAATTGGAAGAACCAGGTGATGGATTGGATTGACGGAGAGAGGAAGGTAGAATGACTCTTAGTTTCTCTCTCCAGGAAAGCTGCATGGATTGTGATGCCATTAATTAAACCATGGAACATAGGAGGAAAAGGAGATTTAGGGTCTAAAATGATGGTTTCCCTTTTGTAAAAATTGAGATTGGGATGGAGGTGTGTGCTGTAATAAGAAATATATTTGGTCTTTGTCCCCAATTCCTGGCACAGAGTTCCTAGAATTGGAATTTCCTGAGTGCTAAGAAGGAGTGTCTCTTGTTATTCATAATGACCCCTTTTGATCACACCTGAGTTTATACTAATGAGATGGTTCAGGGTAGAACCCTTAGATAGCCTCAGGATGGGGCTGGTCACCAAAAAGGCCAAGTGATTAGAGCTTGGGAGCTTTTGGCCCCATCCGTAACCTCCTGGGAGGGGAGGGCACCAAGAAATTAAGTACTGTAAAAACTCTCGAACAGTAAGATTTGATAAGCTTCCAGATTTGTGAGCACACCAAGGTGCTAGGAGGGCAGTGCACCCAGAGAGGACATGGAAGCTCTGCATGCCCACATACCCTGCCCTATGCAACTCTTCCATCTGCCTGTTCTTGACTTGTCTTTTATAATAAAGAAGTAAATGTAAGTTAAGCATTTCCCTGAGTTCTGTGAGCCATTCAACAAATTATTGAACCTGATGGGGGATGGAGGGGAGTCATGGGAACCCCTGATTTATAGCCACTTGGCCTGGGACTTACAGCTGGCATCTGAAGTGGGGGCAGTCTTGTGGAACTAAGCCCTTAACCTATGAGGTTGGCTCTATCTTTGGGTAGTTAGTGCCAGAATTGAATTGAATTGTTGGATACCCAGTTGGTATCTGGAGAATCAGAGAATTGGTTGTTGGTGTCAGAAAACACCCCAAGGACTTCCCTGGCGGTCCAGTGGTTAAGACTCCACACTCTTGATGCAGGGGGCCCGGGTTCGATCCCTGGTCAGGGAACTAGATCCCGCATGCCGCAACTAAAAAAAAAAAAGATCCTGCATGCCGCAACGAAGATCCTGTGTGCTGCAACTAAGACCCAGTGCAACCAAATAAATAAATATTAAAAAAGAAAAGAAAAGAAAGGAAAAGACCCCAGAAGGTCAGAGTTGGGAGACAGATTTGGGAAATGTCAGCATATAGGTGATAGTTAAAATCATGAGACTGGATCGAATTTTCCAGTGGAGAGAAAAGTAGAGGACCAAAGAGAGAACCTAGGAACGATGCTATGTTGAGATGAAGGTCAAAGAAGATGCTACAAGGTTGATGGAGAATAAATAGCACAGCAGAAAATAAAACAAAAGCAAAATCAAACACACAAAATGGTATAGAAACATAAAAAAACAAGGAAAGAAAAATCTCAAGAGATAGTCAACAATATGGACTACCAATAGCAGCATTAAGAGAACTCCTGAAATGCCCTTGCCGTTTAGCAATATAGAGATCATTGGTGAACTTTGCCAGAGAAATATTAGTGGAGCAGTGGGAATGGAGGCCAGACTCTAGTGGACTGGGTTAATGGGAAATGCAGAATCAGACACATCATGGGTAGACTATGGCTCCGAGAGCCTTGGCTGAGAAGTGAAGGAAACACAGGAAGGTAACTCTAGGAAGTGAAGTCTAAGGAAGGTTTTGGTTTTTTGATCAGAGAGCTTTGTGAGCCTGTACATAAACTAAGAGAAAGAACCAGCAAAGAAGGAAAAGATGAAGATGTGGCACAAAGATGGAATAACTGATAGAACAAGCCCAGAGGTATCAGAAAGTGGGCTTGAACATCAATAAGAGAGAGACCTTGTCTTCTGAAACTGAAGGAATGTATGATGCAGTAGATGCAAGTGTAGGTGATTGTAGGTCAGGTGAAGACGTGCTTGTCTGAATAGTTCATCTTTCAATTGTCTCAGCAAGATAGTGATGTGACCCCTTTCATCCAAAGGGATGAGTAGTGTTTGGTTAGGGGCTTGAGAGCATGGAGAGTGTTTGGCATGCAAGTTGAGGGAATAGGAGAGGACAATGTCCAAAGACTGCTGAGGGCCCCGCTGACAGCAAAGGACCAATCCACCATAGGGCTAATTTTTCCCCCTTTGACATCACTCAGAATCCAGGGATTAGAAGTTTAAAAGGCTAATTTTGAGCTGGTCTTGGGGTGTTTATGCTGAATGGCTATGCAGAAGAACAGGCATGACTGGAAGCTGAAGGTGATCAATCACATACATATTTATATAAGTCCAGGAAATAAGTCCAGAAGGGATTGATTCAACTAGGAGAACATGGAAATATCAAGGACTGTGGTCTGTGTCTGAGGCCAAAAAGCACATGGTGGGAACCGGAAGGAGAGATTACAGGCTGACAGTGGGAGATTAAAGATGTCACACTGACAGAGGATTTCTGGATGGAGCAATCTGAGCAATGATGAAAGCCAGGCATTGGCGGTGATTTATGTGAAGTGAAAATAAAGGTCCCTGGACTTAATGCCAAGTTGTTGGATGCCATCCTCCTGGACACTGAAGGATCTAGGTGTCAGCATTCTCAAGAAAGGGAACATGATCAGTATGTTAGAGGATGAAGGCAATAAGGAACATTAAATGCAGCTAGGTCAGTGTAACCCACAGGAGGTTGGACTTTCTGTATGCTGAGTGTAGGTGAAAATTAATTTTATTTTTTAAACTTAAGTGAACTATCACAGTTAGAGACAAGAGTATTCAATAAGTTGACTGATTATCTGAAATATTTTAAAAATTAACAACAGAAACTAATCCAACATTTTAAGTCAACTATACTCGAATAAGAAAATTTTTAAAAATCAGTTACCAGGACTTCCCTAGTGGTGCAGTGGTTAAGAATCTGCCGGCCAATGCAGGGGACACGGGTTCGAGCCCTGGTCTGGGAAGATCCCACGTGCCGCGGAGCAACTAAGCTCGTGTACCACAACTACTGAGCCTGCGCTCTAGAGCCCACAAGCCACAACTACTGAAGCCCGTGCGCCTAGAGCCCATGCTCCGCAACAAGAGAAGCCACTGCAATGAGAAGCTCGTGCACCGCAACGAAGAGTAGCCTCCACTCGCCACAACTAGAGAAAGCCTGCGTGCAGCAACGAAGACCCAACACAGCCAAGAATAAATAAATAAATTAATTAATTTTTAAAAATCAATTACCTTTCTTACTAATACTAATTTAAAAAATAAACTGTAGGAAAAGACACTGAAAAGCAACAAAAAATAAAAATTCCCAGAAATAGATTTAATAGAACTTAAAGTAAAACAATACAACTACTAAAGGAGACAACTTAAATGGAGAGGTTTACCTTCTTTAAAAGGAAAACTTCACATTATAAAGGTAGCTTCATTCCTTAAATTTATAAGTTCAGTGCAACCAAACAAAATCTCAATGACTCTCTTAAGAAAACATTACAGAATGATTCTAAAGTTCCTCTGAAAGAATAAGCCTGTAAGAATATCCAACCTAAATCTGAATGATAGTAGACTCATAGCTTGTCATGATGTATTGTCAAGCTATAGGATTTAAATTTAGAGTAGTAACCCATTAACTCCTGATCTCATGTTCAACAGCTTTCTTTACCTGAATATTTACATCAGTCATAATTTTGAAACAAGCTCGTTCAAAAACCTATTTAAGATGCATTTCCAAGGTGTATTCAAATGTATGTGTTATGTCTTCTAGGTTTTCTTGTATGCTCCCTGCTTAAAAATCCCCACTAAACGTTTACTTGAAATCTACTCTAGTTTAAGATATTGTGTGTAATTAGTGTCTCAGAATCTGATGTCATCCCTTTTCCTTTTTCTCTTTTTAAAAGAACTTTTAAACAAATTAACATCTATGATTATAAGAAGCTCACTGTAGTAACCTTGAAAACCATAGATCAAAGCAAAAAAACATGTACCACATCTTCTTTATCCATTCATCTGTCGATGGACATT
Organism: Balaenoptera musculus; assembly: GCF_009873245.2. Taxonomy (NCBI): domain Eukaryota; kingdom Metazoa; phylum Chordata; class Mammalia; order Artiodactyla; family Balaenopteridae; genus Balaenoptera; species Balaenoptera musculus. Next base: position 103,668,246 of record NC_045787.1, read on the forward strand.
TAGGTTGCTTCCATGTCCTGGCTATTGTAAATAGAGCTGCAGTGAACATTGGGGTACATGTGTCCTTTTGAATTTTGGTTTATCAGGGTATATGCCCAGTAGTGGGATTGCTGGGTCGTATGGTAGTTCTATTTTTAGTTTTTTAAGGAACCTCTATACTGTTCTCCATAGTGGCTGTATCAATTTACGTTCCCACCAAACAGTGCAAGAGGGTTCCCTTTTCTCCACACCCTCTCCAGCATTTGTTGTTTGTAGATTTTTGATGATGGCCATTCTGACTGGTGTGAGGTGATACCTCATTGTAGTTTTTTTTTTTAAAAGAAGTGAATGTTTTTGTTTTTGTTTTTTTAATTAATTAATTATTTATTTATTTATGGCTGTGTTGGGTCTTCGTTTCTGTGCGAGGGCTTTCTCTAGTTGCGGCAAGTGGGGGCCACTCTTCATCGCGGTGCGCGGGCCTCTCACTATCGCGGCCTCTCTTGTTGCGGAGCACAGCCTCCAGACGCGCAGGCTCAGCAATTGTGGCTCACGGGCCCAGTCGTTCCGTGGCATGTGGGATCTTCCCAGACCAGGGCTCGAACCCGTGTCCCCTGCACTGGCAGGCAGATTCTCAACCACTGCGCCACCAGGGAAGCCCAATACCTCATTGTAGTTTTGATTTGCATTTCTCTAATAATTAGCGATGTTGAGCATCTTTTCGTGTGACTCTTGGCCATCTGTATGCCTTCTTTGGTGAAATATCTATTTAGGTCTTCTGCACATTTTTTAATTGAGTCGTTTGTTTTTTTGATATTGAGCTCCAATAGATAGCTAGTGGGAACCTGCTGTATAGCACAGGGAGCTCAGCTCGGTGCTCTGTGATGACCTAGATTGTGGGGGGGGGGGTGTGGAAGGAGGGGAGGGAGGTCGAAGAGGGAGGGGATATAGGTATGCATATAGCTGATTCACTTCATTGTGCAGCAGAAACTAACAACATTGTAAAGCAATTTTACTCCCAATAAAAAAAAAAAAAGGAGAAAACCCACCAGTAATTGTGTCTCCCAAATAAAACTTAACATGGTTTGTATTTTGATTTTGGATAGTGCATTTAACTAATATAGAAACCTCATTCCTGAAGTAGCATTGCATATTCGTCATTAAGGGGGAGTATTTTTCCAGAAGTACTGGTTTGTGCTGATAAACTTACCACACTCTCCCAGTCCTCATCATACAACTGCTGGGTGAAAGAAACAAAAGTTAATTGACTTGCTTTCCACTTGGCTCAATAATCTTGGCGTGGTTGACACCCGGTTCAGTGGTTCCAAGATTGTAATGGGTATAAGACTTAAAGTGGTCTGAAGTTGGGCTAATAATGTGCATTTTTACAAGGCACCTCCCCCAACCCCAGGTGGTTCTGAAATAGAAGGTCCTTAGGTCCCACTTTGAGAACCACTCATTTGTGGAGTTCACAGACTGATCTTACCAGAAACTGTATGGCTCAAACTGTACGCCTAAAATGACACGTCCTAGAGGTGAGAAAAGTTCTTCAGCCTGATTTGTATTCTCAGTCCTGGTTTTGGTACGTGTTGTTTCAGCCTGTGTATTTGTGTCCTGAGCCAGGGTGCTGTCAGTTAAAAGAAAACAGGGTCCAGGCAAAACCTTGAGGGCACAGAGTCCTCCCACATCCTCTTTCACATTTCTCTTCCCTTCAGTCTCCAAAGACATCCTTTACCCAGTCACCTACTGCTGTCCTAGTGGTGGTATTGACACAGTGCTGACTTTCCCGCACAGTAACCTTGCTGTCTCCCTTCCGTAAAACCGGCTTTCCCTCGGCTGTGATGGAAAGATGCCATTAGTTACTGCATGTATCGGTGTGGTTACATGCATAAAAGTAAAAGCTAGAGATGCCTTCCAACATCTTCCGCCTCCTCAATCCTGGCTTATATGGGGCACGCGGGGTGGTTGTAAGGGGATTCAGGGACACTACAAAAGGGAGGACCCTCCCCGTGATCTCGCACTATTGAGCAAACCATACTACGCAGATAGCTGCTTTAAAGACAAACTGTCTTTCCAGCTTTGAAAAGATGTTTCCTCAGTGTCTTTTCTAAGGTAACCTGCTTGTTTGGTACCTGAAGCCATTCAAGGAGAGGGTAGGAATCATTGTTCCATAAGAGCTGTTTTTCCTGAACAAAATGCTATAGGTTTTTGTTCTAAGAATTGGCAAGAACCTCTTGTAAAGATAGGGAGGCAGGTACCATTTGTGGTGTATATTTATGATTGACAAATTCTGAGAGTCTAATACTTTTGAGAGCACTGATCTTTGCACCTAGAACTCCAGATTTTGTTTCAAACCCACATACTGCTTGCTTTTTAGATGGGTACAGAATTGACACTCTTCTTTGCTCAGGAGATGTGACCTAACGCTGAAAATTCTCAAAGGCAAACGAGCATGTCTGTGGGAAAGCCCAGACAGTCTCAGGTGCGGGCACAGCCTGAGGCTTCGCTGACACCTAGTATTGATGGGCCAGAGGAAATGGGCAGTTTCCCTATCACATCACCACCTGTGTCTGCTCTGCTCAGGTTTCTCTCAAGACTGTCCTTTGGATGTGAGCCAGGGGAGGTTGCAGAGGAGCATTGCTGCATGAGTCGCAGGCAGGATACAGGTGTGCCTCCATCATCCCACCTAGAGTTACGGTAGCTCATCCAGTTGGATATGCTCTGCTCATAATTACAACTAGCTTCATGTTGACCCATGTAATTACGAATCTGTTTTCTTTCACCCCCAAGAAAACCTCATCTGGCCCAGGTATCGAGATTATGGTGTGTCATGTCTGTTTCTGCCTCTCCCCAGAGTAGCCAGGGCAGCTAGGCTCCCAAGAGAAAAGGCACCCCCAGCAAGTGGAGATACCAAGGTGGGTACCTTCTATTGCCAAGCTGGCGACAGCCATGTGGACTCACAGGGAGTGTGAACTCTCCCAAATCCCATATTGGATGCTCAAATATTCAGTTTCGGAGATGATTTAGTCCACTGCAGTCCTAAATACTGAACAGCAGGAAAAATGATTTCCCCTCTACCCTTCTGAGTTCTTAGCTGAGACCCCTGTAATTAATACAAGACAGATTAACAAGAGAAAAGCAAACAAGTTTATTAACATGTGTATCTCATGTATACATGGGAGATTCCTCGGGGGGAAATGCGTAACTCCAGGTGGCTATAAAATTTAGGATTAAATACCATCTTAATAAAGAAAGAGGAGAGAAGATATAGGCCTCTCAGGGGAGAGTAAATGATTTTTAGGAAAGATGAAGGGCACATAGAATAAAGGGGAGTACGATAGTTTTGACAGTTTGTGTCTAGATATGGTTTGAGGTCCTAGTCTCCTCTCTGTGATAAGAGTCAGCCCTCCCTGGTTGATGAAACTTGGGGAGGGGATTTATGACAACTGAGTTCCTTCAGGAGGATCTGTCTTTAGGCAGATATGGGACATTCAGAGAAAGCCTCTCCCTGCATTTGCTGTTCTCCAAGTGCCTATAGCTCAAAATCAGTATACCAAGTTGGCATCTCTTAGAATTGCCCCGCTATTCTTCAATAATAATTTGTAATGCTAAAACCTTCCGCAAAGAACAGCTAGATTTCACATGTTTTTTAGTTAATTATAATTGCTAATCCTTTTTGAGTTTGTTACTGGTATTGTGCTTATCTTTTTTTAAAAAGTCCTCATCTTTTAGAGCTACATATTGCAGTAATTACAGATGTGAAGGTAATGGGATTTGTTTTAAAGTAAATATGGGGTGGGAGGAGTGTGCAGAGATACATGTGAAACAGGATGGGCCATGAGTAGATAATCATTCTTCTGCCTACTCTATATCATAACATTTTCATAGTAGGTGGTTGGAAATTTTTGTAATCATTTATGAAAGTAAGTGGGTACCTTTGATTACTCAGCTATGATGTGAATTAAGTATTAATCACAAGGCGTAGACAGTCTGAGTTTTTCTGATGAAATATATGCCTGATCGTCAGACATTGCCACTATTCCTCTTGTCAAAGCCACCTAGCTTCATTGGTCAAATAGAAAATGCATACATTTTTCTAAGCTCCTTTAACCCCAGTTTTTTTAATGAAAAAAAAATGTGTTTTCTAAACTCAAGTTTGATGTGACAGAGAGCAGCTCTGTGCAGTGCAGCTCTGTAACACATGCTGTGAGAGCGAGGACCTGGTATGGAGGAGAGAAAGCCAGGCTCTTACTAAGACACTGAAATATGATAAATATCCCTGATGAAGACGCCACTCCCAGAAACCGTGCATTGGGCTACTCTTAGAAAGCCACAGGTCATGGAATTGATTCTTCTCCCGGAGGCTTATCCAGTTCAGAGGCATAAAATGAAGAAAAGCAATCCTGTTTTCTTCCTGTTTCTTGGAATCTGCAATAACCAAGCGTTGCCCTTTAAACTCCTATAGTAAAGCCAGCTAAGGTGCAATGGCCCCTCCCAGCGATAATGACAGCTCATTTGGCCTTCCTAAGGCAGACTCCATTACCTTTCACCCCGTTTAGTGAGTGAAATGGTGATGCTTCCTCATTGGAAGTGTTTCTTCTTTGCCCCCAACATTTGCAGGATCAGTTTGTCAGATCTTTGTCTGGCAGGATTGGAAGGGCAGGCCATTTGCCTCACTGAAACTGCCCCTGACTAGTTTAAGTTTGCCAAAACATGACCCAACCCCCAGCAGAAAACTTCTCTGGCCTTTCCCATGCCAGTCTTCCTGAGTCCAGGAATTCACAGTGAAGTACATCCCTTCCTGTTGCTATTTATAAGGTCTGGTGTAGTCAAAAAGGACTCTGGGCTAGAAATCGGAATGCCTGGCCTCTGGTTCTGGTAGAAGGAACATGAAATACTTAAGGGAAGTGAGTAGAGCACCTCCTCCTCCCCCCGACACCCCATACAGAGATAAGATCTGGACCCTGCCCTCTGGGGCTTATGCTCTAAGGAGAGTAAAGATGAGCAAATAGTAGCCCATTCATAATTCTTAAACAAACCCCATATTAAAGCATACAGTTTCCATGGCAGTCATACCTTTGAGGGTACTGGGGAGAAACATTAGATAAAGGAGGGTCAGTCCTCAGGGCACAAAGATGGTTGGAGAAGGCTTCCTATAGGAGAAGGCCCCAGCCAGAGCTAAATCCTGGAAGATGACCAGTGCTTGCCAAGGCCACAAGAGGGGGCTCGGGCAGCCCAAGCACAGGGCTGGGCAAAACATGGCAAGAGGTTAAATGCCAGTGAGGAGGTTCCAGATTGCAGAGAGCACCAACTTCAGCTTTATCCTGTATGTAATGGAGAACCAAAAGGGTTTTAAATGGGGTGGGGTTGGGGAGATGATGTGAATATCATATCATATTTGGGCTTTTCAAAGATCACAGGGCAAAGTGATCTTCCATATAGATGGAAGGAGGTGTGAGATGGACAGAGGAGGTGTTGCATATCATTCAAATGAGGTGGGGAGGTTTAGGGGTCCAGGCAGGAGACATTGAGGACGGTAACTAACGCAACAGAACTGCGAAAGAGCAGGAGGGGGCATAACTGGAAAAATGTTAATGAGGTAGAAGTCCCCAGGTCTTGGTGTCTGACTAGGTTTGGTAGGAGACAGATAGTCAAAGTATGAGAGCAGTTAGCTTATTATTCTTTGGTCGCTCAAAGCTCTCATCTTAGTTTCCTTATTTATGAAGTATGGATAACACCTGTCTTACATACCTGCCTCATAAGGTTGGCATGAGGGCTAGTATGGTATCGTGGTATGGGTGTGAATGCTCTTTGAGAACAGCAATGCAAGTGTAAAGTCATCTAGAAAATCCAGTAGGAAGGAGTGGCAAGGAAGAGGGAAGGGGCCAAGAATAGATGTTTTCCAAAGATATATATATATATATATATATATATATATATATATATATATATATTTTAGCACAGGTAGAGAAAATGCATATTTGTAGTGGGAGAAATAAAGGACAGGAAATAAGGATATCAGATGTAAGATTTATTAGACTTACTGCTTATTTCCTTGAAAGAGGTACCAATTATCATGTATAAATTACATTAATTATAATTCTTCTATCCTGTGAAAGTTAGCTGTCATTAACATACTAGGATAAACATTTCTTTTCAATAGAGTTCTTAGTTCTACAATTATTCCATATTTTGATATATATAATATCAATTATATATAATGATATCATGTATGATTTTTATGATATTTTATGATATAAATAATATTCTGATATATATTATTGATATCATATATGATATATTATATAATTATGGAATTAATTCCATATTGAAATAACTAAAAATGTACTCTTATTTTCTGCCATAGGGTAGCATGAACTGTTCTTTCCTTAAGTGTATCTAGTTTGGAAGTGTTTTGGTTAAACCAAAGCCTTTTACAGAAAATTGTTTTCTCTAACGTAAAGTTATCCCATTTTAAAAAAGTGATAGTGTCTCTCTTCTTTAGAAATTGAGTCCCATTAATTTTTCATTAGAAAGGAAATCCTGAGTTTCAATAATATTACTCTTAGCGTTCAAGCAAAGAGAATTTTCACGTGTGCTAATAACATCCATGAGATTCCATGTGCATTTTGATCACTGGGGATGATGTGGCATAAGGTGTGAAGCTGACCTCTGGGAAATTCCTACACAGCACGTCCTGAGCTGTCCTCATACACATGCAATTCTGAGCCGTGAGATCAGAGTACAGGAGAGTCAGGAAGTGGTACTGCCAAGTTTGTGTGGGGAAAACAAAGGAGACACAGGTTTCTGGATGGCTCCCTGGTGCTATTCTGGACTCTTGTGGAAACTTTTAACTCTGTTGCAGTGCCTGCGTACCTCGGTCTTTCGGCTGTCTGGCATTTGATCTTTTTTTTCCCCCCACATGGAACACAAAGACAGAGTTCCAGGAAATGAAGGGTATAGAGGAAAGAAAGCACTTAAGTCATCACAGATGGCAGCCAGGGTGGTGGGAGACAGCTCATTATCTACAGTGCTTCAAGTCCAAAGGCCTCCTGCAACAGCTAAGGGCCAAAGTAGCGCAACTCGTCTCCACGGGGACCAGGGCTCCTCAAAACAGAAGCAAACATTTCTTTCTTCCCAAGTCGGCTTCTGATGGCCTTGGGTATTTTTATTGTTTTCTTTAACCTTAAACATTACTGTGCTATTAATAGGTAAAATATTCCCTTCTGGCTAAATACACGTATTTCTGGCATGATACATTCTGTCTCTCTCTCCAAGTAAAAGTTATTATCGTAGGTATGGTAACAAGAGAAAGGAAGTCTAACTCAAGAGGAATTTCTATGAAGCTAAAGGACTGTTCTGTCCATGAAGTTTACTAGGACTGTCTCCCTTTGGGGTGTCTCTCCCTCCTCCCTTTTCCTTTTGCTGGAAAAGGAAAAGGAAAAGGGTCCTCATTCCTTCTTTTTCCTGGAAGAGTACCTCTAAGTTGGGTCCCCATGACATGACTCTCTTCCAGTACCCCCCTATCAGAAAATACACAACGGACTTCTCTGGTGGCGGAGTGGTTAAGAATCCGCCTGCCAATGCAGGGGATATGGGTTCGAGCCCTGGTCTGGGAAGATCCCACATGCCGCGGAGCAACTAAGCCCGTGCGCCACAACTACTGAGCCTGTGCTCTAGAGCCCGCGAGCCACAGCTACTGAAGCCTTTGTGCCACAACTGCTGAAGTCCACGCGCCTATAGCCTGTGCTCCGCAACAAGAGAAGCCACCGCAGTGAGAAGCCCATGCACCGCAACAAAGAGTAGCCCCCGCTCGCCACAACTAGAGAAAGCCTGCGTGCAGCAAAGACAACCCAATGCAGCCAAAAATTTAAAAATGTAAATAAATAAATTTATAAAGAAAAAAAGAAAATACACAACAATTTTCTCAGGAGTAGCATTTTCATAAAGCTGAGCCTCATTTCAGGAGACCATGGCAGGGCTCTGTTAATCTCTTACAAACTCAGAGCTTCTCTGCTCAGCTGCACCCTCATCCCTCCATCTGTAAGGACAGCACCTCAGACACTCAGGTCCTTGTAGTCCTTCTCACCTCCCAGGCTCTTATACTACAAATACTTTCTTATTGGCATTCCTGATATACAAGTTACTTGTTCTTTTTTTTCTCCTTCTTTGCATACTGTAAAGTTTTTATGACTTTTGCCTGAAATCCTCATCCTCCCAATTTTGTGCTATTCTTGATCCTCTGTTCCTTTAAAATGGGGTTCCAAATTGATCATTTCTGTGATGGATTCCACTTACTTCTGAAAAGCCCAAAATTAGAGGTCCTAACATTTTTTTTTAATTATTTACTTTATTTATTTATTTTTGGCTGCGTTGGGTCTTCGTTGCTGCACACAGGCTTTCTCTAGTTGTGGCGCATGGGCTTCTCATTGCGGTGGCTTCTCTTGTTGTGGAGCACAGGCTCTAGGTGCATGGGCTTCAGTAGTTGTGGCCCACGGACTCAGTAGTTGTGGCTCGCGGGCTCTAGAGCGCAGGCTCGGTAGTTGTGGTGCACAGGCTTAGTTGCCCCGCAGCATGTGGGATCTTCCCGGACCAGGGCTCGAACCCATATCCCCTGCATCGGCAGGCGGATTCTCAACCACTGCGCCACCAGGGAAGCCCCTAACATTTTTTTTATTCTGGGTTTTAATGGGGTTGTTTTGACAGTGGGTTTTGCTTTTTATGTGTGCGCTTAATCTACAGTACCTGAGGTACCTTTCAGTCTTATTTGATGTTTATGATATTTTGAATATTTGCCATAATAGCTGACCATCTGTTAATATTGTACCTCCTCTTAAAAAACCTTTTTCCTGGATTTCATGCCCCAGCCTTTTGCACTCTTATCTTTCTGTTTTGGTAAGTTTCTCATTACACTTTTTTTATTTTTATTATTTTTAAAATATTTATTTATTTATTTAGGCTGCACCAGGTCTTAGTTGTGGCATGTGGGCGTCTTAGTTGCGGCATGCATGTGGGATCTAGTTCCCCAATCAGGGATTGAACCCAGGCCCCCTACATCGGGAGTGCAGAGTCTTACCCACTGGACCACCAGAGAAGTCCCTCATTACACTTTTAAAATCTAGGTCTTTCCCAAACACTTCCTTTTGGCCAAAAGCCTTAATTAAATAGATCTCCTCTAACATATCTTAGGTATATGAAAGGCGGCTTATTCTGACGTTCAGCAGTTGCCGGTGGAAGAACACCTTCAAAAAATGTGTAGAGATAGAAATACAAAAAATATTTAAAGGCCTTGCCCCTGAGAAAATTACTAGCTTGAAGGAGATATCTACTTTTAGAAACTTTGTTCGCACTGAGCAATGCATTATACAAAATCCTATTTACATGCTGAGGGTGTAAATAACAACACGAAACTATCAGCAGCATCAATCTACCTTTCCTGGAAATTGGAAAAGTCAATTGCTGTCTCCTTGATGCATTTTCTTGTCATTTTCCTTTGTTGTTTTCCAATTGTGCTTGGCCTCAAAATACCACTACTGAGAAGTTATTTAGTTTGATTATGATTTTGCTTACGACTGTTGTTTCTTCCAGCAATGAAGACAGTCTATTCAAGTTTCCATATAGTTTCAAATTATTACTCACCTAACTAATGGTCAGTTTGAAAGATAAGTATGCACACAATGCTGATTCAGTGAAAGGGAAAGTGGAAAGACGACCTTTCCCCCCTCTTCTACCTTCAGCATGGCCCTCTTCCAATAGGACTTGTAAATCACACTTGGGAAGGAGTTTACTACATAGGTCTTGAGATAAAATTTTAGCCCAAGCCCTTTCTCAAATGCTGATTATTGTTCCGAACCCCATATATACTCAAAGTTGTCCAGTCAACAAGTATTAATTGCATAATTTCTTACATCCAGACATTGGAAGTAAAGAGACGGGTGCTGGTATCAAGAGGGTGTATAACTGGACATGTCCTGGGCATGGAACAATGGATAGCTGTGGGTAGTTAAGAAGGCACAGAGAGGATAGTCCAGGCTAGAGGAGCCAAGAGCCACGCACAGAGGGAGGATGAAACACGATGTAAGCGAGGCTATGGTGAGAAGACCAACACGGCTGGAATGGAGAACTCTTTTTAGAAAGTAGAGGGAGACTGCAAAACTCTGTAGGGTCTTGACTCATAACCAGATACCTCACTGTGATGCTCAATAGAAAGCCATTGTTGGTTCTGGAGCAGGGGCATGACATAATGGAGGCAGTGTCTTAAGAGGATGAATGGGGCATTGATTGTCCCAGAAGACTTGGAGAGGGAGACCCTGGAGACCACTGCTGAATGTTCCCGATGTTGAGGGGACACGTCTGCAGCTGCAGCTGTTCTCTACTGTTGACTTCATCTTAAAGCAGTGACAGAAGCCCTCGTGGGTGGTTTTTATTAAAAAAAAAAAAGAAAAGAAAAAAAAACATAAACCAGTTTGAGTTGGGTTTCTGTCCCTTCAGAATCAGAATCCTGATATTTGAATACTCTTCGGAGTTACGTGAGTTGCCTTAGGCTTTGAAAGAAAAGCAATGATTTAGGAAAACAGAATTGGGAGTAGATATAAAGAAGGTAGAAATGAATCACATGATTGTTCATGGGACCAGTTAAAGGGGCATGTTGGGGCCACTGGTGGCTGTGCTAAGCCATTCCTCCAGCCCTGGTATTGCAGCTGAGATTTAGGTACCGCTCTCTGCTATGGCAATATGCTTGGGACTCAACAGAAATCGTTTCCAACTGGCAGAACCCTTCCTCTGCAAGGACAGTATCTTTTTGTTGTTGTTCTTTGGGCTCTTTTGGTTTTCAAATACAGTTTTTTACCTGCTAACATTATGTGTCTATTATATCTCAAACTAGATTTGCAAAGTCCCTCCCACCAAACTACATTTTCTCTTGTGTTCCCTGTAACTATTCACGGTGGTGCTAATCTCCATTCCCCAGATAACCTTTGGGTTATCTTGGATGTTCCTCTCCAATGCTCGCTCTCCCACCAATTCTGGTGTTATCTCTGGATTATCTCTCCAGTGCAGTGTCTGCTTCTTGCCTTCAAACTCCTCCCCACATCTGCCTCTGCATTTTCTGTCTCTAGTCTCCACCCCAGCCCATCCCCATTCTTATACACTGATGCGAGTGTAGCCTTCCAGGAGCACGTATCTCATCAGGCCTCTCGTGATATAGATACAGGAAGAGGGGGACACTGAATAATATCTCATCCCCATCATTTCATTCCTTCTGTCTAAAAATCTTCAATTAATCCCTACTGCCAACCAAATGAAGTCTAAAAGCAGCCCTTTCTCATTAGGAATCAAACTTCACAACAATTTAATTTGCTTCTTTCTGCTACCTTACTCCAGAAAAAACCAAAATGCTAGGTTTTTCATCTGCCCCCCCCCCACAATAGCTTTTAACTCTGCCTGATTTTAGTGTTAGTGGTACTTCATTATCTGTAAAAATGTGTGCATCCTGCTCTTTCTTGCTTACTAATTCTAAACTTTCTGTCTCAACTTCCTGTTTTAATGGAACACAAGAGTCAACTCACTTATACTAACACCCTGCTTCCCTCTCTTCCTTCTCCCTATTTTAAATAGGCATATCACTCTTCCTCCTTCCTATTTTCATACATTTGCCTCTTTAAATAACATGTTGACCTAAATCTCTTGTTAAATTAATTTGACTCCCAACTTTTGAGAATAAGAAATGAGTAACCTCTGCCCTTCTTTCACCTTTTTACCACTCCTATTTTTTCTTTAATAATAACTTCTCCTTTTTTTCCTGTTTAGAATTCCTACTCATTTGATATAAAAGTGCCTGGCTTAAACATGTCTTGTGTTTCCCTCTTACTTTTTCTCTGTTTTGAATTTCTGTATCTTGATGCTATTTTCCAACCCTTTGATTAAATAAATAGGTCTCGTTGAGAAGGTAATATTTGAGTAAAGACTTGAAGGAAAAGAGGGAGAGAGCCACATGGCTTTATGGGGGCAACAGCATTCCAGGCAGAGGGAATAGCCAGTGCACAGATTTTCTTGTGGGAGCGTGGAGTGAGAAAAGGGGGTCAGAGAGATGAGGAGGGGCAGGCAGGGCAGGTCATGAAGTGCCTTGTAGGCTATTAGGGATTTGGACTCTGAGAGAACTGATGCGTCAAGGAAGGTTTCCTTTTCCATAATATTGTGATCTGTTTTAGGAGTTCTATCTTCTCTCTGAAGATATTAATTAGAAGGTTTTGGGGTTTTGTTTTTCTTGTTTGCTTGTTTGTTTTCTTCTGTTTTCTGAAGTCAGTTTTCTAAGGGTTTTACTTTCATGTTAGTTTATCTTGGTCTTTTCCTTAAGACTTCAGATTTTCTTCAAGGGTCTGGCAATCCTTTGCTGTCATTTCATATTTAAGAATGAGGGACTAGAGGGAAAAAATAAGGGATTAGAGTAGTTTTGGAAGAATATGAATAGGGAGTTGGTACTTAGCTTGGAACCACTTTATTCAAAATGGAAGGAAGAGAAGGGATTTACTCTGGGGTTCCAGCCCCCTTCTTAGGTACCCTGATTTTCTGCAGCTAAGTTACAGTTTTTTAATTGACAACCCTTCTGATATGTTTTCCTCACAAGCTAAGTAGCTGACTGTCTGCCATTTGTGTCTTGAGGATGGGGGTGTGGGCAAGGTGAGAGGTGGGCAGAAATTTCTCACACACACACCTTTAATTTAGTCTAATGTTTTTGGCAACTTCTTACATCCTCCTCCTGTAGCACCTTATTGGACTCTGACAAACAGATCAGTATTCTCTTATCTTCCACTTATACCCAAATTCTGAAATACAGCTTCCTCTGCTTTGCTGCATGAGTTAATATTTACTTTACTTTCTACTTTCCATTTTTCAGAAATTTGGGGAAATCACTCTTCTGTTGATGGTTTCCCACCGTAATTGTAAGCAGGATTACTACTTCTTTTATAAATCCTCATCTTAACAGGCCTTGGAAAGGAGAGGCAAACATCTGTGCTCCTGTTCTCCATCCTGGACTGGGAAGCCTGTTGGGTTTTCATCACAGGTTTTGACAAAACCAAAGAATACTGTGTTTTCAGCATTCCTTTTTTAAAAAAATCTGCCAGTAAGCCTATCAAGAAAAAAGAGAAACTTAATTTGTCATTAACATTTTATTTTAACGTTATGCTGGGCCCTAATATCCATTTAACTTTTCTAAATGTTTATTTATTTAAAAAGTCAGTTCTAGGATATTGCCAAGAATTGGTGATGCAGTTATAAGAATTGTTTTCCCTAAATGTTTTGATCAGCAACCCATTAGAAAAATTGGCAAAATGTACATACAAACAGCTAATTTACAAAACAGGAAATAAAAAACACTCTTAAATATATGAAAATACACTCAACCTTACTCATCAGGAGAGAAATATAAGTCAAAACTATAATGGGACTTTTTTTTTTACCTCTCAGATTTGTAGAGATCAAAAAGTTTAACACTTAAAAAAAAAAAAGTTTAACACTAATCATTGGTAAAATTGTTATTCTATGTGCTAGGTACTCTGCTAAGCACTCTGAATTGTTTTTTGGGTTTTTAAAAAATATTTATTTCATTTATTTTTTCCTTACTTTTATTTATTTACTTATTTTTTGCTGCATCGTGTCTTAGTCGCGGCACACAGGATCTTTTTCATTACGGCTCGCGGTCTGCTCGGGTTTCTCTCTAGTTGTGGCATGCGGGTTTTCTCTCTCTAGTTGTGGCGCACAGGCTCCAGAGCGCATGGGCTCTCTAGTTGAGGTGTGCGAGCTCAGTAGTTGTGGCGCGCGGGCTTAGTTGCCCCGCAGGATGTGGGATCTTAGTTCCCCGACCAGGGATCGAATCCACGTCCCCTGCATTGGAAGGTGGATTCTTTACCACTGGACCACCAGGGGAGTCCCTGAATTGCTTTTTAAGTGTAACACTTTAGTAAGAATGTGTAAACACTGCTACATATTATGGGTGTGGGTCACAAAACCTTTTACTAAAGGCAATTTGGCAATAACTATAAATTTTTCTTTAATTTGTGTACATTTTAACACAGCAGTTCCATTTCCAGGAAGTTATCCTAGGGATATATCACACATAATAAACATAAGGACATATGTCACATAAGGACATTCTTTGCAGTGTTGTCTGTATTTGTGATAAGACTGAAATCACCTAAATGCCCATCAATAAGGAACTGGTTAAATTATGTAAGCCATTACAGTGGAACTCTATTCAGTCATTAAAAAGAATGAGGGGGCTTCCCTGGTGGTGCAGTGGTTGAGAATCTGCCTGCCAATGCAGGGGACACGGGTTTGAGCCCTGGTCTGGGAAGATCCCACATGCCGCGGAGCAACTAGGCCCGTGAGCCACAATTGCTGAGCCTGCGCGTCTGGAGCCTGTGCTCCGTAACAAGAGAGGCCGCGATGGTGAGAGGCCCGCGCACCGCGATGAAGAGTGGCCCCCGCTCGCCGCAACTAGAGAAAGCCCTCGCACAGAAACGAAGACCCAACACAGCCATAAATAAATAAATAAATAAATAAAATTTAAAAAAAAATCCTTATTAAAAAAAAAAAAATGAGGAAGCTCTATGGGTACTAATAGGGAAAGAGCACCAAGTTAATTTCAAAAAAGGGGGCGGGGGGTGTCTAGAATAACATGCTCTCACTTGTGCTTAAAAAATACACACACTCATATGCATTCAGACTCCCTGGAAGTACACACAGGAGCTGGGAACAGTAGGTGCCTCTGGAGAGAAACAGGGCCAGCATAAAACAGGAGTGGGTAGAAGGGAGATTTGTTTTTCCGTTTGTAACATTTGAATTGTGTTGTTGTGCTTCTAGTACCTATTCAGAAATAAATATGTAGATCAATAAACACAATGTAAAGTTTCCAAAGATATACTTATATCAGAATTGTAAATGAAAGGCTGTTCTTCCTGATTTAGAGAAATCTAGTTGGGAGACTGAGTTTACTTTGCGGTTGGAGAGGCTTAGGGGTCTTGGAGAGGTCCTGGTCTCGATCACCAACTCCTGCACTTTCTGCACCCCATTCTGCTTCCTGCTTTTGCTGACTGTGTTGTCTCTGTTTCTACTATGGCCGCTGCCCAGCAGCCCCCAGAGTCCTCCTCTGTCCCTATAGCCCATGTCTCAGCTTCCCAAGTATCGCCACCCTTGCCTGCCAGCCAGGGAGCCACCAAGTGGGCAGCACACCAAAAACAAGCATCTTTCAGGCTACAGATCTTGGCGAGTTCAGGTGCAGCCTAGTTTTCAGTACAGGGTTTCCATCCCATTTCCAGGATTTTATCTTCTGGGGATCCTCTGGTGAAACATATCCTATCTACAAGTCACTTCTTAACCTTTGTTGGTCAAGACTGTGGTTTTGAGCAATGATCATCAGGGAGTTTTTTAAATGATAGTGGGTGTAAAACTATCTCACTGGTACTACCATAAAGGAGTTTAGTGACCTTTTTTTACGCCTAAGCTTAGACTAATTTAACTTGAAGGGAGACAAGCACAAGTACAGGTTTATGACTGTAACTAGGAAGGAGCACAGCTTCCTGGACTGAACCACAGTGAGGCACTTGTTTGCATTTACCTGAAATACAGCTTACTCACTCACCTGAGATAGAACCTAATTATCACTTACATGTGATGATGCCCGAGTACAACACATCTTCAGCAGAAGAGGCAAAGGGCCTGGGAGATGGATATGACAGAATAGAGGAGTGTTGAGCTTACTCTAACTCAGAGAGACACTTTTCAGGAGGAATGATAGTTGACCCCATGTAAGAATTCTAATTCTGAAAAATTGTGAAATCTGAATCAAGTCATCATCAGACTAATGAGGTCTAGGAAGTGAGGAATATTGGACTGTTGATAGGGATCGTCCAACCTGTTTTTTATTTATAGATTGTGGTGCAACAGTGTGTGGCAGTGTCTTGTTGAAACCAGCACTTCCTAGCCGGTAATAAAAATGCTGTTGCCTAGTTGGTGAAGTCAGGCTTGGTTGGTATAAGTGTGTCTATCTCACTGCTCTGAAATTCCTACTTAGAAGCTTTCAGGGCCCATAACTGATGCTTACATTGGGTTGGAGATAGGAGAAGAAATAACCTGCCAAAGCCAAGTGAGGGTGGATCCTGTGTTCCCAGCATCTTCTGCTGCTTCTATGCTTCCTTAAAACTGTCACTCATTTTTTTTAAATAAATTTATTTATTTTATTTATTTATTTTTGGCTGCGTTGGGTCTTTGTTGCTGTGCGCGGGCTGTCTCTAGCTGCAGCGAGCGGGGGCTACTCTTCGTTGCAGTGCACGGACTTCTCATTGCGGTGGCTTCTCTTGTCGCGGAGCACAGGCTCTAGGCGTGTGGACTCAGTAGTTGTGGCTCACGGGCTCAGTAGTTGTGACGCGCGGGCTCAGTAGTTGTGGCTCATGGGCTTAGTTGCTCCGTGGCATGTGGAATCTTCCCAGACCAAGGCTCGAACCCTTGTCCCCTGCATTGGCAGGCGGATTCTTAACCACTGTGCCACCAGGGAAGCCCCCAAGCTGATTTATTTTCATGACTTAAGTGAGATCTGTTATTTCATCTCCCTTGTCAATGAGAGTTCAGCTTCACTGCCAGTAACTTTAAAGTTACTGAGAGGCCTTGCAAAAGTGGTCTGTTTCTTCTCCTATGCCCTCCTCACTCAAACACAGGCGAGCCTCTGCTCTTCAGATCCTAGCAGTTTCAGTTTGCTGCCAACAAGACCTCCATGGTAGGGGTGCTCCAGGAATCATCTCGCCTGTGTTGGGAATTAACTTGCTTGAGTTCCGTAGCATCTTTGAGTAAACAAAACCCTAAAGTTGAATTGGCCCATTGATGAATTTCACTTCTGTTTTGGATGCTGCAGAATTAATCCCACATCAGTCAACACTGATAAATGACCACACTGAGCAAAATGCTGAGCTGAGTGCTGTGGAAAAAAACAGAAGTTCCCTGCTTCTCGAAGTTGGATCATTAATTGATGAGGGGCCTAGTGAGTTATAGAGCCAGCAGCAGCAGAGCTGAGGTGATGGGATGGGAGGCTCTGTGGAGCTTGTGCCCTCTGGGGAGGGCTTTCCAGGGCAGAACCAGTGCTGGAGACCAGGAGCCAGTCTAGGGAAGAGAAGGGTGGAGACTCTGTAGAAAGAAGTCATTTTAATCTGCACATACCTGAATGCTCTGTCATTGAAAGACATTGTGTGGGTGGGTTGACCTAGAGGCAGGCTCTGTAATCTTGTCAGTGCTAAGTTAGGGGCCCTGCATCAGGACCACCCACTTGGTGAAGGCTGAGTGCCCAGCACTGCACACAAGTACCTGGCGGGGCAAGGAGGGGCTGAAATCCAGCCACTTTGCTTCCTCTGCTCCTTGGTGCTGGGCTCTTTCTGCCCAGAGCAAGGGGCACCATTTCTCTGCCAAGTCCTGTGTCAGTAGGGCTACATCCAGAGAGACAGCACCTTTTTATGAGTGCTCCTGGCCGGGCATGGCTCTTTCTGAGTCTTCAAGGGTGCTGCTATGCAGGACAGCTACCATGCCGCCTCTATAAGTCTGAATCTGACCCTGCGTAGCACAGAATTCCATAAATATGTGAATGAATGCTGAGGGGGATTATTGAAGTTCCACACACACTTCGTCTCCCTACTTAAAGAGGGACTCGAGTGGATTTCTTTTTGCCTTTTTTTTTTGTGGTTTATTGTATTTCAATTTACTCGACTAGTTTGTGGAAACTTGTTGAAGAGATTTTCTGATTTGCTTTTTTTTTAACCATTTTTTTCCCTTGAAGTATAGTTAATTGACAATGTTGTATTAGTTTCAGGTGTACAGCAAAGTGATTCAGATATATATATATATGTACTTTTTCAGATTCTTTTCCATTATAGGTTATTATAAGATATTGAATATAGTTCCCTGTGCTATACGGTAGGTCCGTGTTGTTTATGTATTTTATATATAGTAGTGTGAATCTGTTAATCCCAAACTCCTAATTTATCTCCACCACCCACCCCTCTGCCCCCACTGCTATCCCCTTTGGTAACCATAAGTTTATTTTCTGTCTGTGAGTCTGCTTCTGTTTTGTAAATAAGTTCATTTGAGTGGATTTCTTTTTCTTTCTTTTTTTTTTTTTTTGGTTTATTGTATTCAATTTACTTGACTGGTTTGTGGAAACTTTTTTTTTTCATTTTGAAAAACCTATTTACTTTTCCAAATATTATTTCAAATACATGCTTTACAGGCCACTATGGGTCAGAAACATTCTGTAGAAGAAATTATTTTGATAGACATTGAAAATAATTTTAATAGAAGAAAAAGCTCATATTTATCTAGATGTGGCTATGTTCCACAGGAAGATTTCGACGTCTAAAGTGCAAAGACAAAATGACTGTGGCTTTTCTTGCCACTCAGAATATTGACAGTCTTCCCTTAGAGCCTACTCTTTTTTTTTAATATCAAAATCTAAAAAGCCAAATTTATTCAAGAAGAGTTATATCCATTTTCCTTTAACCTTCTTAATCTACCAAGGACAGTAACTTATGTAAAAGCATGCCTGCTTTTTCCTTTAGAGCTTCTTTTTTCTTTTTTTTTTTAATTAGAGTATAATTGCTTTACAATATTGTGTTAGTTTCTGCTGTACAATGAAGTGAATCAACTACATGCATACCTATATCCCCTCCCTCCCGCCACCCCCCATCCCACCCATCTAGGTCATCACAGAGCACCGAGCTGAGCTTCCTGTGCTTTATAGCATGTACCCACTAGCTATCTATTTTATGCATGGTAGTGTATATATGTCAATCCTAATCTCCCAATTCGGCCCACCCTCACCTTCCCACCCTGTGTCCACATGTCCATTCTCTACGTCTGCATCTCTATTCCTGCCCTGCAAATAGGTTCATCTGTACCATTTTTCTAGATTCCACATATACACGTTAATATACGATATTTGTTTTTCTCTTTCTGGCTTACTTCACTCTGTATGACAGACTCTAGGTCCATCCACATCTCTACAAATGACCCAATTTCGTTCCTTTTTATGGCTGAGTAATATTCCATTGTATATATGTGCCACATCTTCTTTATCGATTCATCTGTCTGTGGACATTTAGGTTCTTTCCATGTCTTGGCTATTGTAAATAGTGCTGCAGTGAACATTGGGGTACATGTGTCCATCTGAGTTATGGTTTTCTCAGGGTATATGCCCAGTAGTGGCATTGCTGTGTCATATGGTAGTTCTATTTTTAGTTTTTTAAGGAACCTCCATACTGGTCTCCACAGTGGCTGTATCAGTTTACATTCCCACCAACAGTGCAAGAGGGTTCCCTTTTCTCCACACCCTCTCCAGCATTTGTTGTTTGTAGATTTTTGATGATGGCCGTTCTGACTGGTGTGAGGTGATAACTCATTGTAGGTTTTGTTTGTTTGTTTGTTTATTTATTTATGGCTGTGTTGGGTCTTCGTTTCTGTGCGAGGGCTTTCTCTAGTTGAGGCAAGTGGGGGCCACTCTTCATCATGGTGCGCGGGCCTCTCATTATCGCGGCCCCTCTTGTTGCAGAGCACGGGCTCCAGACGCGCAGGCTCAGTAACTGTGGCTCACGGGCCTAGTTGCTCCGCGGCATGTGGGATCTTCCCAGACCAGGGCTCGAACCCGTGTCCCCTGCATTGGCAGGCAGATTCTCAACCACTGCACCACCATGGAAGCCCCTCATTGTAGTTTTGATATGCATTCCTCTAATAATTAGTGATGTTGAGAATCCTTTCATGTGCCCCTTGGCCATCTGTATGTCCTCCTGGGAGAGATGTCTATTTAGGTCTTCTGCCCATTTTTGGATTGGGTTGTTTGTTTTTTTGATACTGAGCTCCATGAGCTGTTTGTATATTTTGGAGATTAATCCTTTGTCTGTTGCTTCCTTTGCAATTATTTTCTCCCATTCTGAGGGTTGTCTTTTCATCTTGTTTATGGTTTCTTTTGCTGTACAAAAGCTTTTAAGTTTAATTAGGTCCCATTTGTTTATTTTGTTTTTATTTTCATTACTCTAGGAGGGGGGTCAAAAAAGATCTTGCTGTGGTTTATGTCAAAGACTGTTTTTCCTATGTTTTGCGCTAAGAGTTTTATAGTGTCTGGTCTTCCATTTAGGTCTTTAACCCATTTTGAGTTTATTTTTGTGGATGGTGTTAGGTAGGTGTTAGGTAGTTGGGTGCCAAGTAGACGGTACACTGACCTTTAGAAGTAGGGCTCCAATGGACAAGGTGGGGTGGAGGATTGTCAAGCATCAGAATGAATTCAACTTAAGAACAAACTGGCTCTGATCCCAGCCAACCCCAAAGTCTAGCCAGAGGCCCATTAGAAATAAATGCAGATTGTAATATCACTTTTACAAGGTTGTGCCACTTAACACTGTTAAATCTAATCAATCCATATTAAAGCTAAGCACACTCCCATTATTAGCTCAGTCCTCACCGTATCCCATTTCTATGAAGGCTCCTGTGGAAACTTTTTGAAGAGATTTTCTGATTTACTTTTTTTTTTTAACATTTTTTTTCTTGAAGTATAGTTAATTTACAATGTTGCGTTAGATTCAGGTGTACAGCAACGTGATTCAGAGATATATTTATATAAATACACACACATATATGTGTACTTTTTCAGATTCTTTTCCATTATGGGTTATTACAAGATACCGAACATAGTTTCCTGTGCTGTACAGTAGGTGCGTGTTGTTTATTTTATATACAGTAGTGTGAATCTGTTAATCCCAAACTCCTAATCTATCTCCACCACCCACCCCTCTGCCCCCACTGCTATCCCCTTTGGTAACCATAAGTTTATTTTCTATGTCTGTGAGTCTGTTTCTGTTTTATAAATAAGTTCACTTGAGTGGATTTCTTATGCTTTTGAAGAATAGGAGTAATGTGTGTGTCTTGGGGGATAGAGGGAAAAGGCAGGGATGTGCTCAAAGGGCCCTTAAGAGTTCTAAAATTCTTGGAGTCCATAAATTAAACTTGATATTAAAATAAATCTTCTATTTTAAACCAAAGCAATGTTTTCATTTTAATATTTCAAGGCTTTCCATGTACCTTTTATCACATAATGCAATTCAGTTATGGACTGAGTCCTTTTAATGTACGTAAGTGCTTTATGTACTTTGAAAAGAATTGAAGAAATAGAAGGTTGGGCCTACGTCCTCAGATGTTAACCTACCTAGAAAAAGAGAAACGCAGAATGAGAGTATCAACCACTCGTAGGGATTATTACTTGGATACCTTGTCAGACATACCTGGTTTTGATTTTGACACGACAATAGGACTCCCAATGTGGGCTGGGATTTCCATGCGCTGTGAAAAGTGGTAAGCAAGCAACCACAAAGGTTCAAGTAACCAATAACATTTCCTGCCTGCGAGGTTTTTTGCAGGTGAAGATACCAAATGGGTGGTAAGTTAGGATTAAAATTAGCTAAACTGTCACAGCAATGCTGTCTTCCTTTACACTCAGCCACCGTGGAGTTCTCATGGTCTAGAAGTATGTTTTGTGAGTCCTCTGCTGTGTAGGCTGACACCAAAGAAGGTCTGATCCATGCTACCACCTTGTGTTCTCCCTGGCCACATTCCTTCCTCTCCTCCCATGTTGAAATGGTTTCCCCTGATCCCGAGACTGAGGGAGCTCACCTGTGTCCACCGCACTGGCCGTCCTCCATCTGTTAATGGTTCAGCGTTCTGACCCTCTGACTTACTGTCCCCTCTACTCCCTTTTTCACCAAGTTCAGACCTAGTTTTCCAAAAGCCTACTGAGTGCGATTATATACCAGCACTATCCTAGACCTCATGGTCAGTATAAAAATCAATGAGATTCTTCTCCCCAGCCTGTGGCTCCCACACTGAAGAGCTAGTAAAAGGGCTCGGAGGATAGATGCATGGCTGGGGGGTGGATGGAGGCGAAGAAAGAAAATATGAGAATGGGCATGTACACAAAGGCCTCCCAGATGGACAGACCTGAGTTTGAATCCCAACTCAGACAGGTACTAGTTCTGCAAACTCGGGCAAGAAATTCACTATGTGAGAGCCTCAGATTCCTAGTCTGTGAAATGGGAGTAATAATTCCTACCTAGCCTGGGTGGTGGTGCGGAGTAGAGGGTGTAATTGCTGAGAGAAGCGCTTGGTGAAGTTAGCAAGCACCCAAACCAGGACCTATATAACTACAACGAAAGATGATAAGTGACGTAAGTGCAAACAAACGGGGTGGGAGCGCCCAGCAGAAAGGCTCACAGCTGGCAGGAGGCCGCGCTTGAGCTCGTGCACAGGTCAGGGGCCCTCCCAGCCTCTGGGTGATCTTCCACCTCCATGCTGGGCTGGGCAGAGCCAGGCAGCACGCAGGGCCCACGGGCCGCATACCCGGGAGCCGGCGAGTCCCTGCAAAGTCGCACATTTACCTGCACATAAACCTGCACGTGTATCTGAAGCAGGCAGGACCCGGAGCTCCACCCCCTGGGGCACCAGCTGAGGGGGTAGAATGGAGGGATGGAAAGGGCACCGCTGTCCTTGTTGACTTCAGCCAGTCCCGGGCATTGAAGATCATTCCACTCTCCAGAAAGCGAGGTCACGTCATCGTTTTTCCCTCCTCCCCACTCTGGATATCTAAGGTGAAGTGTTTTCTCTTCTCCAGCTCAGAGGCTGAGAACGGTGTGGAGGAGAAAAAGAAGGTCTGCAGGGCGCCAGCAGCCCTGTCCCCTGCTCCGTGCAGCGAGGCCGAGTCCGCAGACCAGAAGAGAATCATTTCCCTGCGGTGAGTCCTCACCTTGACTCTCTCTGTTCTTTCGGCCTTTCGGGGAGGAGGGGTTGCTGGGAGGAGCTGGTGTTTCCAGTTTTATGGTGATGGTTAAGAGTGAAGATCTCCTACAAGCAGATGACACCCCTGAGAAAGAAGTGGGGTGTTTTTCCTTGATATCCAGGCACTGGCACCTGCCTTCCTTTCTCAGCTCTTCCCACCAGCCTCTCTTCTCCTTCCCACTCCAGCCTTCTGCAGAATGTCTGCCCCTTTCTGAAAGCACTGATTTTGCTACATGATAAAGCCGGGGTGGGCCCCTCTCTGGCAGGGAGTTAGAAGCACCTGGAAAGGCTGCCAGGGCTGCTGAGGCCGCCCAGGCTGGATTGTCTGCTCGGCCTGTGGGTGTGCACACCTGCTGTCTCACTTTCCTGGCAGCCACGGAAAAGAGCGGAGGGAAACCCTGCCTGGGATCCCCGGGTGGGGTGTGCACATCTCCCTGGGCTGCCCATTTCCTGGGGCCGGTGCTGGAAGCCGGGCTCAGTTTGGTCGTGGGGCTGTGAGGGGACAGGCGGTTTGAGATGTGGAGCTCTGGTCCCCATCACTCTCAGGGGCACCAGTTATGTGCTTTCTTTCACATGGAAGGAAGAAGTAGGAACTTCGAGTTGCTTTTCTGCCCTTAAAAGAGAATGGTTAAGCCAGTGATCAATTACAGGTAACTGTGGCCATTTATCCACACCAAGTGGAGGAGTAATAGCTCTCCTCCCCGTATTAGAACTGTCAGAACTGCTACCTTCTACGTCTTTTTTCCTCTGCTAAAGGATGATTAAATAACTCCTGCTTTTCCTTTCCTTCCTGGCTACCCAGCCCACGGCTTCTCTGCAAATCTATACCTCACTCAGGACCAAGCATAAGTCTTCACTCTGCCCCCAGATTTTTGTATTCTGACTATCACTCCCAATTCTGTCTCCATCTTTTCTGCATGACTGTTTTGATGCATCTCACTTTTAACCGTTCTTTCTATAGCCGTTTCCTGTCAGAGCATCCTGCCTCACTTACCAAACAAAGGCACCAAGCCTGTTGTTTCTTGTATCTTTCACCACTATTGACTGGCTACTGCAGGTGCTCTGAATGCACTGCACATGTAACTCCACCTTCCCCAGGCTTCAGATGAGAATAACACACATCATGAGGGCATGCTTGTTCAACTTCACCAGTGTGTTATCTGTGTGGCTGCAGAGAGTCCTGCGCTTGGTTGAAGGCTCTGCTCTCACTGTCTGGCAATTCTGAATTTTTGAATAAAAATTTTTTGCACTAGGTTTCAGGTCCTGCTCATAGTCATCTGTATGAAGTGAGACTAACACAGTCGAAAAGACACAAAGAAATAAGGCATGTAAATAAGCATGCCTCCCACCCCTCCCTCAGAGCCAATGCTGTGCAGACAAGCCCTTCTGCTTGTGCCTCTTGAAATCATCAAGGATTAGCGGCTAGTATAAATAATAGGTGATTTGACATTTGTAAAAACAATTTTATTTTCAAGTAGAGTACAAATGTCTACTCATAGTTTTTTTAAAAAAATAATTCCTAGAATTCTAAAGAAATTTATATCTGTGAAGTGGTTCAATGGCCAGTAACTGAATCCAAATCTCTGTGCCTTGAATTGATGAGAGATATTTTGCCTCTGGTTTGAGCACTGTGGACTCAGAACTGTTGCGGGTAGCAGAGGCCTGGGACATCACATAGTCAGTCTCTTCACAGCTGAGAAAGCCAGAGTCCAAAGTCTCTCTAATTTCATTTCTGTCCCTCTGTCACACCCATAGGCCACCCAGATTGCTTAAGAGTCTTCTTAAATTCACTTTGAACCAAACATTATTTTAACTGAGCCTCATTCTAAAGAATCCTATCGTGGAATCATGAATTTCATGTGCCATTTTTTTCCCCCAATAAACAGAAAAAAATCTACATAATTGTATCACAAATTTTTTTCATGTGTATACCTCTAAAAATCATGCATGCATTCTGCTTTGAAATGGCTGGGTTTCGCCGTTCGGTTGAAGATGCAAATTCTACTCAAATGAAGAGCCAGGACTAGAATCACCTTGGAAAGAAATCCGGGAGCTCTGACCTCTGCCCTTATGTGAACAAAGGAAGGACTTCCAAACATGTTTTTTTTTTTTTTTATAGAGTTATTTATTTATTTATTTTTGGCTGCATTGGGTCTTCGTTGCTGCACGTGGGCTTCCTCTAGTTGTGGCAAGTGGGGGGCTATTCTTTGTTCCAGTGCATGGGCTTCTCATTGTGATGGCTTCTCTTGTTGCGGAGCACAGGCTCTAGGTGCACAGGCTTCAGTAGTTGCAGCACGTGGGTTCAGAACTTGCAGTGTGTGGGCTCAGTAGTTGCAGCATATGTGCTCTAGGGTGCATGGGCTTCAGTAGCTGTGGTGTGTGGGCTCAGTAGTTATGGCTTGCAGGACCTAGGGTGCAGGCTAAGTAGTTGTGGCACACGGGCTTAGTTGCTCCACAGCATGTGGGATCTTCCTGGACCAGGGCTCGAACCCGTGTCCCCTGCATTGGCAGGCAGATTCTTAACCACTGTGCCATCGGGGAAGTCCCCCAAACATGTTCTTTTTTTATCCTGATTTCACTTCTATTTTCCCACTCTGGGATGTTCTGTCTCTCTTTTCCTCATACCCAATTCCTGCTAATCCTGTTAGGCCCAGTGTATTAAACCCTCATAGACCTGCTGGTCTCTTCTCTTACCTCCTGTTGGACTTAACTGTCTCTATACCGCCTCCTAACGCCTATGATATGTATTGTTTTGATGCTACATCATGTACTGCCTTTTTAAAAAGATGCTTGATATGCGCACAGGCTCCTTAAGGATAGGGGCTGTCTTGTGTGCCCCGAGGCATTTAACATTACGCCTCACTCAATTAACACTTGTTAAGTATTCATAGAATTCTGGATTGAACTATAGCTGCAGTTTCAATAATCAGCCTCCAATACTCCTCTTTATACTGCTTAAAATACTTTTGAGATGATATAATTACTTTCACAGCTCAATCAATACTTCTCCCTTCCATAAGGTATGGTTTCTTCAGTTTGGGATCCCAGCCTGCTGGAATCACCCCGTCTCCCACACCATGTCCTTAGAGTCCTGAGGGATTATCGATGTCTAGAAGAGAAAAATCAATGTCTGGCTTTCTTGTGAGCTGGTATAATAATCAAGATGTATTACATTGTATAGTATACAATTAACGGTAGCGTAAAAACTTCATCTTACGGACTTCTTGGATTTTCTTTCCTCAGGTCAAAATCCAGTTTTGATGGTGCCTCTTTAGCAAGTGAGAAGAACGACTGTAAAACAGAAAGCAAGAATGACACTAAGACTGAAAGGAAAAAGTTCTCATCTTCCAGCCAGGTAATTTGGGAATGAAATGTGTATTGTCTCAGAGGGCAACAGAAGCATTGAAGCCAATGGGAAGAGGGAACGCAAGGGTCAGGACTAAGGTAGGCACAGATTTTAGAGAATCAGGAAGAAAGGACCGGCTGCAGTTCCCTCAGGCGAGCTTTCATCAACATTATATTTCACAGCTGACCATGCAGCACATGCAGAGGGGCAGTGAGTACTGCTCTGTGACCCCTCACTCTGACAAGTGCCCAGAGAGCAGGGGCCAACCCAGAGCCATGTGCTTGTCTAATAATTAGCGGAGACCAGGAGAGGTGTGACATCCTTGCACTACAATTAAAGAGTGTGATAAGGCACCTGTGTGAATAGAAGGCTTCCCAGCTGCACAAGGAGGAGGAAAACCTGGGAACAGGGTCATGATTCTTCTTTGGAAGCAATTTGGGGTCTGCTCCAAAATACACCCAGATGGGTAACAAAGCCCAGTTCTGTGTCATAGAGTATGACATACTTACTGGGGCCAACAGTTTGGGTTTTTTTTGACACTTCACTCCTAAAATACTTGAATATGTGTCTACTGAGAACTAGAACAAGAAACTGTTGGCTCACCCAAGAAATTTAACTAAATAGTAAATATACAAAAATATTACTAATATAAAATCCATTTTCGATTTCCACAATTGTCCCAGTAGTGAATGTCCTTTATAAAGATCTTTTGCTCCCCCCTCTCTAGAATTCAGTTGAGCCATGCATTGCATTTATTTGTCATGTCACCTTTAATTTAGATCAGTCCCTACCTTTTTTTAAATTTTATTTTTATTAATTTCACATTTTTGAAGACTCCATGGCCCAGGATATTTTTAAATCAAGCATGCAACCAATGCTCACTGTAGCCATTAGAAAGAAGATCTCGGCAAAGCACTGATAGAACACCTAGCTTTAATCAAGGAAACTTTCTGGATGCAAGATGTACTCCAAGGAAGCAGCATGAGCTAACCTACTTTATGTGAGGTGTTCATCTATAAACGAGTTGACTTGAGGGGACCATCCATCATACGCATGACCTGTCTGAAGCTCTTCTTTATGGCGATAGTAGGGCCATTTCTGCCATTGAGACTACTCCTAGTTTGGATAATGCATCATCAAGGGCCAACCTGTGGTATCTCTCTGTTCCGCTCATAAGACTCTGCCTGCTAGGATGCTTTTGAAGAAAAGTGGTCCTGTGGTTGGCGGACCCAGCTGTACCTCTTAGTAGCTGTGTGGAGCCAGTTAAGTCACTCAGAATCCCTGAGGCACAGGGTCCTGAACTGACATCAGTTCCCAGGTTACTGTGGGGCTGGGAGTGGTGTTTTGTGAAAGCATTTTACAAACTGTAAATTGTTATCTATACATTGTTGTCACAACTGGAAACAGATGAAAATGAAGTGATTTGCAGCATTTCAGACTCTTGGGCCTTCTACCGCCCTGGAGAGTTAAGTCTTTTGTGTGAAATCCTACTTGTCACCTCCCCCTGACACTGGTTAAGGAAACGCCTTCACAACAGTAACAGTCACAGTGACAAACCAGGTAGCCAGTCCTGGAGATGTATTACCCCGTTTAAGCCTTACGGCATCCCTCTGAGGCAGGTACTGGCACAGAAGAGAAAACTGGCCCAGAGAGGTTAAGTAACTAGGCCAGGATCACGTGCCATAGAAGAGGTGCAGCTAAAACTTAAACTCAGGGTAATCTGATACAGGGCTTTTAGCCACTACCCTCTTCTGAGAGTACTCACTGGGATCTTTAGTGCCCTGGGATCCACTACCTGGTGAGATTTGTTAGAATTTATCTCATTTCTTATTCGGAACATCCTTGTCCAGCCACTTCTGCAGAAGGCTGACCACCAGCTACTTCACGATTATAGATATCTTTATGTCCAGTCAGCAAGTCACCAATCTTGTTGGAAAATGAAACCTTTGCGCCCTGCCTTCCACTGTTTTTCTCTGAAGGGTTGTGTTGGGGACTCTAAGATCAGGGAGAATGAACTCCTAAGATTCTCTATTAAGGGTGGGGAGATTTGTTACATAATTTAGATTGAAGTTAAAATTCGTGATGTTTGAGAAGAAGAGCACGAGCGGTGATGCCTGTGTTTTGTCGTCCTTGTAGGACAAGGCAAACATACACTTCCACAAGCTGTTTCTGGATGTCCCCACTGAGGAACCCCTGAGGCAAAGTAAGTTCTGACCTGGTTGACTTTGAAAAGATGCTAATTGGTTTGGGGGGAGAAAGAGTCTGGGGACTGAATCACCAAGGGGAATAGGTTTCTGAAAGTCATGGTGTAACAATAACACCAACCTCACTCAGCTTTCACCCAGCACCTTGAAAGATAAGGGAGTAGAATGGGAAAGTGACCTCCTCCACGTGATATGGAACCATCCAAGGGGATTCCAGAATATCCTCGCCTTGCATACTCACTGCTGAAATGTGTTGTGATTGGATCGTGCTGAGTTTTAAGATTACAAGACCAGAGCAAGAGAGGCCACTAGAAGAAGACAACACAGACCTAGGTGGACAGACATGTCAGCCCCTGTGCTGTGCAGGGCTCAGTGGTCACACCTAAACACCTGGCCCAGCACGACGTTCAGCACCTGCTCCACTCTGCTGAGTGCATCTGGGGCCCAGGGTTCCATTCCAGCTTCCCTCAGTACACAAATGCTAAGGCAGCATGCTGCCTTCCTCCCACCATCTCCAAACAGGAAGGTGTGGGTCATGTGCTCTCCCCACGATGAGACCATCTATTTCAAAAAGAGTCATTAGTGACCATCCCAGGGAAGAAAGGGCAGCAGTGCCAACATTAGCACAAGGATGACACACCTTCCCAAAGAGAGGAGATTTTTGAAACACCATTCTTGAACCCTCATCTGCAATGATAGACTTGCCTTTCCATTTTGATGTTTACACTGAAGTCTGTAAGACTTGGAATTAAAAAACAAACTCTCATCTCCATAGCTTTATTCCACTAAAGATGACTGAAAAAGAGGTGAGAGATCTTTTGAGCATGTGAGTGTATTATCTCTGCCCATCTCTGAGTCACCAGCATATATACACAGTTTTCATTTTAAATGGAAATTCTAAATGATGTATATATTTAGATGTATATATTTAGATGTATATATGTATATATATTATACCTGTATATATTTTCCCAGGTTTTACCTGTGCTCTACAGAAAGAAATCTTATACCAAGGGAAGCTCTTTGTATCAGAAAACTGGATTTGTTTTCATTCCAAGGTCTTTGGAAAAGACACTAAGGTTGGTATAATTTTTCAAAAAGAAAGCTAATCCTGCATTTTCTTATATATTGTGACTATTAATTGTTTTAAATGTAGCAATGTCTATAAATATTTGTGTCATTATTATTCCTTTATACCAAGTTTCCTTTACTGTAGTTCCAAATACTACAGGTTCTAAATGCCTCTAGATAACACGAACTTCCCTTTTTCCCTAAATAGCACTCTCTCATTCATTTCCTTATATATATATATATATATATCTCCCACAATCCTACCTTAAATCCTTTTTACCAAGATGTCACCAGTACACTCTCAAAGTTCTTCATATGGAGAATGTGTCATAATTTGTTTCAAAGACATACATTCAACCCAAAACAATTCTTTAAAGAAATTTGAATTTTACACCATATTCACACAGTTACCATCAGAGATATCTAGGCAAACAGACCTATAAATAAGATACTTATTAGAGCTCACTTTGTCACCAGCACAAAATGAGCAGGATTTGGAGCATTTTAGGCCTAGTCTGGGGGAGTCACATACCCACAATCCCCGGTGAACACTGACATCTTTTCCTTCTCACTAAACACAGATTTGGGGGAGCAGAGGCCCATGATACCTGAGCCATTAAGGAGAATAGCCTGAAGAAGTTGGCAGTTTTCCCAGGGCATCACCTTCTAAAACGAGGCCCTTGGGACTTTGGCCTGAGAAGGAAAAAACTAATTCCATCCTACTGACATTCTTTCCCTTTGAGCTGTGATGTCACATCACACAGTTCAGTCAGGCCACCAGAACAAGGTGTCAGAGAAACACCTGGGGTTTGCGTGACCTCAGTGAGTTTTTAATCATTCTGATTCATGATTATGAATAAGCAGCTTTTATACTCTTGAAGTTGCTGATTAAAAACTCCTTTTGTTTTGACTGGTAGATATGTTTTATTTAAATATTCTCCCTAAAGCCACTGGCAGTCTTATAAGTAAAGACCACTTAACAAATATAATGGAAGTTCTTTATTTTGGTTTTGAGTCAGCAGACTAACATCAAACATGTAATTTTTATTGTATAGAGTTTAGATAAACATAGTTTAGATTCACAGTATTATTTGAATCAGTATAATGCAAAGCAATATTGAATAGTATTGCACCATATTTCTAGATTTCTGGATTATAAGCACTTGTTCATGGAGTGGGGAAGGGAACTAGGTAGTACTGATCTCCAGTTCCGTGGGATAAAGATAATTCTCAGGAATAGAGAGAGCCAACACCTCTGACCAAAGCAGCAGGGGTTGAAAACAGTAGTGAACAAAGAATTAGCCTCAGGCTTCCCTGGTGGCGCAGTGGTTAAGAACCCGCCTGCCAATGCAGGGGACACGGTTCGAGCCTTGGACCAGGAAGATCCCACATGCTGTGGAGCAACTAAGCCCGTGCACCACAACTACTGAGCCTGCGCTCTAGGGCCCGCGAGCCACATCTACTGAGCCCGTGAGCTGCAACTACTGAAGCCCGCATGCCTACAGCCCATGCTCCGCAACAAGAGAAGCCACGACAATGAGAAACCCGTACACCGCAAGTAAGAGTAGCCCCCGCTCTCCGCGACTAGAGAAAGCCCACACGCAGCAACGAAGACCCAACACAGCCAAAAAATAAATAATTTTTTTAAAAAATTAGCCTTTGTTAAAGGATGGGGAATTCACAAAGCCAGTAAGTGATTTCAAGCCAATATGATTCTAGCAATGGTTTCAAAATCCTATCTCTACCTAAGAAAGAACTGACCAAAAAAAGCTAAAAGGAGTGACCTGGTTTTTTAAAGACAAGGACATGTGGGATTGCTTTTGCATGTGCTGTATCTAATCTAAGAGACAAGAGGGGGTGGGAAGATAAGAACCATGATAGTGACTTGCACATTCCTTACCCACTGAGGATGGTGTCAAGGAGATGTGGGCTTCAGCTCTGCGGCAGAATTTGCTCACTGCCAACGGACCTTGGTCCAACATGATCCAATGTGAACTAAAAGCAAGCAAGCAATCTGCTCTAGGAAGGGGAATTTTCTAAGCACCCTAAAGTGTAACCTTAATCAGAACCTTTTCCTCAGCCTGTGTGTATTTTTAGATGCTAGTAAAATTAAAGGCATGTATATGCACGTTGCATCTAGGCTCAAACAGAGAAGTGATTCATGCTTTATTTCTCAGATGTTATCTAGTCACTTATACTCATGAAGCAATTGAGTGAAACTCCTTCTTAAGGGTGTTCCATGCCTTACATTCTGCAAAAATCCAAATTTATAGCCCCTTATCACTGTGTGTTTGTGTTGCTGCTGAGAAACGAAATTAGACCATTTTTATATCATCATCTATCTTGGAAGATCTTAAATTCTTTTTCCCAAAGTAATCCCAATTTATCACTTCTGAATTATCTCCCCAACTTCAAAAGTTTTGTGGGTAGAGTTTTTGGCAAAATAGTTTTTTTTCTTTAGTGTCTAATTTAGATTAGCCCCTCATTCTTCATAGTCTTCCCATCAGGAACTTGGAGGGGCAGTAGAACAACTCCATCTCATAAACCTAAATATGAACGCAAACTTTCTAAGTTAAAATATAAGAAAATTGAAAGCTTAGTTTTGGTCCTTCAAGCTGGCAGTACTAACATAAGCCCCTCCTCTTCCCCACTAACCTTGTTGATCTCTTTCAGAATATGTGAAGCGTTTTTACAAAATGTATGTTCACGTTGAGTGTGTGCACCTGTGGAGGGATTCAGGCCCTTTTCTTTTTACCAGGAGTGGGGGTGACTCTCTTTTCAGGGATCAAAGTGATGTGATCCATTTTCCTTTGAGATCAAACCTGGTTGAAGGGCTGTAACATAAAAATATCAGGAACATCTACTATTCTTCGCAGCATCTGGTACATTCTTGCAGTACCTTGTATGAAAAAGAACCCCTATTTTGGATCAGATTGGTTCAAATTCTATCTTTGTAACTCATTTATGACCTTGAGAAAGTCATATACCTCTCTAAACAAACATCCTTATCTCTTAGAATGTCTACATTATAGGACTGTCATACTTAAGTGAAATTGTCATCTGGTAAATAGGTATTGATAATGGTAGCTGCTGTAATTGTCATTGTTGTTATTCTTTATTGTTTGAGCCAGAAAAGAACTTAAGAGTGCTTGTATTTCACCCATCCTCTTTTTTATGAGACAGATGAAGAAATGAATGACAAAAAAAAAAGAAATGAATGACATTTTTATTGAGTGCTAGGCATTTTCCATCTATTATCTCATTTAATCCACAGAAAATCCTGGGAAATAGGTAAGACTGTCTCTATTTTATAAGTCAGGAAACCAAGGCCAAGAAAGGATAGCTTACAAGGTTGAATAAGTCATGTGGATAGTAATAGAACTGAGAATTCAGGCCCCAGACTTCCTGTTCAAAAATGGGTCTACTATACCAGTGCTTTTCAGCCTTTTTCCCTAAGGACAGAAAAGAGCAGGGTGTGTGGAGATGAGCTCAAAGTAGATGACCACAAGCAGGTAACTTCTTTAGAGCCTTGGGATTACCTTTAAAATGGCTGTACATTTTGCATTCTATTTGCTTGTCCCAGGTTTCCCACCAAACCCTTCTGTAGACTTGATGGTCCAGATTTACCCTCCAGCTTTGTAAATACCACGCTGAGATCTCGGTGACACTCTTCTAAGATTCACTTTTCTTCACGGAGGCTGGAGAGCTTGCTGCTGGTTTTATCATTTTTTCTTTTTCCTTTAACATGAAGATGTGGAGTGCTGCTCTGTGAAGCCTGAACCCATGTTAACTCAGTGATTCTGTTTCAGATCTCTATTCCGGCTTTCTCGGTAACCCTGATAAAGAAAACCAAAACTGCCCTTCTGGTGCCAAATGCCCTGATTATAGCGACTGTCACAGACAGGGTGAGTACGCAGCAGGTGCGGGCACCTTGCTTTGTCCTACTCTGGGTTTCATTGCCTTAGGGGCTTCTTGCGGAGGACCAAGACCCTGAACCATAATACCATGAATCAGGAGTTACTCTGTAAGACTAATTTTTGAAATCACAGCCTTTAGACATTTGTGTAGTGTTATTTCCCCTGACAAGGTGATTTATTCTAATGTAATAGTTGCCAATTTTGAATTTCCTGCTGACTTCATTATACTTACTTGACCAAAGTCAAAAAAGTAAAATTCTTTCCCAACTTCCTTTTCCCTAACATCTATTAGGTCAGGTCAGGCTACAGGGTTATATTTCATTTCTTTATTATTATTTAAAACGCCACCATCTCCACCACCTTATTCACAGGGTGTGGCAGGGCGATATGAGGAGTCCCTGGGGTGGGGTTGGCCAGCCTCCCCATAACCTCCATTGATGCCTCCCCAGAGCCAACCTAAAGACATAAAACGGGCTTGCTATTCAAGTTCAGCTTGAGGACCAGTTCCTAGGCCCTCTTTGCCTCCAGGTTGCCTTAACTACCCCTCTTCAATACAGAAGTTCTGGAGCTGTCATTGACTTGGGCTATCCCAGACATGGGCAACCTGAAATATTTGCATGGAGAGCGATGGGTGTTTCACCTTGGCAGGAGAGAGAGAGTAGAATGGTTTGGTTATTCATGTTTCACTTAATTCTTTTTTAATATTTTACCTACTATTTTTATGAAAGCATAAAAGCTACATTTCATTTCTGATCATACTGAATAACTTAAAGGGGGAAGGAGAAAGAAGGAAAGATTAAAAGAGGCTATTCTGATGAGCTAGGAAATATGTTAATATCTGTTTCTAGATTTTTTTTTTTTTTTTAATACGAATGGCTAACAAGCATCAGGTACTTCTTGCCAGGCGTACACAAAATGCTTTCCTTATATTTACACGTTTATTCCACACTACCATACTGTAAGGGTTGGGGGCTGTTAAGAAAACTGAAACTAAGAGTTTGCCCAGTGTCACCCACTTGGTAGGTAACAGAGCCAGAATTTGCAACCCGATCTGTCTAATGCCAGAACCCGTAATGTTAACTACTTTGGAATACAGTATTTGCTTGGAAAGTATATCAGGTTCTCTCATGGGAATGCAAGAGAGGGTAATCACAAACTTTGGAAAGGGGGTGTGAAAAGATGCTATGGCTCAAATAGATCGAAAAAGTGTGAACTTTTTTATTTCTCAACGTGTGGTTTATGGTAAAATCATTTTTTCTTGTGTTATTTGTCTCCAAATTACTTGTCTAGCTCTGACTTGACTTCTTTCCCATATCTTACTTATAAGCATTCACCAGAAAAATCTCCATATTTGTACAAGAAAGAATCTGGAAGTGGCTTGAAAAAGAATGAGCCTTTTAGAGTGGCTGGGACATTTTCAATGGAAATCTAGGTCAGAGCAGAGAAAGCAGACCCTTGGGAATTGTTAAATACCTTCTAAAAGGGGGACGGGGAAGGGAGGGAGAGAGGCTTAAAAGAGGACCTGGCGAATACAACTGGCCTTTCTTTACTATCCAGGTCTTTTCCATCCATGCTTGTTTGGGGCACCTATGTCAGAGCACCGGAGCTTTCATTTTGCTCTACATTTCTGTATTATTTAAGTTGGGTTTGAGAGTTTTGTTGCTATTGTGGGAGAATATATTCACTTTATTCCGGGAATGGAATAAAAACCAAATGTGTGGTTGAGCGGAATAAGAATATAGACTCGGTATAGAATATAGTCTATGGTGTTTGAAAATGAAAAAATATACAGATAAATATTTTAACTCTGAACACTCACTTCTAGTCGAGCGGTATCTGTTAATAATTAAATAATTATTATTTTGTTTTTCAGTACATATTTGTCTCCTTACTCTCCAGAGATTCAACTTACAAACTACTAAAATCTGTGTGTGGACACTTAGAAGTGAGTACAACATCTCTGAGCCTCAATTGCTGTCTCTCTTCTGTATTTCTTATGGTTTTGTAGTTGATCTGGTTTTTTCATTTTGTAAAAGTAATTTTGTTTCGATAATTTCAGACTACAAGTGTTGGCAACAGTCCCAATCCATCTTCTCTTGAAAACAGTTTCCAGGCAGACCGCCCTTCATCTCTGCCTCTGGTGAGTTGCCTACATAACTATCTAAATGCAAAAGAAAGTGAGTAGGTCCCACAATCACACTTCTCCTTACACCATGACCAGGGTGCGGGAGGAACTTAGGGCCACAGTATTGGAGGCAAAGTTGAAGAAACAGGGCATTTCTGTCCTGAAGAAGAGGAGACCATAGGAGGTCATCAACTTTTTCAGGTAATTGAAGAGTCATCCTGCAAAAGAAAAGAAACATGATAGTGCACTGTTTTAGCCAGTTACTGGTCCATGGAGGTATTCAGCAAATCTTGCTCTGTTTGTCAGTGTTGTTTTAGAGGGATTCACCAGTCTATTTAGGTAGGGCATGATTCATCCCACAAGTCGTTGAATGCCTTCTATGATCAAGGCACCATGCTAGTGTACCCATAAGGACACCAGGAAAAATCAAAACTAGTTCTTGCCTTCAAAGTCTTTACAGCTTAGTAGAGAAGATGAGGGATACCCAGAAATAACTGTAAAAGAAGAAAGCTGTAATGCCCAAGAGGTAGAGATTCTTTGATTCCCTTAAACTTTCTGACTACAGAGTAAATCTCGAACGGGAAGTAGCTCCCCCGATTTGTACAAGATTTGTACCTGTGATGGTATCATGCAAGCCCAAGAGAGTCCTAGCCGTGTTGTTCAAATGGTTGTTCCCAAATTGATAATCGTTAATTTTAATACCTTTGGTGAAGCGGTATGAGCCCAGAGTTTCAACATCTACAATTTTTTTTTTTAACTTTATTTATTTATTTTTGGCCGCGTTGGGTCTTCGTCGCTGCGCACAGGCCTTGTCTAGTTGCGGCAAGTGGGGGCTACTCTTCGTTGTGGTGCGTGGGCTCCTCATTGCGGTGGCTTCTCTTGTCGCATTGGCAGGTGGATTCCTAACCACTGTGCCACCAGGGAAGCCCTACAAATCTTTTTTTTGTTTTGAGAGCTGTTAAAAAGTACAGGGATTGAAAACGTGTTCACACAAAGACTTAAACCAGAATGTTCATAGCTGCATTATACATCATAGCCAAGATGTGGAAGCAACCCTGATAGCCATCAGCTGATAAATGGATAAATAAAATGTAATATATCCATACAGTGAAATATTATTTGACCATAAAAATGAAGGACTACTGATATATAATACAACATGGACGAACCTTGAACACATTATGCTAAGTAGAAGAAGGCAGACACAGAAGGCCACATGTTGTATGATTCCATGTATATGAAATGTCCAGAATAGACAAATCCATATGGGCAGAAAATGCATTAGTGGTTGCCAAGGGACGGGATTGGGAGTGACTGCTAACGGGTAAAGGGTTTCCTTCTGGGGGGAGATGGACGTATTGTGAAATAAGACAGTGGTGATGGTTGTACGACAGTGTAATTATTCTCAAAACCACTACATTGTATACTTAAACTGGTGAATTTTATCCCAATTTTTTAAAAAAAAATCTACCTTAAAAAATAGTGAGAAACAGTACAAAATAGAATGAAACACTTAATGATTTGGAATCCCTCAACCATGGTTTCAAATCTGGGTTCCACCCAGCTGAGCTATGGCATGGGGCAAGCTCTTTAACTGCTCTGACTCAGCTTCCTCATCCAGTAAAATGCCAGGCTCCTGACGTGGCTGTGAAGATCAGGTGCAGTCATATGTGTGTGGAGCCTTGCATACTGCCTGACCCGTAGTGGGTGTTCAATTAATAATTATTAAATTGAGGAGACTTGAATTTTAAAATTTTCCTTCCCCTATAAATTCTTGCATGAAATTGAAATGACTATTGAAATGATCAAGAGGCAGCTAGTTGAAGGTGAAAGGCTGGTAATTTGCTTACAAGATATGTCTCCTCTCCTTCACTTGGCAGCTAAATAAATTGTGAAAAGCTCACCGAATTGTACCTTCACCGAGACATTTTAGTTACGCGTCTTGTCTCTTCATTTCCTAAGCACTTTGGGGAACACGTGGGATACACAGTAAAAACAGCCTGCTTTTTCCCCCCGACTCCTCACTCCTCTCTCACCCTTTTGTCATTTAGAAGTAATGTTACTGACCCTGTTTTGATTTGTTCGAGGGAAGAAAAAAGCTAAAACTTTCCTTTCGGTGTCTAATTTGCTAAAGCCATTTTCCCTTTTCTATTTCCAATACCTTTTTAAAACTATAATTTGAGAAAACCTTTCTCTGCATCTAGAACATGCATCTAGAACTTTCTAGCTACTTTTTTGTCTTGTATATGTCTGTTTTGGTCACTTTTTCTCATTACAAAATGCTAATGAGACTTCTCTAGCTTTACCCTAGAAGCTTTTCAAACATCAGCATCCCAGTTTTTTCCCTAGACATTTGTTGTTTCAAACGAGTTGGCCACTGTTTGTTAACAGAATTCTAACTGCCCAGAAAAATCAGTAACCAGATACTCTGTGATCTGTTGAGGAAACCCAGTAGTACGGGGTAATCATTCCTTCTTTTCCATTTTTTATAGGTCAGGCCTAAGTGAAAGGCCTAGAGGTTACAAAGTCCTGTCTGTTGAATAAAGGAAAATGGGCCTCTCTCTTCATTTCATTATTTCCCTTCAGGATTTCAACGATGAATTCTCAGATCTGGATGGAGTGGTACGGCAAAGAAGGCAAGACATGGAAGGATACAGCAGTTCTGGATCCCAGACTCCTGAATCTGAGAACTCTCGAGGTCTGGGAGATTTTTGTATCTTTACTGAAATTTAATTCTCCACAAAACATCCTTAGCTTAACCAAAAACCAAAACCAAAACCAAATCCAACCAAAAAACAACACACTTTCTGAGCTAACAATTAGGAAGGGACTCTAAACAAAGGGTAGTTTGAAAGTTCAAGGAAAAGGAATTGCCTATGTGGTAATACGCATTTAACAAATGTCTCTTTGGGAATTCCCTGGCGGTCCAATGGTTAGGGCTCCACGCTCTCACTGCCGAGGGCCCAGGTTCAATCCCTGGTTGGGGAACTAAGATCCCACAAGCCACATGGTGTGACAAAAAAGAAAAAAAAAAAGTCTCTTAAATAGACATAATATTGGAGTGGTTGAAAGACAGAAACATGCAATATTTTCTTACCTCTTCTTTAGTAATATTATTAATTATTATAGCTGAATTGTCCCCATGAGTCAGTGGGATAAGGACAGACTACCCTTATATCATTTTATTTCTTACTTGCTTCAACATTGGATTTCATCCCCAAACCACTCAACCAGCTTGTAAGAAGATCCATTTATATTCTTTGGCCATTATACATATTAAGGGATTGATTTGCTTTGTGGTTGATCCTGTGTGTTTAAATGCACTGGGGAGAAAGCTTACCCAGCCCCGTTTCATTTTGGTAGATTTCCATGTGACAGAATCCCAGACAGTTCTGAATGTCTCCAAGGGAGAAGCAAAACCAACTCGGGCAGATGCCCTTGTGAACAGAGTGCCTGAAGGAAAAGCCAAGAGTCTCCCTGGGCATGGTAAGGAATGGATTATTTGGGGGGCAGGGGTGGGCATCTGCCTGTAACTTTTAAAGGGCCCTCACGTTTCACTTTATGACTGCCTTTGCTATTCCCTCCCCCTCCCTTCCTGCTGTACGTCTTGGCATGTTAATTCATTTATTCACTCAACAAACCGTACCCAGTTCCATGCTTTACTGTGGGGCATACAAAGGTGAACAGCCTTCGTGGAAGACCTTTCATTATTCT
Source organism: Balaenoptera musculus (assembly GCF_009873245.2). Lineage (NCBI taxonomy): Eukaryota > Metazoa > Chordata > Mammalia > Artiodactyla > Balaenopteridae > Balaenoptera > Balaenoptera musculus. The sequence goes on from NC_045787.1 coordinate 103,707,453, forward strand.
GAATACTTTGAGATTGCGATTCAAAAATTACCAGTAAAACTCACGTTATTTTATTATTACTTACTGATTATTATAATAACTGCTTACCAGTTGTACTGGTAGGAGATCAAGGACGGGGTCTGTATTGTTCACCAGTCACTCCATCACAATGCTTGGCACAGAAAAGGCTCTCAATAGATATGTATTGAATGCAACATGTGGGAAGGAATTGTAACTACTGGTTAAAATGAGAAGCAAAGGCTTTGGTTAGTATTTCCTCTGATTTTTATTACCTGGAAATAATTCTGTCTCTCAAGTACTTCTTCCCTATAGCGATACTGCTGCGCAAAGGAGATGTATTATCATTTTAAAACAGAAGCTTTTTGTTTTCCACCCAACAGGTCAGTCAGAAACCATTGGAATCATACCCAGAGTAAAGTCTCAGAAATGTCCGACTCTCCACCATATTCTTATATTCTATGCAATTGTGTAAGTAAGGGTATTTATTATGAATGACTTAATGATTCATTTCACTACAGGAATAATGTCATCACGTTACCAAGAGCCATTGTGAATCTCAGTTGCCTCTAATATGACCCAAATCTTTTAGGGGGGCATTTTTGTCTCCTACTTCAACACCTTTTTTCTTAAACTCAGGTCACCTTTTCATATTCATCCCCTTCTTATTTAAATAAATAGTGAGAAGGAAGGAAGGAAAAGCAAAATATGCCAAATCCAGCAGAAGACTAAGTTCTGAGTAGATACTCTTAGTTAGGAAATTGCTTCCTGAATTATGAAGCATCTTTGTTCATGTTGTTTATTTTTCCATCTATCCCGTGTCCTCTGGATAGAGGCCCAAACAACTTGAAAATGTCATCCCCTTTATTGAAAACTTAGGCATTGACTTTTTTAAGTTCCCTCTCAGCTTCTAGCCTGTAACTAGCCTGTAGCTTCTAGCCAGTTGTTCTTCTGAAGATAACCTGACCCAGTTCTAGGCTGTTCCTCAGAACCAAGGAGGATCTGCAGTTTGGTTTCCAGATAAAGCAGAGAATGTGAGTCACAGACTGGACACTCGCTGGCCAGGGCCTTCGACAGTACCTGGTGGGAGGAGAAGCACCAGCTCGGGAATCTACGTTGGCTGGCCTTGAGTGAGACTACTGAAATGCCATTATTTGTAAATTGAGGAAATAGAGAATTTTCAATATCCTTCTAGTTCTAAAGTTTGGTGCAAGCATCAGTCTGTTAAAAAAAGACTTCTGAAGTCTCTGTAGCCAAGTTATTTTGGAAAATACCTTGCCTCAAATGTACAGTGTTGCCTCTGAGGTTACTGTTTTATGAACATCAGTCAGGTCCTGGCCACTAACCTATTGGGAATTTCTCTTTTATCCCTTTCCAGTGTCTGTGCACTAATCATCTCGACCTTCTACATGAGATACAGAATTAATTCTCTGGAGGAGCGGCTGGGGTCACTAACCTCCATCGTGGACACCCATCAGACTGAGTAAGACAGTTCCCTCCAGTGCTGTCTTCTGCTTGCTGTTCACATTAGTATAATGTTTGACCTGAGCTTGGCCTCCTTCTTAGCAAGCATTAATTGAGGATACATTCTGTATGAGACATTTTGTTAAGTGTAGATATGGAAAGTAATGAGTAGGAGGGTCCTAGAAATAAATGACCTGACTCTTCATGTTCTTGAGTTGCTATAGTGTCGCCAGTGATAAGGCAAGAAACAAGCCTAATTTTACATTATCTTGTTCTCTTATCCTAAGACTCAGTTGTGACCTTGGCCCATTTATTAAAATAGTCAAGTTTATCTTCGTACAATGGCAATGAGTCAAGACATTCATAGAAAAGAAGCAATTCAAGTAACTCGGCACATTTCATCATGTATAACTCTTTGTATGAACTCACTTATTTACAAAACTCTTGACCACTATAAAGATCCATGTGACTAGTAATTAGTTGAATGTGTCTGTGAAGATTTTCTACCACAGTATTTTTAACATGCCTAACCTAATTAAATCTATTGACATAGTGGTCTTTCCTTTAAATCCATTTACATGAGGATTTTGACACATTCTCTAAAAAGTAAAATAAAGTATTCCATGTTTAAAGCATACTTTTACCTGAAGTTTTAAAAGTAGAGATATTTCTTTACAGAGTAAGTACTGTGTGCTAGAGATCTATTACAGTAGATCTCTCACACACAGATACAGTTTCCTCTCATATCTTCACCATAACCTTATAAGATAGCTATTATTCCCATTTTACAGATGAAGAAACTGAGACTCAGAGAAATAGTTTTAACAGAATCAGGTTTCAGGTCTATATGACTAAAAAAACCTAGTCACCAGTGGTTGTTTATAAGGAACAGCGGAGAAGTGAGTCAGGATATTTTCAGTGTGTATCAGAATCATCTGGATGGCTTGGTAAAACAGATTGCAGGGCCCGTTCTCCAAATTTCTGGTGCTGGCCTGGGGTCTACACTTTGATAACTATTATACTATACAATTCTAGGACCTTTCTTTACAGTCTTAACAGTCACCTAAAAGTCTTGTTCTCTGGCTTATGCAATGCTGGTACACAGATTATTTCTGAACCATAAATATACATTTGAACCAGTAATAAGAAGTCTAATGAATGGTTTGGGATAAATTCATACCCTGCCCTTACTCTCTCACGTGTTGTTCAAAATGTTAATAATACACTTAGAGCTAGGAGGTAGCTCTACATTATTGCAAACTATTAGTTCACTATCATATAAGGGGTTGATTTTATTAGGAAAATGTACCTCATGTCCTGTTATCATTTAATTAACGATGATGATGAGGGGGAAATTCCACTAATGGAAGGCAAGTGGAATACTTATTCTACTATTTAAATAATCAATCCAGGAGGAGATACAATTTGAAAAACAACCATTTAAAGGGAAAATCCCAAAGATCACATATTATGTGAGGTCAGGGAATACCCATGATGGGAAGGTCTGGATTGTCAGAATTTCGTGTGGATAAATCAGTACTCTGGGTCTCAGATACCTCATTTAGAAATCAGAAGATTCAGATTCAGTTTCCTTTTTGGGATCTAAGATTTTGATACTATGGATCAAGGACTAAGAAAAAACTGTTTCAGTACTACTCAATGAAAAACATCTGATTGCTTTCTTAATATTTAGATAATCATCGATAAGTTACCAAGTACCTATGTCTCAAAAATGGATCCTACGTAAAATAAATTAGACCAGTCAATGCCATCTAAAAACTTCACATCTAAAATTAAATTACAACCAAGAAATGGAAAGGAGATGCAGACCATGGTTCTTAACCTTAACATGAAAATCTAATCAATGGTTTTAGAGCAGCCCTCTGGGAAAATGTACATACATCTCTAAATTTCCTACAGTTTTAGCTGGTATAGGACCCCAGTGGACCTCAGAGTAAGAGCCCATGCCTTTAACAGTCAAGTGGTAAACAGTGAATACATCGGTTATATTACTAGACAAGGGCAATTATGTTTGTATGGCAGGTCTCAAAGAAGGAACTGCAAAAGTCACACATCAACAGAAATTTGATTAAAGACATTCCTAAACGTTATGAAAGTTCTAGTGTAAATGGTTGTTTCTCCTATAAAACAGTACATACATGACTGAGAAGAGCAGTAAGCCTTGCAAATGTGTGCAGTTGTGGGCAGAGAGAGGGTATCGGGAGTTAGTAAAAGTAGTCTAAGAAACTGCATGCTTGAGAATAATTGTCTGATATGTGTTTGGAAGCTGAGGCGCAATGTAGCCACTTAAACAAAAATAGCTTAACAGATTTCCAGCTAAGCTTTGAAGACTTAGTCCCCTAAACATCTAGTCTGAAGTTGAGGATTACTGCAGGGCCTTTCTGATGTGAACAAGGTAAATGCACACTGTCTTCTATTATAACCTAGTTTTCTGGTCAGATAAATTTAAAATGTGTTCATTCCACTTCTTTCTTTGCCATCCCTGTCCACAGTAATTCTTCTCTGTGTTCTTACAGACAGACAGCACCATCCAGCCCGGGGTCGCACGTACAGTTAAATGTGGAGGTCCTGTGCCGAGAGCTTACAGCCAACATAATGAGACTAGAAAAGGTGACAGGTCTCTTTCCTGGGTTGGGGGCGTCGCAGTAGTGCCTGTCCACTGCCACAGGGCAGGGCTTACACACGCATGGCTGTGCAACAGGCCACCTAAATGACCATACGCAGCCAGGGGATTTTCCACTGAGAAATACGTTCCAACCTCATCTTCCTTGTTGGTTGACCTTGTGGTTTTCCCACTTGGTTAGAGATCATTCTCTGTGCCATAGGGCCCAATGGTAAGTCTCGGGTGACGCAGGGCTCGGGGAGGGGCACGGTAGGGAGTGCCCCCAAGCAGAGAGGGCAGCCCCCAGCTCCACCCAGGCTGGTTGTCGCCATACAGAAAATAATTGCATTCAGTCTCTCTATGATACATGCCATTGTTCCCACCTGACGAAAGAAGCCAAGTTTCAAGTGAACTTGCTCCAGGAGACACACCCAGAAAGTTGGCAGAACTGGAATTTGAACCAGGTGTGACTCCAAAGTTGTGCTTCGAAGCCCTCTGCTTTTACTGCTCCTCAGAATCCAACCTTAGGCCTGGGGGATAAGGCCACTGAATAGGGAGGTGAACAGGAGAAGGTAGACACCCAGAAATATCCCCAGAGTTAAACCTAGCTAACATTTCTTTTAATTAATTAATTAATTTATTTATTTATTTATTTATTTATTTATGGTTGTGTTGGGTTTTCGTTTCTGTGCGAGGGCTTTCTCTAGTCGCAGCAAGTGGGGGCCACTCTTCATCGCGGTGCGCGGTCCTCTCACTATCGTGGCCTCTCTTGTTGCGGAGCACAGGCTCCAGACGCGCAGGCTCAGTAGTTGTGGCTCACGGGCCTAGTTGCTCCGCGGCATGTGGGATCTTCCCAGACCAGGGCTCGAACCCGTGTCCCCTGCATTGGCAGGCAGATTCTCAACCACTGCGCCACCAGGGAAGCCCAAACCTAGTTAACATTTCTTATTTCTCCTTTCAGCATGTCTGTCCCTGTCTCATGCTTTATTTTGACCCTTATCCTTAAAGGAAAGGTTTAGAGTGAGTTGTTCAATTTGAATTGCTGCCGCAAATGCCAAGTATTTGGTGGCTTTCCACAATAGTGCAGTTATGCTCACTTGGGAAGAAACATGAAATACAAATGAGTCAAATTATGCTTGTCTTGCAATACTAACTGGTATCTAGCATTTAACCACTGAAGTATGGAGAGCGAAGGAGTCTGCATACTTATGTTCTAAACCGAGGCATGACAGATAATTCCCACTGAATCATTGTATTGGTGGGCAAGCTTGGAAATTTTCTCTTTTAAATCCACAATCAAGCTAGAGAAGGTATGGGACAGCAACCAGAACTGTTTTCCTTTCTAAAATGTCAGTTGCTGAGAATTGAAGATAAAATTTTTTTGATGAAATGCTTAGAAATGTTTGGCTTCCATGCTGACCTAGGGAATGGGGTGGTAATTTTCTCTCTCGTTCACTCTGGCACACAATGGTGTTCTTTGGACTGGACGCACACGGAACCCTGCTGCCCTCCTGTGCATTTCTTCCCACTCCCCTGCCGGGCCCGGCTGGGACACCACTTTCTGTAATGAGGGACAGGAAAACAGGAGAGCTCGTCCACAACAGGCAGACAGCTGGCCATGTCTTGTGCAGAGCCCAGCTACTTGGCTAGGAGGCCTATAGTACCAGCAGAAACCTGTGTCCCAAAGCAGAAGCAGGGAAGAGGGGATTTAGGGTCAAAATGCATGTGTTGAAGTTGTAAAAAGTCATAAGTTGGACACATTGCTCATAGGCATCTTAGTATAAAAATAGTCACCAGGCCACACCCATGTGCTGTTGCTAGGTCTGCACCCCCAAGCATCCACCCCCCCAAAGGGAAGCTGGTAGTAACACAGCAGCGCATGGGCGGGGGACAGCAGCTGTGTGCTGCGGGAAAGTCTGAGCCAGGTCTCAGCTCTTTCTACTAAGTACCAGCAACTTCCTTCTACTCTCCTGCAGGGACTGGTCATGTCTCAGCCTTCTGATCTGCCCACTTGTAACTTCCCCATTTCTGTTCATGGCATCACTGCCCTTTCAGTCATCCTTTTCACTTGCCACTGATAGATTACGCAGGACTTTGTCAACTAACTAGTCTAGCTTCAAACGTCTCCTCAATTTCTCTAAGATGGGCATCATTAGGCCATTCTGACCCCCTCCTACCTCCTAATCTAAGTCCAATCTCATTATGGTTTGTATTTGCATTTTCCTAATTACTACTGCGGTTGAGCATCGTTTCATATATATATTGGCCATATGGATTTCCTTCTGTGATATTCCTTCTGTAAATTGCCCATTTATCTCCTTTGTTTTACTTTTGGGGTTTTTGTCTTTGTAGGTGTTTTAAATATTTTGGATATCAGTCTTTTATTTCATTTCTTTCTCTACCTTCCCACTCCTGCTTTTCCATTCATCTTTGGTCCTGTGGGAAGGTAGGGAAGATATGAAGTAGGAATTTGGGGGATGAAGGCAACGCCTTTTACAGGTAAAGAAGTAAATACTTATTTTCTTAGTACTGGGAATGGCATTAATGGTGGAGCAGTGCAGAAGAAAGAGCATGAACTTTGGAGTCAGATGTCTGTTCTCTTCCCTACTCTGCCACTTACTGTGTGACTGGTCTTGTTACGTAACATCTCTGGCCCTTAGCTTCGTGTATAAAACCTGCCTCTGTGTGTGGTGGTGTGTGGTCAAGGTGAGCACACACGATGTTCCTGGCACATACTGATTAGATCTCTTCCTCTCCACTTATCCTGTGTATGCCTCTAGGACATCACAGAATGTTCTTCCAAAAGAAGACTATGTTCTCTTTCTTTTGTTCCACAGGGTTCCCTACTCCCTCACAGTATTGATTCTTGAAAATTCCTTGCTCTGAATTCTTTAAAGTTCATTTACCCAACAAACATTTACCAAGCACATTTTCAATGCCCAACACTATACTGTGGTCTTAAGATCCACAGATAGGCAGGGTTCGTGGGAAATGTTATATCTAATAGGAGTGTTAAACATTATTTGTGGTGTTTGTCTGATTCAGACCATCACATGGGCTTTGTCAAGCCCGGTTTCCCATTATCTCTGAATGCATTTGGGTCACACCTGGTGTTGCCAGGGCTTTTGTTCTGTTTCTCTTAGTCTCTACGGACATTTTCATCTTTGTGCCACTCTTTCATTTTTAGCCTATCATCTTTTTTCATTTTAAAGTGGTTTGTCAAACAGAATTCTATGCCACAGTCATGCATTTATTTGCCTGATCTAAATTTAACCCATGTGTAGCTTTTTATTCAAGATAGAATAAATAGATTAAGCTCAAGCATTATATAGACCATAGCAAATATGCCCTTAATATACTCCATTCTATGTAATAACAGGAGCTTTTCTCTTATTTCAAGATACAAAACAACTTACAAAAGCTACTTGAGAATGGTGACTGACCAGCCAGAAGCTTGGACCAATGCAATACCTCGCACTTCCCTTGAAGTAGGTGCTCCCCAGGCATTCTGGTGGAGCGCTCCCTGCTGGCCAGAGGAGCGAGCAGATGGGCAGCCCCAGCCATGCTTGCCCTTGGAGGTCTCCAGCTCAGGAAAGGGGGGAAGGGGAATAATTTTGGTTCCTGTGCAATAAAATTTGACCTTGACTCTCTGAGGAAGTTTTCAGGGCTGCTGTCTGAAGAAAACAGATCCATCTCTGGAGGTCTCAGGAAGGGCCTGGCGGACTTGGACGATTGTGGTTCAGTGGGTTATCATGACTGTGTCAGCGATACTGACATATTCCTCCACTCCATGCCTTTTCAGTCCTACCCACCTGCCTTTTCTCTCCTGTACACCCCTCTGAACCAACCTTCAAACTAAGAGATATATCGTGTGCCAACAAACTCAGTAGGATCCTTTAAAGAATTTGCCATGACTCTCCCAAAAGACAAAAAGAAACAAAAAAGCCCTAATGGACAGACTTGCTTCAAACAAATAACATTTTAGTTTTTGGTTTTTTCCCTTCTGCTGTTATGTTCTGGTTTAAGTCACTTGTATATCTTAACTTCTCAGTTGAGTATTGGCAAGAATATCGGGCAAAGTGGATTAAACTATCTCATTTTATGTTTTGTTCCTCTAATAACTAATAGGACTGATTCTCACCCACCCCAGGTCAAGAATTTGTGAGACATGAGACTGAAGTACTAAATTAACTTACTTTGAAACCAAAACTAATCTTTAAACCAAAAAGTATGATAGTGATTTGATGCAGGATGAAAAACACTGCATTTTTAAGATTGTAGGTGGACTGTGTGTGTTTTGAAATAGGATGTCTGTAATTAATGCTGAAGCCCATCTCAGCATGATGATAGCATGCTTTTCTCTTTTGCTGACTAAAATATTTAACTAGTGGTTTTGCTAACTTCTATTTACCATATGGGTTGGCTGGTTTTTATTAATAATTATTTAGGTACCCTAATATCTGTAATATAAAAGATATTCTGTTTATGATGCATTTTATAATCATTTCTATGAAATGTATTTTGTTTAATCAGATAAGCTAATAAGTAAATTGGTTACATCATTTGTATTTGTTAGCCTACTGGACAAGAATTGTGCCTGGTGCACCCCTAGCTTTTAATAAATACTCATTGGTTAAAATGCCCTGCCAACACTGTATTTTGTCAGTTTGTAAATTCTTTTAACAGAGACAATATGCTTTTTAACTGCTTCTCACCTCCTCTCTACTACTTCCAACTCACCCATACGTCTTTCCTCCCAAGTATTCACTTCTGAAAAACTGATTTAAGTTCTTGGGTTGCAATGATATAGGGGAAAGAAAAATGAACTGTGAAATAAGAAAACCAATGCTTGATTCCTGGGTCCTCATTTTATGAGTTATGTGACCGTAAGCAAAATATTTGGTCATTTTCCCACATTTTATTGATGAGGATAAAAGTACCAGGGGAAAGTGTCATTGTGAGAATTAAATGTTACAAAGTTTCTAAAGCACATGGCCATGTGAGGCAAATTGTATACTCTTTTAATAGGAACCATATTCATTTTTTCTTAAAATATTTGCATGTCTGACAGTCCGTTTTTATACAAGTTCTATGTCAATGCTTTATAGTCAAAACCCATTAGAGATTCAAGAGTGGGTCAGCCACCTCTGGAGAGAAATTTTACAACTGTGTGAAGCGCCTTTAAATGGTTCAAATTTCACTGAATTAGTAATCTGCTATCCAGGAATTTATACCAGAGCAATAAGCAGAGATCTAGTCAAGGATTTATATACAAGAATATTCTTTGAAGCCTTAACAGCAAAATATTAGAGACTATTCAACAGCAGAGCACTTAAATTATGACACTATTTAGAATGGCATTGTCAAAAAATGGCATAGAAAATAGCATTAAAAAGGTAAGCATATAGAGAGGATGTGGAAAAGGGAACCCTCCTACACTGTTGATGGGAATGTAAGTTGGTATAGCCACTATGGAAAACAGTATGAAGGTTCCTCAGAAAGCTAAAAATAGAATTATGATATGATCCAGCAATCCCACTCCTGGGCATATATCCAGACAAAACTATAATCCAAAAAGATACATGCACCCCAATGTTCATAGTAGCACTATTCACAAGAGCCAAGACATGGAAACAACCTAAATGTCCATCGAGAGATGAATGGATAAAGAAGATGTGGTACATATATACAATGGAATACTACTCAGCCTTAAAAAAAAGAATGAAATAATGCCATTTGCAGCAACATGGATGCAATTAGAGATTATCATACTAAGTGAAGTCAGAAAGAGAAAGACAAATACCATATGATATCACTTATATATGGAATCTAAATTATGACACAAACGAACCTATCTATGAAACAGAAACAGACTCCGGCATAGAGAACAGACTTGTGGTTGCCAAGGGGGAGGGGGTTGGGGGAGGGATGGAGCGGGAGGTTGGGATGAGCAGATGCAAACTATTATATATAAAATGGATAAAAACAAGGTCCTATTGCATAGCACAGGGAACTATATTCAATATCCTATGATAAGCCATAATGGAAAAGAACAAAAGAATTATATATATGTATAACAATCTCTTTGCTGTACAGCAGAAATTAACACAACATTGTAAATCAACTATACTCCAATTAAAAAGAAAACTGTTAACTTGGTGTTGTAACTGAACAGGGCCCTATGGAGCCTTACCATAAAAGACCCCCTGGCGTGACCCCCCCCACGTCCTCTGCCTGCTTCTTGTCTGTAGAAAAACCTTAGCCTCCTAGGCCTTCCCCGAGTTCCAAAGAGTAACTTTAATCAGAGAAGTGAGAAAATGCAGGAATAAGGGAAAACAGTCAAGCAAGACAAAATAATAATACTTTAGCCATTAAACAAAGTGAAGGACCTTTAGTTCCCCCTCAATGGCTATAGATAATATTGAGCCAGGTCCTCTGAGCTGTTTTGCAGATACTGAAACCCCCACCAGGTGGAAGAAGTTAACTGTGTGCTGCCCACAAACACGCAGACCCCAGACCTGTTGGAACAGAAGGTTGATGATAGTGACTCCCAATTAACCTCACCACCAGCCAATCAGAAGAATGTCCAGGAGCTGATCACACACCCCATGACCCCCTCCCTCACCCTGTCTTTAAAAAACCTTTCCCTGAAAGCCTTCAAGGAGTTTGGGCCTTTTAAGCACTAGCTGCCTGGACTCCTTGCTTGGCCTGCAATAAACACTGCACTTTCCTTCACCACGACCCCGTGTGGTGTGTCAGTAGATTGGCTTTACTGCACGTGGGCAAGCAGACCCAAGTTTAGTTCGGTAACAGTGACAGTAAAGGGAATCAGAACACAAAGATAGCAGGGAAGTAGCAAACTCAGGTTTGGAGGGAACAAGAGCCAAGTGGCTGAAACTACCCAAGCTTAAAAGCTGGGGAGGGGCTGGGTGGAGCTGAAACTCTGCCCTCTGCAGAAGGGGCACGTCAGGTGGCGCTCATGTCTCAGAGGGGGCGTAATGAGGCTGGTTCTGCAAATGCTGGGTAAACTGCAAACTGCATCCAGCTGCTGCTCCAGAAAGAAATTGCCAGTGCCAAGCCGAAGAAGTGAGGATAAGGCGACACTCACTGTAACAGGAAGAAGTTTAGCAGCTCTGAGGGAGTAAACAGAAAGGAGCAATCCCTTCTTCCCGTTCAGCGCACGGTCTCTCGCTAGGGCCCCTTGTTAGCGGACTCTAACAGGGAACAGCTGGCAAAACATCAATACGGTTTTAAGTGTTGCAACCTTAGCATCACAAGGCAGAGTCTAGAAGGGAGGGCTTCAAGCTGAGAGAGAATCCCTTAATACTGGCTACTAGCCACCCCGTGGGCTACGCAGCATCCATACACACCCTTTCTATACATATTTGAACTCTCACGCAACAAGAAACACAACTCTGTTTCTAACGAGACGCCACTCTACTTCATACAAAGGAAGACAGTCTCATTCTTACCTGAAAATGATGAGATGCAAAGTCCCAACATTGGTTGTATCCATCTCTGCGATTCAGCATCTTCCACAAGCTGCTTGGAGACGCGGCCTACAACCTCCACCCAACCTCTTCCGCTTCCTCCACGAGTTCCCTGCTTCCCCCGGGTCCCGCCCCTCCCCGCGCACAGGTGTTTGGCTGTTCAAAGCTTCAGTGATCAAGAAGCCTTGAAAGGGGGCTGAGGATTTGGTTCGCTTCGCGGTGCACATCTCTGCACTCGACAGCCCCCAACTCAAGGAGTTCTTCCAGGATGGGGAGGTGACATGGTCCTCCGAAGTGTCCCGGGACCTGCACATCCTGCCAACCTCTCTGATCCCCATACCGCCCCCTCGATGAGCCCGGGGCCCTGGGGCCTTGATGAGTCCTGGTCGCACCAGCGGCTGCCCCGCAGAAAGGAGGGGCGTGGAGAGGAGGAGCATCGACGTGTTGGAGGTGCCAACGGACCATCCCCCACGCCACGCCCTCACCATCCAGACCTGCCATCTTTAACTGTGGGAGCACCAAGGAGGCGTCCCGTGCCCCTGCCAAGCCCCACACACCAAGGCTGCACTTGCCCTCTTGGACTCCTTTTCCAAGGAAGAAGGCTCAGGCCTCAGTCCTACCTGCATAAGTGAGTTGGCATTGATGCAGAGTCCTAAAGGCTGGATCAGGGACCTTGGGAAACAGGAAGGCAGGGAGAGGAAAAGGAAGGAGGGCCCGCCCCACCTTTCTGAGCCAAGCTACAGAGCTCATCATCCAGGGCTGCGGGAGGAGAAGGCAAGCACCTACCCTGCAGCTCTGCAGGGTTACCGGGATGGGGTGCACATCCTGCTTCAGGGAGATCCCAGTGACCCGTCCCCTGCCCTCAGGGAGGGTGTGAGGAAGGCAGCCAACTAGCTGAAGCGGCAGAGGCAATCCTGCACCTGTACCTGTCCTAACTCCTGCCTGAAGGAGTGGCCCCTTCCACAGGACTCCAGCACTGCCAGCCACCTCCTTCTCCTCTCCCTGGTGCCTGGCCCTGTCTCCTGGTCTTATAATTCTAGGGGCCATTTCTAGGTGTAATTGGACCAAGAATGGGAAAAATAATGAATTCAGAGCTCCCCAAAGAGTTTTAATTAAAAATAAAATAATAATTAAAATAAATTAATAAAATTAATTATTTTTAATTATTCCTCAAATTTGGTCACAGTGCCATCTGAATATTCTATTCTCTAGTGACTAAATTGTAAAGTTAGCCTCCAACAAAACTTGAGTAGAATATTAAAGGGAAGGAGGGACTTCTCTGGTGGCACAGTGGTTAAGAATCCGCCTGCCAATGCAGGAGACACGGGTTCGAGCCCTGGTCCAGGAAGGTCCCACATTCCGCAGAGCAACTAAGCCCGAGCACCACAAATACTGAGCCTGCGCTCTAGAGTCCACGAGCCATAACTACTGAGCCCACGTGCCACAACTACTGAAGCCCGCGCACCTAGAGCCCATGCTCCGCAACAAGAGAAGCCACCGCAATGAGAAGCCCGCGCACCTCAATGAAGAGTAGCCCCTGCTCACCACAACTAGAGAAAGCCCGCACGCAGCAATGAAGACCCAATGCAGCCATAAATAAATAAATAAATAAATAAAATTTTAAAAAATAATAAAAAATAAAGGGAAGGAAAAGAGAAAAGAAGAAAATTGTTACTATAAACAAATTTACAATACATATCATACAAATGCATACATATATATACACACACGAAGAAAGGAAGAAAATATGCATAGCTGCTCTAGTCTTCATTTCTGTAACTAATCACAAAGATATATTTATAATCTTCTTCCATCTTCCACTACCCACTTCATCTTTTCTTTGCCCTCAGAAAGAACCTCAGCTGGTCACAATTCTTTACCTGGCGAGGTGACCCAAATCTTTATTCCTGAAGGGTCTGAATTCCCAGAGTCTTTCTCTCTCTCTCTTCTTCCTCCCCACCCCCCTTTGTTGTTAGTTGTGGTGGTGGTAGTGGTGGTAGTTCCATGTTGGTTCAATGGCTTTAATAAACCAAAAGAGATATTTGGCAGTCTTAGCTTCCAATTCAGTTGAAACATTTGTCCGTTAGGAATCAACACCTCCAAACCAGCAGAGCTCAAAATGGCAGGGATGGGAAGCAAGACTCCCATAAGTAGATTATTAGCCATAATAGTGTAAGGAGCTACTCCTAACTCCAACCTCGACTCTTGGACCCATGCCTATAGGACAGGCACACATGCGTTGGTTTCTTCATCCTGTAAAATAAAACCCCATGCTTTCAGGGTGTCTCTCCTAACTGGTAGCCTAACAAGGCCTTCACGAGGCCATGTCACTGTCTTATTAAGCCAGCAGCTGCTAAGCAATGGAGTATGTGGTAAAAACCAGTGGATTCTGTGGGCACTAGCCCTCTGTTGAAATTCTTGTGCTGTGAAATGAGTTTCTTGATCAGAAGCAATGTGGTGTGTAGTGAAGTCACCATGATGGTGAGTAAGGCAGAAACATTATGGACAAGGAAGGCAGATCAATATCTAGAACACATATCTATTCTAAAGAGAAATCTTTCCCCTCCATGCTGGAAGAGGTCCCAAGCAATAGTCTTGCCACCAAGTGGATGGCCACAGAGGAATGACACTCTATGGAAGGCTCTTGCCAGGTTAGGCACTCAGCTGGGGCATCCTTGGTGAGGGGAAGTTTGTGAGGTGGAACCCAGAACAAAACTTCATGATAATATTTATTCTCTATTTAAAGATTAAAATCTGAAAGGGCTATTTTAGATTGAACAAGGACTCTAGTTCTTAGAGTTGCCCTTTGAAAAAATAAAGATATTCACAATTTCCGGTCTGCCTCCCCATCAGCATTGGACTTGTTAAAACGCTGTTTATTAAGTGGATGCCCAGTTAGGAAGTCAGTCCAAGCCAGTCAGCTGTCAGGGGGGGTGTGAAGAAATTTCCTAGATTGCTTGGCATTGAATGGTTCTGCTGACCAGTTTAGGGGAGAGCAGTGGTGAGTGAGCAATGTGCATCTCTTCCACTGCACATCCCCTCCTTTTTAAGGCTGTGGCAATTTCCATTCAAGGGTTAAAGCCGCCCACGGGGAAATTAAGCCATTTCTTGCTAAACGAAGAAATAAGAACAGCAGTCACGTGATGATGCTGGGGCTCTGACACGGTTGATCTGTGTAACGTTGCGTGGAGGATGTGATGTGCTGTCGGCTTTACAGGTAAGTATACGTGACCCAATTTGATGGCTCCAGAGAGGTAGTTTACTGACAGAAGAAAAATGAAGGCAGAGTACTGATTGCACAATCAAATCCGAGTGGCTGCTGAACAGAATAAAATGCTGTGTAAATCCAGAAGCCACCCTGGAGTAAAGAAAACTAAATAACAAGGAGGAAGAGGGATTCACTAGAAATGGGTGATTTCTACTTACATCTCCCCATAAATTTTTTTAACCTTTGGTAACTAAAATAGGTATGGGCTCTATCTTGTTAGTACTACTTAAGGTATATATTTAATTTTCTTAAATGCTCTTTAAATTTAATCTTATGGTTTTGATCTTAGGTTGCAAACATTTAAAATCTGCAGCAGTAAGTTCTGAGTTTTGCCAGTTCTTTCACTGTCATGTAATCATATAATCATGCCAATTGTATGACTGGCAGTCATATGAAGCAACTGTAAACCTTTCTGAGCAATTGATTCATTTCTACATTTGAGAGACAGAGTATTAAATTGGGTGGTAATCCAACTATGTCAAGTTGTAGTCTCCAGAAGAAGAATCTCTATATCAAATTGTACACTCCAGAAGAAGGATTTAGCCAGGGAAGGAAAGAACATGACTGGCTCCAATCAGAACTAGATCTTCCATTTCTGCGTGGAGCCTAAATGAAGGTTAAAAGTTTGCTAGCTTCAGATGAAATGGCAGAGTAGGAAGACCCTGAGCTCACCTCCTCCCATGGGTGCACCAAAATTACAACTATTTACAGAGCAACTATTGATGAAAACAACCTGAAGACTAGCAGAAGAGATTTTCCACAACCAAAGATATAAAGAAGGAACCACAATGAGATTGGTAGGAGGGGTGGAGATGCAGTATAGTCAAGGTCCACATCCCTAGATAGGCAATCCACAAACAGGAGGATAATCACAATTGCAGAGGTTTTCCCAAAAGAGTGAGGGTTTTGAGCCCCTGCATTGGGCTCCCCAGCCCAGGGTCCTGCACCAGGAAGACAAGTCCCCAGAACCTCTGGCTTTGAAGGCCAGAGGGGCTTACTTTTGGAAGAGCCAGAGGGCTATAGGAAACAAAGTCCACTCTTAAAGGGCTCATGCAAAATCGCACATGCTCAGAGACTCAACACAGAGGCAGTAATCTGAAAGGAGCCTGATCAGACCCACTTGGTCATCTTGGAGAGCCTCCCAGAGCAGCAGGAGGCAAACGGGACTCCCCTTAGGGACATAAATACTGACAGCAGCCATTTTGAGAAGCCTGTTCTATGACAAGGACACTGGTTCTGGAAAGTGCCCTTTTGGAGTCCTCTCCAGCCTATTAGCATCAGGGCTTATCTGCCCACCCGCTGGTCAGCACCTGTCCTGGAAACCCTAGGCTGCACAGCCACTTGCCCCTGGACCCAGCCCTGTCCACCAGTAGGCCAGCACCAACCCCAGGGCTCCCTGAGATGTGCAGCCAGCAATGCCATGACCCTGCCCCACCAGCAGGCCGGCAGCTTTTGTATGAGGCAGGGCCTGGCAGCCAACCAGACCAGGGGCCAGCCCTGCCTACCAGGGCACTAACAGTAGTCAGCCACACCATAGCAGATGGGCCCATGCAGCCAACACAGGGGGCAACCCTAGAGCATATTAATCTGGTGACCTGAAGGGAGTGTGCTGCTGGGCCCCACAGGATGTCTCCTACATAAGGACACTTCTCTAGGATCAGGAAATGTAACTGATCCACCTAACACATAGAAATAAAAACAGAGAAATAGGCAAAATGTGGCGACAGGGGCTTCCCTGGTGGCGCGGTGGTTCAGAATCCGCCTGCCAATGCAGGGGACATGGGTTTGAGCCCTGGTCCGGGAACTAGATCCCACATGCCGCAGAGCAACTAAGCCCATGTGCCACAACTACTGAGCCTGCGCTCTAGAGCCCACGAGCCACAACTACTGAAGCCCACACTCCTTAAAGCCCATGCTCCGCAACAAGAGAAGCCACCGCAATGAGAAACCCACGCACCGCAACAAAGAGTAGCCCCCGCTCGCCGCAAGTAGAGAAAGCCCACGCACAGCAACAATGACCCAAGGCAGAAAGGAGGAAAGGAAGGAAGGAAGGAAGGAAGGAAGGAAGGAAGGAAGGAAGGAAGGAAGGAAGGAAGGATGGAAGAAAGAAAAAGAAAGAAAGAAAGAAAGAAAGAAAGAAAGAAAGAAAGAAAGAAAGAAAGAAAGAAAGAAAGAAAGAAAGAAAGAAGGTGACAGAGGAGTGTGTTCCAAAAAAAAGGAACAAGAAAAAGCCCCAGGGCTTCCCTGGTGGCGCAGTGGTTGAGAGTCTGCCTGCCAATGCAGGGGACACGGGTTTGGGCCCTGGTCTGGGAAGATCCCACATGCCGCGGAGCAACTAGGCCCGTGAGCCACAACTACTGAGCCTGCGCGTCTGGAGCCTGTGCTCCGCAACAAGAGAGGCCGCGATAGTGAGAGACCCACGCACCGCGATGAAGAGTGGCCCCCGCTTGCCGCAACTAGAGAAAGCCCTCGCACAGAAACGAAGACCCAACACAGCCAAAAATAAAAATAAAATAAGAAAAAAAAAAAAAGCCCCAGAAAAAGAACTAAGCAAAGTAATCTACCCAATAAAGAGATCAAGGTAATGATCATAAAGATGTTCAACAAACTCAGAAGAATGAATGAATACAGTGAGAAGTTTAACAAAGAGTTTGAAACTAAACAGAGCTTAAAAATACAGTAACTAAAACTAAAAATACACCAGAAAGAAAAACAGATTCAGTAGATTGGATGATTCAGAGGAACAGATCAGTGAACTGGAAGACAGAGTAGTGGAATCACTCAAGGTGAACAGAAAAAAGAAAAAATAATTTAAAAAAATGAGGATAGGGCTTCCCTGGTGGCACAGTGCTTAAGAATCCGCCTGCCGATGCTGGGGACATGGGTTCAAGTCCTGGTCTGGGAAGATCCCACATGCAGTGGAGCAACTAAGCCTATGCGCCACAACTACTGAGCCTGTGCTCTAGAGCATGCGAGCCACAACTACTGAGCCCACATGCCACAACTACTGAAGCCTGGGTGCCTACACCCCATGCTCTGCAACTAGAGAAGCCACCACAATGAGAAGCCCGCACACGGCAACAAAGAATAGCCCCCTCTCACTGCAACTAGAGAAAAGCCTGCGCACAGCAACAAAGACCCAATGCAGCCAAAAATAAATTAATTAATTAAAAAAAAAAATGAGGATAGTTGAAGAGACCTCTGGGACAACCTCAAGTGTACTATCATTTGCATTATAGGGATCCCAGAAGGAAAAAAGAGAGAGAAAGGGGCAGAAAAGTTATTTAAACAAATAACAGGTGAAAACTTCTCTAACCTGGGAAAGGAAACAGAAGTCCAGGTCCAGGAAGCACACACAGTCCCAAATAAGATGAATTCAAAGATATCCACACCAAGATAATTGCAATTAAAATGGCAAAAATTAAAGATAAAGAATCTTAAAAGCAGCAAGGGAAAAGCAACTAGTTACATATAAAGGAACTCCCATAAGACTACCAGGTGACTATTCAGCAGAAACATTGCAGGCCAGAAGGGAGTGGCACAATACATTTAAAGTGATGAGAAGAAAAAACATAAAACCAAAAAAAAAAAACAAAACTGTAAAACCAAGAATGCTCTACCTGGCAATCTACTCAGATTTTAAGGAGTGATAGAGTTTTATAGACAAGCAAAAGCTAAAAGAGTTCAGCACCACTAAATCAGCTTTACAAAAAATGTTAAAGGGAGTTCTCTAAGTGGAAAAGAAAAGACCACAACTAGAAATATGAAAATTATGAAAAGAAAAATCTCATTGATAAAGGCAAACATGCAGTAAAGGTAGTAGGTCAACCACTTATAAAGCTGGTAGGAAGGTTAAAAGACAAAAGTAGTAAAATCACCTCTATCCACAATAAGTAGTTAAGAGATATGCAGAACAAAAGGATGTAAAGAATGATGTCAAAAATATTAAGCATGGGAGATGGATAAAATTGCAATGTTGTTAGAATGTGTTTGAACTTAAGAGATCATCAACTCAGTTTCCATTTCATTACTTGTGATTGGTCTGTTCATATTTTCTATTTCTTCCTAGTTCAGTCTTGGAAGGTTATACCTTTCTAAGAATTTGTCCATTTCTTCCAGGTTGTCCATTTTATTGGCATAGAGTTGCTTGTAGTAGTCTCTTATGATGCTTTGTATTTCTGCAGTGTCTGTTGTAACTTCTTTTTCATTTGTAATTTTATTGATTTGAGTCCTCTCCCTCTTTTTCATGATGAGTCTGGCTAAAGGTTTATTAATCTTGTTTATCTTCTCAAAGAACCAGCTTTTAGTTTTATTGATCTTTGCTATTGTTTTCTTTGTTTCTATTTCATTTATTTCTGCTCTGATCTTTATGATTTCTTTCCTTCTTCTAACTTTGGGTTTTGTTTTTTCTTCTTTCTCTAGTTCCTTTAGGTGTAAGTTTAGATTGCTTATTTGAGATTTTTCTTGTTTCTTGAGGTAGGATTGTACTGCTATAAACTTCCCACTTAGAACAGCTTTTGCTGCATCCCATAGGTTTTGGATCATCATGTTTTCATTGTAATTTGTCGCTAGGTATTTTTTATTTTATAAATTTATTTATTTATTTATTTATTTATTTATTTATGGTTGCATTGGGTCTTCATTGCTACGCACTGGCTTTCTCTAGTTGCAGTGAGCAGGGGCTACTCTTCATTGTGGTGCATGGACATCTCACTGCAGTGGCTTCTCTTGTTGCGGAGCACAGGGTCTAGGCATGCGGGCTTCAGTAGTTGTGGCTTGCGGGATCTAGAGCACAGGCTCAGTAGCTGTAGTGCACAGGCTTAGTTGCTCCGCGGCATGTGGGATCTCCCAGACCAGGGCTTGAACCCATGTCCCCTACATTGGAAGGCAGATTCTTAACCACTGAGCCACCAGGGAAGTCCCTCTAGGTATTTTTTGATTTCCTCTTTGATTTCTTCAGTGATCTCTTGGTTATTTAGTAATGTATTGTTTAGCCTCCATGTGTTTGTGTTTTTTACGTTTTTTTCCCTATAATTTATTTCTAATCTCATAGCACTGTGGTCAGAAAAGATTAAAAAATTTCCAACAAACAAAAGTCCAGGACCAGATGGCTTCACAGGTGAATTCTATCAAACATTTAGAGAAGAGCTAACACCCATCCTTCTCAAACTCTTCCAAAAAATTGCAGAGGAAGGAACACTCCCAAACTCATTCTATGAAGCCACCATCACCCTGATACCAAAACCAGACAAAGATACTACAAAAAAAGAAAATTACAGACCAATATCACTGATGAATATCGATGCAAAAATCCTCAACAAAATACTAGCAAACAGAATCCAACAATACATTAAAAGGATCATACACCATGATCAAGTGGGATTTATCCCAGGGATGCAAGGATCCTTCAATATATGCGAATCAATCAATGTGATACACCATATTAACAAACTGAAGAATAAAAACCATATGATCATATCAATAGATACAGAAAAAGCTTTTGACAAAATTCAACACCCATTTAGGATAAAAACTCTCCAGAAAGTAGGCATAGGGGGAACCTACCTCAACATAATAAAGGCTACATGCAACAAACCCACAGCAAACATCATTCTCAATGGTGAAAAACTGAAACCATTTCCTCTAAGATCAGGAACAAGACAAGGATGTCCACTCTCACCACTATTATTCAACATAGTTTTGGAAGTCCTAGCCACGGCAATCAGAGAAGAAAAAGAAATAAAAGGAATATAAATTGGAAAAGAAGAAGTAAAACTGTCACTGTTTGCAGATGACATGATACTATACGTAGAAAATCCTAAAGATGCCACCAGAAAATTACTAGAGCTAATCAATGAATTTGGTATAAAGTTGCAGGATACAAAATTAATGCACAGAAATCTCTCACATTCCTATACACTAACAACAAAAGATCAGAAAGAGAAATTAGGGAAACAATCCCATTCACCATTGCAAAATAAAAACCTAGGAATAAACCTACCTAAGGAGGTAAAAGACCTGTACTCAGAAAACTATAAGACACTGATGAAAGAAATCAAAGATGACACAAACAGATGGAGAGATATACCACCTTCTTGGATTGGAAGAATCAATATTGTCAAAATGACTATACTACCCAAAACAATCTACAGATTCAATGCAATCCCTATCAAATTACCAATGGCATTTTTTACAGAACTAGAACAAAAAATCTTAAAATTTGTATGGAGACAAAAAAGACCCCAAATAGCCAAAGCAATCTTGAGGGACAAAAACGGAGCTGGAAGAATCAGACTCCCAGACTTAAGACTGCACTACAAAGCTACAGTAATCAAGACAATATGGTACTGGCACAACAACAGAAATATAGAACAATGAAACAGGATAGAAAGCCCAGAGATAAACCCACGCACCTATGATCAACTAATCTATGACAAAGGAGGCAAGGATATACAATGGAGAAAAGACAGTCTCTTCAATAAGCGGTGCTGGGAAAACTGGAGAGCTAAATGTAAAAGAATGAAATTAGAACACTCCCTAACACCATACACAAAAATAAACTCAAAATGGATAAAGACCTAAATGTAAAACCAGACACTATAAAACTCTTAGAGGAAAACACAGGAAGAACACTCTTTGACATAAATCACAACAAGATCTTTTTTGACCCACCTCCTAGAGTAATGGAAATAAAAACAAAAATAAACAAATGGGACCTAACGAAACTTAATAGCTGTTGCACAGTAAAAGAAACTATAAACAAGATGAAAAGACAACCGTCAGAATGGGAGAAAATATTTGCAAATGTATCAACAGACAAAGGATTAATCTCCAAAATATATAAACAGCTCATGCAGCTCAATATTAAAAAAAACCAACAACCCAATCAAAAAATGGGCAGAAGACCTAAATAGACATTTCTCCAAAGAAGACATACAGATGGCCAAGACGCACATGAATATCACTAATCATATCACTAATTATCAGAGAAATGCAAATCAAAACTACAATGAGGTATCACCTCACACCAGTCAGAATGGCCATCATCAGAAAATCTACAAACAACAAATGCTGGAGAGGGTGTGGAGAAAAGGGAACCCTCTTGTCCTGTTGGTGGGAATGCAAATTGATACAGCCACTATAGAGAACAGTATGGAGGTTCCTTTAAAAACTAAAAATAGACTTACTATATGACCCAGCAATCCCACTACTGGGCATATACCCAGAGAAAACCATAATTCAAAAAGACACATGCACCCCAGTGTTCATTGCAGCACTATTTACAATAGCCAAGTCATGGAAGCAACCTAAATACCCATTAATAGACGAATGGATAAAGAAGATGTGGCACATATATACAATGGAATATTAGCCATGAAAAGGAATGAAATTGGGTCATTTGTAGAGACATGGATGGACCTAGAGACTGTCATACAGAGTGAAGTAAGTCAGAAAAACAAATATCGTATATTAACGCATATATGTGGAATCTAGAAAAAAAGTACAGATGAACTGGTTTGCAAGGCAGAAATAGAGACAGAGATGTAGAGAACAAATGTATGGACACCAAGGGGGGACAGTCAGAGGGTGGGTGGGAAGAATTGGGAGATTGGGATTGACATATATACACTAATATGTATAAAATAGATAACTAATAAGAACCTGCTGTATAAAAAATAAATTAAATTTAAAAAAAGAAAAAAAATGCTTCACAATCCACCTTTAATTTTTTCTTTTTACAATTGATAAGCCAGTATTGATACATTATTTTTAACTAAAGTCCATAGTTTACATTAGAGTTCATTCTTTGTGTTGTACAGTCTATTAGCTTTGAAAAATGCATAATGTTGCATATTCACCATTATAATATCATAAAAAATAATTTCACTGCCCTGAAAAATCCCTGTGCTTCATCTATTTGTCCTTTCCTCCCTCCCTCCCTCCCCAGCCCTTGGCTACCAATGATCTTTTTACTGTCTCCGGTTTTGCTTTTTCCAGAATGTCATATGGTTGGAATCATATAGTATTGTAGCTTTTTCAGACTGGTTTCTTTCACTTAACAATATGTATTTAAGATTCCCCCAAGTCTTTTCATGGCTTGAAAACTCATTACATTTTATTGCTGAATAGTATTTCATTGTATAGATGTACCACAATTTGTTTATCTATTCATTTATAGAAAGATGTCTTAGTTGTTTCCAATTTTTTTGTAATTATGAATAAAGCTGCTATAAACAACAAAAAAGAGATCATCAACTTAAAATAATCACGTATATATGCATATGTTGCTATACATAAGCCTCATGGTAACCAAAACCAAAAATCTGTAATAGAAACACACACAAAAGAGAGAAAGGAATCCAAACATAACACTAAAGATAGTCATCAAATTACTAGGGAAGAGAACAAAAGAAGAAGAAAGGAAAAACAACTACAAAAACAACCAGAAAACAATTAACGAAATGGCAATAAATACATACCTACCAATAATTACTTTAAATGTAAATGGACTAAATTCTCCAATCAAAAGACATAGAGTGGCTGAATGGCTACAAAAACAAGACCCATATATATGCTGCCTACAGGAGGCTCACTTCAGATCTAAAGACACACACAGACTGAAAGTCAGGGGATGGAAAAAAGGATTCCATGCAAATGAAAACAAAAAGAAAGTTGAGTAGCAATACTTATATCAGACAAAATAGACTTTAAAACAAAGACTGTAACAAGAGACAAAGAAGGACATTATATAATGACAAAAGGATCAATCCAACAAGAAGATATAATAATTGTACATATATAGGCAACAACATAAGAGCACCTAAATATATAAAGCAAATATTAACCAACATAAAGGGAGAAAGTGACAGTAACACAATAATCTTAGGGGACTTTAATACCCCACCTACATCAATGGACAAATCATCCAGAAAGAAAATCAATAAGGAAACACTGATCTTAAATGACACATTAGACCAAAAGACTTAATAGATATATAGAGAACATTCCATCCAAAAGCAGCAGTATACATTCTTTTCAAGTGCACATGTAACATTCTCCAGCATAGGTTGCATGCTAAGCAACAAAACAAGTCTCAATAAATTTAAAAATACTAAAATCATATCAAATATAGTTTCCAACAACAACAGTATGAGACTAGAAATGAACTACAAGGAAAAAAACTGCAAAAAAACACAAACACATGGAAGCTGAACAATATGCTACCTAACAACCAATGTGTCACTGAAGAAAACAAAGAGGAAATCAAAAAAATATCTGGAAACAAATGAAAATGGCAACACACAATCCAAAAATATATGGGATGCAGCAAAAGCAATTCTAAGAGGGAGGTTTATTGTGATACAAGCCCACCTCAGGAAACAAGAAAAATCTCAAATAAAAAATCTAAACTTACACCTAAAAGAACTAGAAAAAGGAGGATAAACAAAACCCAAAGTTAGTAGAAGAAAAGAAATCATAAAGATCAGAGCAGAAATAAATGAAATAGAGACTAAAGAACAATAGAAAAGATTAATGAAATGCAGAGTTGATTCTTTGAAAAAATAAACAAAATTGATAAACCTTTATCCAGACTCATTAAAAAAGAGAGAGAGAGAGAGGGCCCAAGTAATAAAATCAGAAATGAAAGAGAAGTAACAACCAACACCACAGAAATACAAAGGATTATAAGACATCACTATGAACAATTATACACCATTAAAATGGACAATCTACAAGAAATGGATAAATTCCTAGAAATCTACAACCTCCCATGACTAAATCAGGAAGAAATAGAAAATATGAACAGACTGATTATCAGTAACAAAATTAAATCAGTACTAAAACTCCCAAGGAACAAAGTCCAGAATCAGACAGCTTCACAGTTGAATTCTACCAAACATTTAAAGAAGAGTTAACACCTATCCTTCTCAAACTATCCCAAACAAATGAAGAAGAAGAAATGCTTCTGAACTCATTGTACGAGGCCAGCATCACCCTGATACCAAAACCAGACAAAGACACCACAAAAAAAGAAAATTACAGGCCAATATCACTGATGAACATAAATGCAAAAATCTTAAGCAAAATATTAAAAACTAAATTCAACAATACATTAAAAGAATCATACAACATGATCAAGTGGGATTCATTCCAGCGATGCAAGGATGGATCAATATCTACAAATCAATCAATGGGATACACCACATTTACAAATTGAAGAATAAAATTCATATGACCATCCCAATAGATGCAGGAAAAGCTTTTTTTTTTTTTTTTTTTAACATTTTATTTATTTATTTTTGGCTGTGTTGGGTCTTTGTTGCTACACTCAGGTTTTCTCTAGAAGTGGCGAGCAGGGGCTACTCTTCATTGCGGTGTGTGGGCTTCTCATTGCGGTGGCTTCTCTTGTTGCAGAGCACAAGCTCTAGGCATGCGGGCTTCAGTAGTTGCAGCACACGGGCTCAATAGTTGTGGCTTGCGGGCTCTAGAGCACAGGCTCAGTAGTTGTGGCACACGGGCTTTGTTGCTCCGTGGCATGTGGGATCTTCCCGGACCAGGGCTTAAGCCCATGTCCCCTGCATTGGCAGGCAGATTCTTAATCACTGCGCCACCAGGGAAGTCCAGGAAAAGCTTTTGAAAAAACTCAACATCCATTTTTCAAAAATTTTTATTTGAGTATAGTTGATTTACAATGTTGTGTTAGTTTCATGTGTACAGCAAAGTGAATAGGTTATACATATACATATATCCACTCTTTTTTTTTTTTTTTAAGATTATTTTCCCATACAGACCATTACAGAGTCAACATCCATTTATAATAAAAATTCTCCACAAAGTGGTTATAGAGGGAACATACCTCAACATAGTAAAGGCCATATGGGATAAGCTCACAGCTAACATCATATTCAATAGTGAAAAGCTGAAAGCATTTCCTCTAAGATCAGGAGCAAGACAAGAATGCCCACTCTTGCCACTTTCACTCAACATAATATTGAAAGTCCTAGCCACAGAAATCAGACAAGAAAAATAAATAAAAGGAATCCAAATGGGAAAGGAAGACATAAAACTGTCACTGTTTGCAGATGACATGATACTATGTATAGAAAATCCTAAAAACACCACAAAAAAACTATTAGAACTAATATACGAATCCAGTGAAGTGGAAGGATCCAAAATTAATATACATAAATGTGTTGTGTTTTCATATACTAACAACAAAATAACAGAAAGAGATATTAGGAAAACAATTCCATTTACAATTGCATCAAAAAGAATAAAATATCTAGGAATAAATCTAACCAAAGTAGTAAAAGACCTATACTTGGAAAACTATAAGACACTGATGAAAGAAATTGAAGATAACACAGATGAAAAGTTCGACTGTGTCCATGGATTGGAAGAATTAATATTGATAAAATGACCATAATCCCCAAAGCAATCTACAGATTCAATACAATCCCTATCAAAGTACCAATGGCATTTTTTACAGAATAAGAACAAATAATTCTAAAAATTCTAAAATGGAAACACAAAAGACACCAAATACCCAAAACAATCTTAAGAAAGAAGAACAAATCTAGAGGTATCGTGTGCCCTGATTTCAAAGTATACTACAGAGCTATAGTCATCGAAACAGTATGGTACTGGCCCAAAAAACAGACACATAGATCAATGGAACAAAAGAGAGCCCAGAAATGAACCCACACTTATACGGTCAATGAATCTACAACAAAGGAGGCAAGAATATACAATGGGAAAAGAGTGTGTCTTCAATAAATTGTGCTGGGAAAACTGAACAGCCACATGGAAGAATCAAACTGGACTACTTTCTCACACCATATACAAAAATAAACTCAAAATGGATTAAGAGCTTAAATATAAGACGTGAAACTATAAAACTCCTAGAAGAAAACATAGGCAGTTTACTCATTGATATCAGTCCTAGCAATATTTTTTTGGATATGGCTCCTCAGGCAAGGAAAACAAAAACAAAAATAAACAAATGGGATTACATCAAACTAAAAAGCTTGTGCACAGTGAAGGAAACTATCAACAAAACAAAAAGGCAGCCTACTGAATGGGAGAAGTTATTTGCAAACAATATATCTGACAATGGGTTAATATCCAAAATATACAAAGAATTCATACAACTCAACATCATAAAAACAATTTAAAAATGGGCAGAAGACCTGAATAGACATTTTCCCTAAGAAGATATGCAGATGGCCAACAGGCACATGAAAAGATGCTCAACATCACTAATCATCAGGGGAATGCAAATCAAAACCACAATGAGATATCACCTCACATCTGTCAGAATGGCTACTGTCAAAAAGACAAGAAATGACAAGTATTGGTAAGGATGTGGTGTTCTGTTAGTGGTAATGTAAATTGGTACAGCACTATGGAAAACAATATGGAGGTTCCACAAAAAATTAAAATTAGAACTACCATACAGTCCAGCAATTCCACTCCGGGTATTTCTCCAGAGAAAACAAAAACACTCTAAAAGAAATATGCACCCCATTGCAGATTTATTTACAATAGCCAAGATATGGAAGCAACCTGAGTGCCCAACGATAGATGAATGGATAAAGAAGACGTGGTATACACACACACACACACACAATGAAATATTAGTCATAAAAAAGAATGAAATCTTGCCAGTTGTGACAACATGAATGGACCTAGAGGGTATTATGCTAAGTGAAATAAGTCAGGCAGAGAAAGCCAAATACCATATGATTTCACTTATATGTGGAATCTAAAAAACAAAACAAATGAATAAGCATAACAAAACAGAAACAGAGATGGATACAAGAACAAACAGTTGCTTTCCAGAGGGGAGGGAGACAGAGAAAAAATGAAATAGGTGAGGTATAAACTTCCAGTTACAAAATAAATAAGTCATAGAGATGTAATGAACAGCATAGGATATACAGTCATATTGTAATAACTTTGTGTGGTGACAGGTAATAACTAGACTTATCACATAGATCATTTCATTTTGTAACATATAGAAATATCGAATCACTGTGTTGTGCACCTGGAACTAACACAGTGGTATAGGTCAATTATACTTCAATTGTAAAAAAGTTTGCTAAATGTCATCTGAGGAAGCGGTGATGAATATGAAATAAGGACACCTGTAAAGCCCCTGAAGCTATAAAATGGCGTAAAACTGTAATAAGATGATAACACTTACAGGGCTGCGTTTTCTGAGATGAGTAACCTTAACGGCCTGAATAGATTTGTATGAAAGGCCGCCAGCTTTCTGCTTGGTTCTGCTCCAAGTAAATATTCCCACATGACCACACCTGCTACTGAGGTGAATGTATAGAAATAGGAACATGGTCTTCCTGGAAAAAGAGGAGGCGTATCTATTTCTAAATCAATATTTTTATAGTCTTTTGTTCCAGTACCATCAGGCTTTTTACATATGAAAACTTCCTGACATTTGAATAAATGTTAATAAATCAACCCATGGTGTTTATAAAGAACAAAATAAGTCACTCCCATCCTCTGCTTCCAACTTCACAAACACTACCTGAGACAGTGAGGTTAAATAATTTTCTAGATGCCAAGCAACTAGGACTGACCAGGGGGACTTGCTTTAGACCATTCAGTTTCCTTTCAAGTCGGGCAGCTCATCATGTGGATGTTTTTATTCATATACACCTGTGCTATCTAGACCCTGGTTTGAGGAAATGAACAAGCATGGAGCTTAGCTTTTCCTTCCATGAATTTGATTTTCATTAAGCATTTAGGATCCCATAAACACTTTATGTCATGTTTGATAGTTTTATTTATTTATTGGAACTTGGCACCAATAATGAACTCAGCACCAGACAGTATACCTAGACACAGTAATTCCCTGGTAAGACCCTAATTTAAACAGCTAGGACACTAACACTGCCCAAGTTCAAAACACCTGAAGCTTTAGCAGCTCATTTTCCTAGGTATAAGTTTTATCTACCTTCAAGCTGTCACAGGTACACTGTTCTCCTAACTTACTCTGGGCTTGGAAAAAGCACAGGACTGCCGCAACAAAAGTGCTTATTATCTGCCTCTCTTTCTCAATCAGATTCTGTGCCCACAGGCCCAGTCTGAGGAGGAATTCCTTGATTATTGGGCTGTTCTAGTTAGCAACTCTGCACTTCTCCAGGGATTAACTCACAATGGGATTAAAGGCATTGGCCCTCCCACCAAAACTGTGTGGTTCAAGGAACGCCAACCTCAGAATCCCAGGGAGGTGGATCCTGAGACCCCCTTCAGATCTCCTGAATTAAAATCTCTGTTGATGGGTTTGGGAATCTAGCGCCTCTCACTTACAACAGAGTAAAATGGTTAAATCCAAATGGGTGCTGGTTGTGAACAATGAGTTCCTTTACAAATGTAAAGGAACATTCACTGCAAGCAAAGTCCAAGTGCATGTGGTATGAGAAATAGAAAGAAGCAGCTAACACTGCATTCAGCTCAGGTCAGGCCCTGAATTCGTTTAGGCCATCCCAGATTTCTTTGAGCCCTGAGAACGTGACCCAGGACTTGTCTTTACAGTTGCACAACACACTGTTATGCCTATTCACAATTTATTAATGGCAGGAGTAGGTCTAAACTATCATCAATACAGACCATGATTAAAATGTTCATTGAAGGATGCCAGAGCACATTTCAAACCAGAAATTTCACTGATGTAAACTCAGTAGTGCATGTCTAAAGCAGATCATAAACTAAGAGCATCTCTGGAGATAAGGAAATATTTGTGTTCCCAAATCAGAGGCAGAGGTCCTTCAAACCACTCCATCGCCGGCTCCCCGAACAAGGAGGCTTTCATACCCTAAATGATGAATCAGGTCAGTTTGTTCTACTTTGCATTCCTCTCTGTTCTGCACGTGTGGTGAAATTTAAATAGACTGCATCTGCATCAACGAAAATAAATTTCTGGTGAAATTTAAATGTTAAGAATCCTGAGATGTCTTCTCTTCTTGTTCAGAAATGAGAATGCCCTGAAAAAGGAAGTTGGCTTCACAATACAGAGTGAACCTCAGAGAAATATGACTCAAACTTTTTTGAAAATACTTCATTTGGGGGACAGCTTGCTCACCTCATCATTCCAACTTTCCCATGGGAAAAAAAAGCTTGATAACAAAGAATTAAAGGAGAGGAGCAAATCAATCAAAATGATAGCAGTGGAGCAATTACACAAAAACAAAATAATTACCCAAAAAAATCTTAATAGTAATTTTACAAATATGTTATTTAATACAAAAATATCAACACCTCCCAATCATGGCCAACTTATGTGATGACTGATCATGAGGGTGATGGCATAATGTACCATCCCTACCATGAGTAAAAGGTGGTGCTATTATTAACTTCACTAGGACAGCAGTTGTAAACCGAAACCCTCCCAGGAGATCCAGGACTTATGGTCACCCAAGTGACAATTCAAGAACAACACATCCTTTAAGAAAAGTATGGGTATTGCAAGCATGTAGATGTGCACTTGCTCGGTAGAGATTTTGCAGCATTACTGGCGGTAAAATACTGAACACAAGGCCTCAGAATGTTCTAACAGCAGGCTGATTCTAGTGTCCAGACACCTATGACAGTTCTGGCCTTCCTGCACCTCAGAAGTTTAGGTCAACCTGACTTCAGCCCATGAGGGTTCCTATTTGTAACTGCCTCACCTCTCATGTCACTCAGTTCCAAATATTTCTTAATATGGGCTTCTTTTTAAATTTATGAGTTCTTTTTTTTTTTTTTTTTAATTTATTTATTATTATTTTTTTTTATATTTTATTTTTGGCTGTGTTGGGTCTTCGTTTCTGTGCGAGGGCTTCCTTTAGTTGCGGCAAGCGGGGGCCACTCTTCATCGCGGTGCGCGGGCCTCTCACTATCTCGGCCTCTCCCGTTGCGGAGCACAGGCTCCAGACGCGCAGGCTCAGCAGTTGTGGCTCACGGGCCCAGTTGCTCCGCGGCATGTGGGATCCTCCCAGACCAGGGCTCGAACCCGTGTGCCCAGCATTGGCAGGCAGATTCTCAACCACTGCGCCACCAGGGAAGCCCTATGAGTTCTTTTTAAAGCTAAGATTTCTTTAATAATATTTGGTTTCCAACATATGAGATGTTTAAGCTATTCTTCTTTACTGATTTCTAAGTTATTGACAATTATGGTCAGATAACGTAGTCTGGATGATACTGTTCCTTTCGGAATCTATTAAGGTATATTATATGGCCTGCTGCATTTTATCAGTCAGAGTTTTCCAGAGAAACAGAACCAATAGGATATATACAGATATAAGAGATTTACTTTGTGCTCATGGAGATTAAGAAATCCCATCATAGGGGCTTCCCTGGTGGCGCAGTGGTTGAGAATCTGCCTGCCAATGCAGGGGACACGGGTTCGAGCCCTGGTCTGGGAAGATCCCACATGCCGCGGAGCGGCTAGGCCCGTGAGCCACAATTGCTGAGCCTGCGCGTCTGGAGCTTGTGCTCCGCAACAGGAGAGGCCACGACAGTGAGAGGCCCGCGCACCACGATGAAGAGTGGGCCCCGCCTGCCGCAACTAGAGAAAGCCCTCGCACAGAAGCGAAGACCCAACACAGCCATAAATAAAATAAATAAATAAATAAATTAGGTTTAAAAAAAAAAAGAAATCCCATCATATGCTGTCTGCAAGCAGGAGAACCAGAAAAGCCAGTGATATAATTCAGTCTAAGTCCAAAGGCCTGAGAACCAAGAGCTCCAATGTCCAAGGGCAGGAGAGGATGGATGTCACAGCTCAAAAACGGAGAGCAAATTTGCCTTTTCTCTGCCTTGTTATTCTACTGGGCCCCAAGGATTGGCTGCCCACCCACCCACACTGGTGAGGGTGATCTACTTCACTCAGTCTACTGATTCAAATGCTAATCTCTTCCCAAGACCACCTCACAGACACACCCAGAAATAACATTTTAGCAAGCATCAGGGCATCCCTTAGTCCAGTCAAGCTGACACATAAAATGAACCATCATATGAGTGGTTTTTTTTTTTTTTTTTAATATTTAGTTTTTGCTCAAAAGGATGTATTTTTCTGTTTGACAGGTTTACTGTTCCCAATTTTTACTTCCTCTTGGTACCTGTGTTGCCAATTCTCTGATTGTGGGTGCCGGTGACCTGGATACCACTGTCTTCATTGGTTTCCTCAAAAGATCCAGTATAAGTTTCTGGGCATATAAATGTACTGATATAAACGTGGTAATTTGAGGGGTCCCAGGGAAAGCATTCATCATGCACTGTCCAGACTTGTGCTATTGCACAGGTTTTCCTCCCCTCCCCTGATCTCTCAGAGTCTGCCCTTTGCCGAGGCCCTTGCTCACACCATGTGACCTTCCCAAGCACACACCACAGGCAGCAGGTCCTCCAGCCAGCCAGCCTCTCCAGCCTGGAGGCCAACCTTCTGTCCCCAAGGGTGCTTCATGCATTGCCTCCACAAAGATGAAGTCCCCCCTACAAGGAATTTGCTTACCAGCTACAAAGTGAATAAGATTATCTTCATAGATTGCACCAAATGATAATAACTCTGAATATCACTTTATTAGGTAACTTAAGAACTTCATTCTCAGTCAAACATACTAAAAGGGATCACAATATGCCATCCCATCTGGGCATAAAAATTATTTTGCACTGAAGGCTTTTGAGTCCCTGAAATCCCTTATCTACCAAAAAGCAGAGCCTCCCAAAAGAACTCAATTGTCATAAATCTCCTCCCTGAGAAGA
This sequence comes from Balaenoptera musculus, assembly GCF_009873245.2. Classification (NCBI taxonomy): domain Eukaryota; kingdom Metazoa; phylum Chordata; class Mammalia; order Artiodactyla; family Balaenopteridae; genus Balaenoptera; species Balaenoptera musculus. Next base: position 103,740,058 of record NC_045787.1, read on the forward strand.
ACTCTAATCTAATCACACCCAAACAGACATTGTTGCAAGACTAGCATATCTCCATCTAGTCTCCTAAGGGTCCATTTATCTTTCCAAAACTTCATTTGTTTTCCCCTGAATGCCTTTTCTCTCCCTCCCTTTCTCCTACTAAGCTAGGTATATAAGACTCCAAGTCTAACTGCTTCTTCAGGGTTTTCACTTTTTTTCTGTGAAGTTCCTCATACATGTAAAATTATTTACATCAGTAAAATCTGTATAGCTTTTCTCCTGTGAAGCTGCTGTTTATCAATTTAATTCGCAGGTCTCATAGACTAAACCTAAGAGGGTAGAGGAAAAGTTTTTCCTCCTCTACAATGTCAGGTAAAGTCCACGGAAATTCATGCCATTCATCCAGTAGAACAACAGCAAGAAGAATTTTGCATTTTTAGATCAGAACTGGCCCAGCCAAAGGGCATTGATATTCTTGATATTCCCAGGAGTTCTTGGAAAAGAGATATACCCATGACGACAATATTCCTAAACCCAGTGACTTGTGAGCTCAAAGGCAGTTATCAAGTGTTAAGAGCATAGATTCTGGAACTCACATCTCTACATTCAAATTTTTCTTCTGTGACTTACTCATAATGAGGCTTGGCAAAGTTCCCTATCTCTTTGGCATTAGTCACATTGCCTGCAATCGAGATAATGACTCACAATTCGGCAGGTTTGTCGGCAGCATTCAGTGAGATGACGAGCACAATAATTCAGTAACGGTCACCGAGTGCTTGGCATTGCTGCTGTTGATGGCATCATGGGAAGAGAGGCTGAGCCTCACCTACCAGGAATATAATATGCATAAGTCCCCCTTTATGATTTTTTTTCTTGATTAAGGATCACTTGTAAGAGCAGAATGACTGATGTGCCCTACCCTCCCCCAAAAAAGGATCACTTCTGTTGGAATTGAGCAGCTCATAATTGAATGTAATTGAAACCAACCCCGAGGTTTCTCCTTATGAGTGACAAATTATATGAACATTGTCTTCCTCACGCAAATAGTAACAGGAACTTGTTACAAAGCTCTTTTTTATATAATATGCCTTCAAACCACAGAAAAATCTGGCCAAAAAAATTCATTCCCATATTAGTATTAAAATTTTACAGATGAGGAATCTAAATTCTGAGACGCTAGATGACTTTCCCAAGGGACTAAATGGCCGGGAAACACACTTGAATCCAGGTGTTCTGATTCAAAATCCCAGCCTATGCCTCTACCATATGCCATGCCTCATGAGTTTATCCTAAATCCAGACTGTAAAGCCTTTTTTAAAATAAATTTATTTATTTATTTATATTTTTGGCTGCGTTGGGTCTTCGTTGCTGAGCGTCGGCTTTTCTCTAGTTGCGGCGAGCAGGGGCTACTCTTCGTTGCGGTGCACGGGCTTGTCATTGCAGTGGCTTCTCGTTGCAGAGCACGGGCTCTCGGCTCGCGGGCTTCAGTAGTCGTGGCTCACGGGCTCTAGAGCGCATGCTCAGTAGTTGTGGTGCATGGGCTTAGTTGCTCCGTGGCATGTGGGATCTTACCGCTCCAGGGATCGAACCCGTGTCCTGCATTGGCAGGCGGATTCTTAACCACTGTGCCACCAGGGAAGCCCCAGACTGTAAAGCTTTGAAAAATCTCATAACTACTAGGAAAAAAAAAAACTAATTCCAAAAGACTCTCAAAATTAAAATTACTGTAGACTTTATGTTATATCATATCTCATTAAGCATCAAATATGTCACAAACCAACCATTATATGGACAAGATTAATACGACCACTCTTTAAATAACTCAGTTTGCATTTTTTGTTAAATAAGAATTTACATTTTGCATCAAGTTATTCAAACATCTTCCAGAAACTTTGAAATAAGTTTGATTTTGATCTTGTTGGGACAACTTGCCTTTGCAAAGTGTTGGGCCCAATAACCTTTCAAAATCCATTTAGTGCAATGATCCTATGATTTTACTGAGACCTGAAGTTTAAGTTCAATTGTATAACCAGTATTTGTGATTATAGTGTTGCCACTGGTAATTTGCATCAGTATTATGAAGTTTAATGCACATAGAAGGCTGCTATTTTAAGGGGGGAGCAAATTCATTACAAAGTTATCTTTCATAAGAACTAATTAATGTCCACATAGTATTTTGAAATTATTATTTTCTGGATTTTAGGGAAATGTAAATCAATTCATGTATTACCAGTATCAAAAATCTCATATGAATCTGGTCCTAACACATAAGATTTAAATATCCAGATTCTATTCCAAGCATCCAGGACATTTTGTTTTGAGCTTAAAAATTCTCTGCACTGGGGCTTCCCTGGTGGCGCAGTGGTTGGGAGTCTGCCTGCTAATGCAGGGGACACGGGTTCGAGCCCTGGTCTGGGGAGATCCCACATGCCGCGGAGCAACTAGGCCCGTGGGCCACAGCGGCTGAGCCTGCGCATCTGGAGCCTGTGCTCCGCAGCAAGAGAGGCCGCGGTGGTGAGAGGCCCGCGCACCGCGGTGAAGAGTGGCCCCCGCTCGCCGCGACTAGAGAAAGCCCTCGCACAGAAACGAAGACCCAACACAGCCAAAAATAAATAAATAAATAAATAAATAAATAATTATTAAAAAAAAAAAATTCTCTGCATCTCCCAGATAACAATGAAATTGTTCATTTGCTCCATCAGTTTCTACTCTTACATAATTCACTCACATCACCTCAGTTATCCAGATTTCAACCCTCCAGAATTCTCAAGCAACAAGACTATCGCAGACCCTGATAGTTCAAAGAAAGCAAGCAGTGGTGATAAAGAGGCAAAAATAAACCAAACAATTAAAAAGAGAAACAGCCCAGGGTGGGGGGAGGGGACAGGGAGGAGGGATAAATTAGGATTTGGGGATTAAAATACACACACTACTATATATAAAATAGATAGCCAACAAGGACCTACTGTACAGCAGAGGGAACTATGCGCAATATCCAGTAATACCTGATAATGCGAGAGAATGTAAAAAAAGAATATATATATACATGTATAACTGAATCACTTTGCTGTACACCTGAAACTAACACAACACTGTAAATCAACTATATTTCAATAAAAATTTTTAAAAATATATATAGATCAAAATACAAAAAAAAAAAAAAAGAGAGAGAGAGAGAGAGAGAAACAGCCTGAAGAATAACTAGCAACACAACTTTTGGAGGTTTATCAGAAGAGAAAGAGCATTCTGGTTTTCTGATGACCAGGCCTGGCTCTCTGTATAAAGGCCATAAAGCAGTGGGGAAACAGAAGCTGATTAGACAAAAAGAGCAAAGGAAATGAGAAACGGCTGTTGCTGGAGAGCAAACAGTGTGGGCCGGGGAGCCAGGCAGCGTCCACTCAGCAGAAAAGAGAGCACAGGCGCCCCACTGAGAGGGTCCCCCTCTCTGAGTGGATCACCCAGGCTTCTACCAGCCCTGCGGGTGCCAACACCAGAGCAGGGAGGTGCCCTGAACTTGGCACACAGCTTGGAGGCCAGCCAGTGCCCCCTTCACTTTGGGAGGAAGGCTGGGAGCCAGACCAGGCCCGGAGAGACCTCAGACCACAGTGCAAGTCTGAGCCCAGGGAGGAAACACAGAGAATGTTGGCTGGAACCATCACAAAGGGTGGGTTAAGCAAAGCCTTCAAGGAGTCCTTAGTTCAAAGTGGCAAACAAAGGAGCTCCACGTGGCCCAGGATTGGGTCTGCCCCATATCCCTGCCACGCTCAGTAGGCTAGGAGCAGCCGTGGGCACCTGGCCTCAGGGAACCTCGGTGACGGATGTCAGAGCACAGTGGCTGGGGCCCTTGGTCACTTATGCTTTCTGCACCTGGAGGTTTGCAAAGCACTTCCTAGTGGCCACCACGTCCCCCACCCCATTTGATAGGTAGTGAAACTGAGTCACAGAGAAATTAAGTAACTTCTCAAAGGTCAGGGCTAGTTAGTTAGAGGAGCCAGGGATTTGATACTCTGGTTCCAGAAGCCATGCTGCTGACCACTATGCTAGGCTGTCTCCTGTCTACACTCACATTTTCTGCACCTTCAGAAACTGTCCAAAGTTCACAACATTGTCTTTAACAGACAACCGCACATGCTTCACTGGGAAAACAGCATTCAAGGAAAAGAAGTTATAATAGTTTCAACAGATGTCCAGCAAAGCACAGTTAATATGTTTACAAACGACCAAATTAGGAGATTATTTCCCAAGCCTAGATAGAGCAATCTAAAAAATTACACATCCAGAATGACTCCTGGGCCCATAATATGGGATAATTGAAGTTATCACTCTCTTTTTTTTTTCCATCCCACCCTCTCTCCCCCTTGGCAACAAGTCTGTTCTCTGTCTGGCTCAGTATTCCTTTTTAAGAGCACAAAAACATCAGTAAACTCTACTATTTCATTAGTTTCCTCAAATCTTAGAATATCTGAAATATGTTTGCATTATCTAGGACCGAATGAGATCAAACTCTGAATGAGAAACCAGGTAAATAGTCCTGTATCACTGGATGAGGCTTTTCTTTGTAGGCTTGGAAACATGTCTCGACACCCTAAGTTTACTTCCTAAAAGTAAACATTTCTAGAAAAGGTTTTCTTTTCAGAGAAGGGACTACAGAATTGAAAGCCCTGGCAACAAAAGCTGCACAAGGGCTGCCCGGGGCCTTCCATCTCATCTCGGGCTGAACTGAGTCCACCTGCCACTTGCTGTCTGGCCCCAGCTCTGGAGGTCAGTGCGGGCACCCTCGGCTCCTGCAGCAGCACAGGGACCCTCATCTAATTCCCTCTGCGGCCGGGATTGCACAGCCAGCACCCAGTGCCCTGGAACCAAAGACATAAGGAACCAAAGCTGCTCCTCATTTCAGCCTCACACACAGGAGTTCCAGGGGCCCAAACTTCCCATTTCTTTAGAGTCTCCTGGGAGTAAATCCATTAAACTGTTCAAGAATCCATTAGAGTGTTCAAGTGAAAACTCTCTGGATTTTTCTAATGGTGAGTTTCCTGTTATTGGGCATTGCTTCCAAATAAGTAGAGGCTCCTGCATTTTTGGAAGCCATTCAGTGGAGAAAATCCACGCTCTGGCTTCCATCCATCCATTCAGATTCTGCACCCGAGAGCGCCCATTTGGGAATTACCGCTTCCCGAGATTCTGAATCTTACAAATGGCAGGTTTCTTGTCCTCTTTCTGGGCCTCAGATTGCTTTAATAAAATATATTTCAAGTGTCTTACTCCTTCCACACGGGACAGACAACCAGGAAACTTAGGTTTTATATAAAGAAAATGCACTAAAAGCAAAAACCTCTTTGTATTAATTTGATGTTTTTTTCCTTATGATAATTCAGGAAAATACCTGCCAAGAATACTGCTCCCAAATCCTCTAAATCTCAACCTGGTCTGAATTTGCAGTGTATGTGGCCATCCCCCACCTGCCCCAACAAATCCACACCAATCACGGAACGTACTGGGCTCATGAGGCTACAGCTGGAAACAGCTGTCCCATCTTAGATCTTAGGTTTCACCAAAAAGTGGATCAAGCGGGGAATTCCAGCTGGGTGGGGATTGTGAGTGGTTTTTCCCCTCAGACTGTGTGTGTGAGAATGTGGAGGTGTCTTTTTCTCACTATCAACCAAGCAAAGCTTTCCAACGCACAGACAAACCTGAAAAGGATTTCTTTTCTCTGACACCTGTGTAAACCCTGGGAAATCACCCACCTATTAAAAAACATCCTTGGCTTATTTTGTTTGCTTGCTTTGTCTTGGGTAAACCTGCCATCAAGTACCACCCAAAATACGCCAATCATTTTTGCTGTACTTGCCTCTCAAAACATTGTCTTTTTCACTTGAGTCTATGAAGTTTGACTAATCAGGACTGGATATTGAGATTCTCAGTGCTGAAACTCTGAAAGCAACTCATGTCCCAGGCTGGTACATGCCATAATCCCTGTGTCCCTTTTGTTGATTATCAACTGACAATAGTGACAATGACAAAAAAGAGCCTAGTGATGCAAAGCAAACAGACTATCTCCCCAAATGCCTCACTGATATACCAGCTGAAGGGCAGAGGGGCATATTAATTTCTCAGAGAAATCAGAGTATCACTCTGACTAAATATCGAGTTACGTGAGATTCTGAAGAAAATAAGAGTAGATGGGTAGATAATGTTATTTTAAGGTGTTACAATTTAATTGATGGTATTAATACTGTGTACAGGACTTCCCTGGTGGTGCAGTGGTTAAGAATCCGCCTGCCAATGCAGGGGACATGGGTTTGAGCCCTGGTCCAGGAAGATTCCACATGCTGCAGAGCAACTAAGCCCGTGCGCCACAACTACTAAGCCTGCACTCTAGAGTCCGCGAGCTACAACTGCTGAGCCCGTGTGCCACAACTACTGAAGCCCACGCGCCTAGAGCCCATGCTCCGCAACAAGAGAAGCCACCGCAATGAGAAGCCCGTGCACCGCAACGAAGAGTGACCCCCACTCACTGCAACTAGAGAAAGCCCACGCACAGCAGCAAAGACCCAATGCAACCAAATATAAATAATAAATAAATTTTTTAAAAAAAAGAAAGGGGGCTTCCCCGGTGGCGCAGTGGTTGAGAATCTGCCTGCCAATGCAGGGGACACGGGTTCGAGCCCTGGTCTGGGAAGATCCCACATGCTGCGGAGCAACTGGGCCCGTGAGCCACAATTACTGAGCCTGTGCGTCTGGAGCCTGTGCTCCGCAACAAGAGAGGCCGCGATAGTGAGAGGCCCGCGCACCGCGATGAAGAGTGGCCCCCACTTGCCGCAACTAGAGAAAGCCCTCGCACAGAAACGAAGACCCAACACAGCCATAAATAAATAAAATAAAAAAAAAAAGAAAGAATCCATCTGCCAATTCAGGGGACATGGGTTCGAGCCCTGGTCCAGGAAGATCCCACACGCGCAGAGCAACTAAGCCCATGCGCCACAACTACTGAGCCTGTGAGCCACAACTACTGAAGAGTAGCCCCTGCTCGCCACAACTACTGAAGAGTAGCCCCCGCTCGCCACAACTAGAGAAAGCCAGCGTGCAGCAACGAAGACCCAACGTAGCCAAAAATAAAAATTAAAAAAAATATACTGTGTACAAATTCAATTTTATCCTCTGTCTGGGCTTCAAAGAAGGCAGGAGACCGGCCAGTAACAAAAAAGAATCTTTTCCTGTCAGGAAAATGCCCATTTGTGGGTTTTTACTCAGTTCTAGGGGAACTACTTTCATAGATGCATACACAGGAAAGTGGCAGCTTTTCTTTCTCCTAATTTGTTTTATGTTGGTAGGAAAAGCTAGACTAGTTCTCTCTCTTACAAAGGCAGTAAGGGAGCAGGCAACAGGCTAGGGCTACCTAGGTAAGGACACTCGTGCATCAGAAAGACTATGGACCCAAAACACAGGTATAGCTAATTTCAAAGAATAAGTCACAAATGATTATGGGTACAGAATGATTCCATTTTTGCTTTTAAAACTACATATATAATTAATGTCCCATGGGACAGAATTCCAGCTCTCTTCCTAGTCCCTGAAAGTGTGCACCATGGGTCCCAGTCCACACTCCCTGCCTCACTCCAGACCAGCCACACCGGCCTTGCCTCCCTCCTCCTGGAAAGTCTGTCACATGTGCCAACCCCCTTCCTGCTGGAGGGGAGGACAGCCTGCTCCTCCACCGTCTCAGCTTCTGTAGCTGGGGCCTACGAATTGGACGGACAAAAGAGAGACTAACAGTAACAATTCCCCAAACGGCCAACCTGATGACCCAATCTGCTTTTGGGGTAGGGGCATGCAGAGGTAAAAGTTTGTTTTTTTTTTTTTTTAAAGGAATTCCTTTATTTTTATTTTTTATTTATTTATTTTTTATTTTTGACTGTGTTGGGTCTTCGTCTCTGTGCAAGGGCTCTCTCCAGTTGCGGCAAGCGGGAGCCACTCCTCATCACGGTGCGCGGGCCTCTCACCGCCGCGGCCTCTCCCGCTGTGGAGCACAGGCTCCAGACGCGCAGGCTCAGTAGCTGTGGCTCACGGGCCCAGCCGCTCCGCGGCACATGGGATCCTCCCAGACCAGGGCTCGAACCCGTGTCCCCTGCATTGGCAGGCAGACTCTCAACCACTGCGCCACCAGGGAAGCCCCAGAGGTAAAAGTTTTTATCTTAATGTTCCATGACTCCAATTAGATTGAGAAAGTTCCCAACTTCATGATTGTCTGAGCTTAATGGGAATTCCTGCGGGGGGGGGGGAAACATATTACTCACTTAATACTGAAGGGAAAGCATTTTCTCACGGAGCCACGGCTCACAAACCTGTTCATCTAGAGGTATAGCTCACAGACTGCCCCCTCCGCACTGTCTGCACGTCACCATAGCCACCCCTCCTTGAAAAAAAACCAGAATTTCCTTGTTCCTTTATGGTTAAGGTAAGTGAAACACAGTTTAGACAACCAGTCTATATAGGAAACAACTAGTTTACAAAATAAGGAAACATACCATTGTCAAGAAGTTCTTATTCATATGAGCTAAATTAGACTAGGCAGTAAAGAAATTCAAATCCTATAAAGGACACCAGGAAACAGAAATTGCTTCCAATGACATAAACATAAAAGGGGAAAATCTTAAAAAAAAAAAAGTAATTGTTTGCTCTTTCCTTATGCCTAAGAGTGAAAAACACCAAGATGGGTATATCAGACTTCTTGCTTTGTTGCCAGTTGTAGGTGCACAGCTATTTTCAGCCTAACAGGACACATCGATATGTCAACATTTAATGTACTAATTTGTTATTAATATTTCTAATCCAAAGGCTAAGAAGGAAAGAGGGGACATGATCCATATTGGTGAATGGATAAATATGAAATAAATTACCAAAGAAAATAACCTCAGCTGAGGCTGTTATAAGATTCAGAACACCTCTAACTGGCATGGTTTTCTATGATCATCCCAGCTAGATTTAGGTTTCTAATCCCAATCTTTCCCTCAGAAATGCAAATGTTAAACCAACATACCTTTTACAATTAGGTGTGGCTGCAAGTAATAAAATGCCAAAATTACAACAGCATAAACAAAACAGAAGATTATCTCTCTGTTTCAGAAGAGCCTAGGGGTTGGCAGCCCAGAGCTGCACCTAAAAGTCCTCAGGAACCCAAGCTATTTTCACACATGGCCACATCTTGTTGCAAGAGACTAGAAGATGCTGTCTGTCTTTATTCTAGGCAATCGTGCCACCACAAGAGGGAGAGGATGGATGTTGGATTAGGAAATGAGCCGTCTCTACTACATCCAAGTTCTACCAAAAACATGAAAGGGATCACAATGTGCCACCCCAAAATATGCCACTTTGGCAGAAGGATTCTTTTGAGCTGAAGGCAGTTGAGAAAAAGCAGACACAGGAAAAGCTCTCTGTCCATCCCCCCCCCATCTGCCTAAAAGCTTAACCTGACTTGTGAAGGTGTCCTCCTCTCTCATACCCAGAAGGAAAGAACAACCTTTATCAACAGAGGTAGAGAGAGCACCCAGATGAGTCTGTATAAACTAAACTTACTAGATAACCCTTGTCTTCCATGTTTCCCCCGTATACTTAGCGTCCCACAATTTACTACCCCTAGAAGCCCAAACCCTTTTCCTTCATCTTGTCACTTCTCCACAATTTATTGCCCTTGGTTAAAATGGAATGTAGGAACTTCCCTGGTGGCACAGTGGTTGAGAATCCGCCTGCCAATGCAGGGGACACGGGTTCGAGCCCTGGTCCAGGAAGATCCCACATGCTGCAGAGGAGCAACTAAGCCCTCGAGCCACAACTACTGAGCCCACGTGCCACAGCTACTGAAGACCGTGTGCCTAGAGACCGTGCTCCACAATGAAGAGTTAGCCCCAGCTCGCCACAACTAGAGAAAGCCCACGTGCAGCAACGAAGACCCAATGCAGCCAAAAACATAAACAAACAAATAAATAAATAAATAAAAATTACAGGTGCATCATAACCGTGGGGGTGCAAAAAGAGGGAGAAGTTAATTTCACATTGGGGTGAGGATGATCATATAAACTTTTCTGTAACCTTCCTTATTGTTGTTAAGGAACACAGAAGAAAAAGAAATAACAAACCAGAAATAGACCTTGTAAGTCCAATAATAACCCTGAAGCGAATTTCCTGTAGTGATTCTTTGACTATGAGCCACAGAGCGGCGGCCCTATGCTGCTTAATAGTAAACAAAGGCCAGCCAGGGAGATTTCGCTGGAGGAAATGGTCTGTCCAGTTGAAAAGCCCTTTTTGTTTCTGGAAGCTACTAAAAATCCAAGCCCTTCAAGTCGTTTAGGCAACTTAGAGGGAACAATTGGGCTTTTCCCTTCTTCAGAGGATGTACTTTACAGAGATGAATCCTGCTGGGGGAGAAAGAGGACAGCACACTGACTAGGTTCTTTATAAAGACCCAGGACTGAGGGGATGTCGTGACTCCAGTCACTTAGCCTGAGCGGCACGTAGGCTGTGACATCTTGATGGGGGTGGGGACCCTCTGTGGTGGGAAAGCCCTGGGAGGCCCGGCGGAGAGTGCTGCTGGGAAGGCCATAGCGGCCGCAGCCAGCGTGGCTCTGAGCTTTTGTGAGAAAGAATAAAATGAAATCCCTCAAGGAGGAAAGGAGGCAGTGTGGTCACGAGAAAGTCCTCGGTAAATGTGTAGAGGTCAAACAATACAAATGGGGAATGCTGGCTCAGCTTACCTGTATTCACAGGAGATACTGGAATGAGTTGCCACTTACTTGGCAACAAAGGCAGACGGCAGAGGTAGGCAGAGGTGAGCAGACGTCTTCTCTTTGACTCCTTGCTCAGGGCAAACTGCGGGAATAAAAATTCACTGGGTCATTCCCACAGGGTCTACGGTCCAGAAGCTGTAGAAAGTTCCTGGTACTTTTTCCTTAGAGGGTCTTCTCCATTTCAAGAGGTTAAAATCATTTGATCACTCTGTTTTGGGGTAGTCAGAGTCTGGATTTAAAACACCAGGAAATATTGCAATGATTATGCATAATTTTTTTTAAGTTGGGGCAGATCATTACTTCAAGGCAAGAAAGAAAAACCTTCAATGAATTGTATTGGTTACTCTTAACACAGTTTGTTATATTTTTTAAATGAAAGCTGTTAATTCTGAGGGAAGTAGTATAAAACTAACATCTGATTCTCCAAGTTGCAATTTGAAATAAGACAAGATGTATCCCTAAGACACTGGCCCCACATGTTATCCCCAGAAAAGAGAAGGCAATGTATCATCTCCTCCCCAAAAAAGGACACGGGCAAAGCCTCTCTCACAGAACATAAGGCTCACAGGCTCTGTTTGAGATCATGAGTGAAGCACATTTCCTGGCTCACAGCTGAATGCCCTCATGTTAATTGCATACTTAAATGATCCCTAAACTGGAGAAAATGTCTCCTCTTTCCACTCAGATTTTCGCAGCTGAAAGCGTAACAATTTGAATATGAGTTCACCAGCTCAAATCAGGTCCAAAGGAGAGAAATTCAGTGGTGTGGCATTTGGCTCACTGCAATCCAAGATCAAACCAGTTCCAGTCATGGTTCTTGGGTTTCTCTCAGAAGTCCTGGGCTAAGACTTCCTTAAAGAGACTCTGAGCTCATCAGAGAAAGCACTGGTGATCCCACCACAGCTACAGGAGCCCAGCCTAACATGCTTCTCTCTGACCATACACCTGAGACATGCCCATCTCCTCCTCCTCCTCCTCCTTTCCAGATAGGTGTCTACTCTAATAGCCCAGGTCCCAGACCTGCCAAATAGGGGCTAACCCCCCAGACTATGTCGTCTCCCCCCGACCCTATTTGCCAAAGGAATGACCTCTGAATCAGGGGTGACCCCCATCGGTCCAGACCGCTAAGCCTCTCTTAATTAAATCAGAGCCCTTGGGCTGGCCCAGGCCTAGACCAGCTCTACACAGAACACAGGGAGCTCCATCACTTCAACCAATAATACCAGGTGTCTATTACACTTTACCCAGAAAGTTCTTGTATCCGATATTGCATTTGTATTTTACAATAGTTCTGGGAAAAGAAGTATGGTAGGAAGATTATGCCCATTTTACAGAGGAAGATGGGGGTCTTAGAAGAGATGTGGTTTTCCCAGTGTTACACGGTCCAGAGTTAGGAATCGAATCCAGCTCTTCTGACAGCCCCAATGTGATAGATTAAGAATCCACTGAGTCAGAGTAGAAAAATGGAGCAAAGAGGTAATGCAGAGGAAGCTCACATCTGGTTCCCACCCAGCCCCTCTCCCATTTCCCACTTCTCTTTTACCAGCACTGACTTTTCCAGGTCCCACTCTTTCCATTTGGCCTCTTGGCTCCCTACAGGATTGCCAATCTTTGCCAACCCTTCCTCCAACTGTCTCATTTGTCCAAACTTATCTCTTCCACCTCCCACTCTGTCCTAACTTTGAAATTTCCCTGACTGGCTGCTTTTGGAAGCTGATTACTTCTATTTTTTACCAAAGGGATGAATAACGGATAGCCCTGGGAAATGACAGAATCTAAATGAATTCTTAATTGGCTGATCATCAGATAGCATAAGGAAGTAAAATGACATGCGACAGAGGATATTCCAGACAGTGGGAGGAGGAGAATATTTTTAACAAATACTGTGGTGGAAGCTGCTAATTTTCCCCCAGGATCCATTCTGTCCTCTCTCCCTCTCTCAACATAATAGAACACCCCAGTTTTGTCTGAGTACACAGCTCCCAAAAACAAAGGTTTGTTTCTCAACCTCCCATTTGGCTATACAGTAAGTGCTATGTGACTAAGTTCTGCCAATGTGATGTGAGTGGAAATGAGGTATGCAACTTCTGGGTCACACCTTTAAGTGGAAGAGTGCCCTCCCCTAATTATGCAGGTGGTAGCAATGAGCCATCTTCACCAAGCAGAACGGCAGCCAGAAGAAGCTTCAGGCCCAGACACCATGTGGTCACCAGTCCACCCTGGACTACTTACACCTGGACTGTTAAATAGGAGCGAGAAACTACCTTGTTGAGCTTTGGTTCTTTGTAGTCTGTTAGAGGAGATAAAATCATATCCTAAATAATAGCAGGGCCCTTATTGGAAGTCTATAGGCTGTTTCACTCTTCGTGGTAGAAACACTGTCTTTAGCCAAGAAGCGTTAGAGTGGGGCAAGCCTGATTCATCAGAGCCTAAAGAATAAAGCCATAGAATCCTTGGGCTGGAAGGAGATGTGTGAAACTGGAAAAGATCATCCGAGCTGTGGCCCACCTATAGCTAACTGGCGTGCACAGCCTCCATCTATAGAAATTTAAATTTGATTTTTTCTGAAAGCTAACTCCCAAGGATGACTCAACCACTTAACCGATTTTGGCCCATGGGCACCAGTTTTTTTACTTCAGATTTGGTCCAGACTATTCATTTTGCAGACAAGAGAGCTAGGGCACGGAGAGGTCAGATTACTCCTCTAAGAGCATCCAGCCCCTCAGAAGCAGAGCTGCACCTAGAACTCAGGTGTTCCACCTCCCAGACCCGTGCCACCCATTTATCCGGCTGAACCCCTGGGCAGCTCAGCCCCTGGACAAACAAGCAAGGTGGGGGAGAGTCAAGTAACATTTTGATTCTCACTAAAAATTCTACATTTAAGGAAAGGCCAGTTCCTCTTTCTCTACCTCATTTCTTCCAGAACAGTTCAGGCCTAAAGCCATTAGGTGGGTGAGAAGGCTGTCCTCACATAGGGGCAGCTATGCATAGGGTGCCTGAGTTGGGTGAGGAGGACATCCATGCAGGAGAAGAGACCAGCACCCTCAGAACCAGAAGGTGAGGGAGGTGTCCTCAGAAGGGTGGGAAACAGGTTATTCCAATGAGAAAGTACATCAAGGGTAATGAGAGGCAGTTTCTTACTATCAGAGATAAGAGCTGAAAATACTGAAAGGGAAAAAACCAAAATGAACCCTGTAATGTTGGGTTGGATGTGGAAGTTTTGATGTGAACTCCTGGCTCTCAGGATAAGCAGATAGATTCAGAAGTAAATATAGACATACTTGTGTGTACAGTTGACCCTTGAACAACACGGGCATTAGGGGTGCTGACCTTCTGGAGAGTGGGAAATCCACGTATAAACTTATAGTTGGCCCTCTGTATATGAGGTTCCAATTCTGCAAGTTCAACCAACCATGGATTTTGCAGTACTGTAGTAATGACATTGAAAACAATCCCAGTGTAAGTGGCCCAGTGCAGTTCAAACCTCTGTTGTTCAAGAGTCAACTGTACGGGGTCTTCCCTGGTAGCACAGGGGTTAAGAATCTGCCTGCCAATGCAGGGGACACGGGTTCGAGCCCTGGTCCGGGAAGATCCCACATGCCGTGGAGCAACTAAGCCCATGCGCCACAACTACTGAGCCTGTGCTCTAGAGCCCACTAGCCACAACTACTGAGCCCGTGTGCCACAACAAGAGAAGCCACTGCAATGAGAAGCCCGCACACCACAACGAAGGGTAGCCCCCAGTCACCGCAACTAGAGAAAGCCCGCGGGCAGCAACGAAGACCCAACGCAGCCAAAAATAAATAAAATTAAAAATAAATTTATAAAAAAAAAAAGGCAACTGTACATGTATTTCCCAGCTCTGTCCTCTGTGAGGACCTAGGAGCAGTGACATCTTCATGTCAATAGGCATACCTACACCAGATCTTGGCTCCTAAATACGGTTCTTGACTAAATGGAATCAGGGCTCCTGGGAGAAATGGCTGATTCCAGGGCTGGAGAAGGAAAAGTACAAGAACCACCTGAGACATCTTGTTTCAAATAGCAAAGAAGCGCCCAAAGAATGGGGACACATCCAAAGAACACAGAAGCCAGCTTGAAGGGAATCCTGCTGGCCAAATCAGGGACATCGAAGTACATTCTGAGCATCCAAATAAGGAATGAAATAAATAGATTATAACTTACTGGATAAAATAGGAAAATAGAGACAAATAAGTGGATAAATGGAAAGTTTGAGGGAGAACTGAACATATAGGTAGTTTCAAAGTGCCTCCCTACAAGACATATTAATTTACAAAGGAGAAACACTTTACAATGAAAAAAAGCTGGTGGACACCACTCTAGTCAAGGTATCAATGGTAACATGAGTAATAGACAAAACGCAATCATGCACCACCTGATGGGACGCAGTTAGGGGAACATGGCACCATTTCTGCAATTGTACTGCTAAAGACACACAACCTGAACCTAATCATGAGGAAATACCAAGTTGAGGGTCATCCTACCAAGTCAGTGGTCTGTAACTTCCGAAGTATCAAGGCCATAAAACTTAAGAGACTAAAGGAAACTAAGGAGATATGACAGCATGGCTCCTTTTGCTATAAAGGACTCTACTGGCTCAAATGACAGGTGAAAGGATCTAAGAATTAGAATGTTAGTAACATCAATTTCCTGCTTTTGATGCTTGTACATGGTTATGTAGGAAAATGTAGTTTGTGGGAAATATACGCTAAAGTATTTGGGGTTGATGCAGAATCAGGTCAATAACATTCTCAGTTTAGGGGGGAAAAGTTCATTGTGCTGTACTTCCATTTTTAAATTCGTGATTATGTCAAAAATAAAGAACAATACAAAAGGAAAAAGGAAATATCAGCGACTGAGAAACAGGCAGGCAGGGAAGGAGGGCACTGTAAGAGCCCCACAGTTTCAGGGACTGCAGTTCCTATCACCAGAGCACTAACCTGGAGCCAGACTGCTTGGGTGCCAATTTCAGCGCCCATCATTTATCAGCGGTAAGACCTGGGGAAAGTTGCTTACCCTCTCTGTACCTGTCTCGTTAGTAAAATGAGGATCATAATACCTACTTTGTAGAATTGTTATGAGGATTAAATGGGTTTATATTTAAGTGCTTTGAAAAGTGCCTGGACCATGGTATAAGTAAAACACAATGTCCCCTGGAGTTGTTAAAAATGGAGTAACCTCACATATATGCTTACTGTGGGGAGGGGGGAGTGGATGGAAAATAAAGCTTATTTAATGTTTTAGATTTAAAAGACACTACTTTGATTGAAAAACAGCCATCGTTTTTTCTCTGACATTTCAGGGCTCATGTTTTACTTAAGCATAGTAATCAACTGCAGCAGAGATGATCCGTGTAACCAGATGGGAGAAGAGAAGGCGGGTAACCAGCGGTGCTGGAATGGAAAGCAGCTCAGAAGAGTGAGGCACTAGGGCTTCCCCGGTGGCGCAGTGGTTAAGAATCTGCCTGACAATGCAGGGGACATGGGTTTGAGCCCTGGTCTGGGAAGATCCCACATGCCGCAGAGCAGCTAAGCCTGTGCACCACGACTACTGAGCCTGTGTGCTCTAGAGCCGTCGAGCCACAACTACTGAGCCCACGTGCCACAACTACTGAAGCCCGCACGCCTAGAGCCCGAGCTCTGCAACAAGAGAAGCCACCGCAATGAGAAGCCCGCGCACCGCAACGAAGAGTAGTCCCTGCTCGCCGCAACTAGAGAAAGCCCGCACATAGCAAGGAAGACCCAACACAGCCAAAAATAAAATAAATAAATAAAATAAATTAATTTAAAAAAAGAGAGACTCAGTTTAAAAAAAGAAGACTGGGGCACTGAGCTTAGCACATCTGCCTGCTGAACACAAAACCTTTTCCACGGTGACTTCCTGGAGAGCAGAGTCCACACAACTCTCGGCCCTGCCCAACTGAGGCGCTTGCTCTAACCAACAGCACCACCTACAGGTCAACACCATGAAGACAATTTGATAGCATCTACCATGAAGACAATTTGATAGCATCTGATTCCTGGCCAGATTTCTAGAACCCTGGAATTGCCAGTGAAAAAGCCTTCAACCAGCAAATAGCAAACATTGAGGAATTACTGGATCTGTGTTCCTATTTTCATACCTAATCTACCTTGGAAAATAAATGGCCTCTGCGATAATTTACACGAGAGAAATCCAATTGACAATGACTAAAATTATAAACTATATAGGAATAAACTTAAAATAATTTTGCTAAGAATCTTAAGTATTTGAATTCAACGTACATACCATATACCTAGATTTTAAAAAACATGAGTATTGTAAATTGGTTCTTTCCTATTTATAAATCTGTGATCCCGATAAAAATCTCAAAGAACTTCGCTTTTCAGAAACCTGAAAAATGCTTCTAACTTTCACTTAGGAAAATAGACAATATTTAAAAGTGCAAAATACCCCAATAACAATAGCAACATTTATTGAGCTCTTACCATTGCCAGGCACTATGTTACTTTTGTAATTTTTTCCTTTAATCTTTACAGTTGTTTGGGATGGGCGTTATTACCATCATGTACAATGGAAACGCTAATCACAGCCACTGAGGTCCACTGTGGGAGCTGGGAACTCTGGCAGTATGGCTATGACACCGGATGCAGGCAGGGAGGGGCAGACAGTCACAAGGGGCTCAGTGTAACCAGTAACCAGCAGTACAGGACTCCCAGCACCTTAAATCACATGGCCAGGAATAACACACACAAATGTAAATTTTAACTTCTGTGGTTAAAAATACTAATAAGTAACTTTCATTAAGTCAGTAAAAAACAAAGAGGGACATGTAAAGGCAAAACTTTTTAATAAACATGACCAAAAATGTCCTTGTTGCTAGAAACATGTATAGAAAACTTGTGAATTAGTTTCAAAGAAAGCTTTCAGAATCAGTTTAACTTGACTTCTATACCTAAGATTAGAGCTGCCGGTCTCCTTCTCACCAGTGTACTAGAGATTATTATTCCATATCGGCCACCATGGAATGGCTTTAGCAAATACACAGGAGGATGGAGAGCCTCCTTATTGGAGAGAATACATACCTGACTGGAGAGAAATTATAAATGTAAAAATTGAAAAAACACCAACACAGCTCATGTTTCGAAATACTTGTTAAAAAATAATATGCTTGGAAAAAACAGGATCTAAAAAAATATTTCAATCGAAACTAATCTCAATTTCACAAAATGAAAATAGCCAATTACTACATGGCTTCTCAAAACGTTTTAAACGGTGCTTTACTTTCTTCAGACAGTATTATAGACACTAAAAACAGGGCTACAATACCTAACATCATGACTTACAAAGAAAAACCATAGCAAGGTTTTTTTAAACAAATGCCCAAACTGCGTAATTTTCTTAAGCAACTGCTTGTATTAACCTTGTATTGATACACATATACTTTTTACCTATTTTGTACTTCAACACATGGAAGGAAACTTGGCTTTCAGCACCATCCTTTCATGAGATATTTAAAGAGTCACTAGTTGAATAACGGGAAGCTCACAAGTGTGCAGTTTGTGTGTGCTGGGGAGAGGTGGGGTGGAAAGGGGGTTAGGAAACGTACGATTCAAGCACCTGATTCTCCGACATCATTTTTTTGTTGGTTTGAATTTTTAATCAAAGTTATACATTCTCTTGATTTAAAGAGTCAAATAGCTCTACAAGACTTGTTATGGAAAATAATCCCTCCTGTCTCCATGCCCCACTCCCCATTTGTCCTCTCCTGAAGCAATGATATTTTCAGAATTTAGCTCCCTATCTTTTATAAGCTTATGTTCCTATTTCTTGCTTTTGTAATTTTAGGCATTATTGATTTTCCACTACAGAACATAAACTGCCTGCCTCTCTGACCTACCTTCAAACCCTGAACTCTCCCTGCCAACATGCTCTCAGAAGGCCTATCGTCCACGTTTGGCTTAATATTCAAGGTTGACAACAGCATACCTGGCTGAACACTAGTCACAGCTGGGCCACGGAACATGTTATATACCTTTCCTTCCCTGATAAATTTATCATTGCTTGGTTTTTTCATTTGCTTGCTTCTCTGTCATAACTCAACCCCAAATTCTTTGCCAGTTGTCTAAATCTCTCCACACATCCTGACACATCAGGTCATCTACAGGTGTCATCTTCTTGCGAGGCTTCTGTCCCAGTGCAGGCTGGCAGGAGTCGACGGGGTGGCGGCTGCTGCCCTCCAGGGGAGTGGAGGCTGCCAGGAAGACAGAGCCGCAGGGGCCGGCGTGAGCGCGGCAGGGCCCTGGGCTGAGCCACTCCAGCAGCTCCCGGGCAGCTTCTCAAGAGAAGGACGTGGACTCCCAGGAAAGAAAAAGTGCACTATGCCGAGTTCACCGCGAACACATGCTGCTACACACTTGGTTATTCTGAGAACAAACCTAAGGGCAACTAAAGAAGCCTAACAGCTAAAGAAGACAGTCTGAGGTTGCAGAAGAAATCCAGACGTGCTCTGCATAGAATTCCACACAGTCGTCCACAGGTGCAGGTTCTAGGTAGGGCAGGAGCAAAATCTCCATCCGCCCCCCAGATTTCTTCTGTGGTGACACAAGCCATCCTGAGCGAGAGAAGCTGTGATAATGATGAATGCCCTCAGACGTCTTAAACAGCAAGTCGTTCCACAGGGATACTGTGCTATGGTCCTCCATAAACAAGGGACACTCCCTTCAATCACACCCTTTCCAACACCTGCTGAGGAGGGTGACGTGAATCAGTACTTGCTACCGATTTCTTTACTTGCTCAGGAGCCGTTCCTGCACCTCCTGACAAGACTTCTATTTTCTTCCCTATTATGTTCTGTATTTTTCAAATTCCTACCATGGCATGCACTATTTTTTTCTAAATTATAAAAATAATGCTAAAGTTTAAAAAAAATCAGTAACTACTAGTAACATAAAAATCCATCTAATCTATCTTTTATTACTTAAGGCTATGTCATGAAAATTTTTATTTTTTAAAAAAGTCTCTTGATTTAGGCTTCAGAAGCATAAGGGATTAACCACTGTCAAATTCAAAATGATCCATTTATTCAAGGCAAATAGTAATTTTCTTCGTCTTCTTCAGAAGAAAGAGATGCAACAATGCCTGAAACACTTGAAATGTCAATTGAAAGCAACTTTACTGAAACTTGATTCCTTGGGCCAGAGGCAGGTCCTTACTGTAGTTGATGGTACTAAGGAGGGGGAAAAATGAACAAAATTAAATGAAGGATAGTATACACGTAATAGAGGAAATTTTATGCCATTAAAAAAATGTGTCGGATCTGCATATATTAGCAAGGTCAAATATTCAAGTTAGAAGTTAATGAAGAAAAAAATTAGGATACAAAAAAACGTTAGTATAGATCCAGTTTTATAAAAGAAAAAAAATGAGAAACACAAAATTCTGGAAAGACACACAACATATGTGTTAGTCATGGTTTTCAGGGCACAAGAATATGGGGATTATAACTGCATCTTCTTTATGTCTCTCAATAACTTCTACTGAATTAGGAAGAAAAATACAGATATTCCCATTTTGATAGAAATAAAATAAAACTATAATAATTTGGAAAATAAAAGATTCCCTCTTAGTCAGTCATCTGGCTTTTCTCCTGAGAGGAAGTGTCTCCATCAGATGGGTTCCAAAAAGGCTGCAGCTACATGCTTGGTCCCCTAGATCTCAAGTACACAAGCAAAGTAAAAGGAACATAACTGACTTCAACAAATGGGAATCAGGCAAAGAGCATGCATGTGTCTGAGAGTAAATAAGCCATAGCCAAAGCACCTCAGAAACTCCTGATATATACTTGAAATTCGCTAAGAGTAGATCTTAAGCTCGCTCTCTCGCTCTCTCTCTCTCTCTCTCTCTCTCTCTCTCTCTCTCTCACACTCACACACACACACACACACACACACACACTGTTGTGAGGTAAAGGATGTGCTAACTTGATTGCGGGAATCTTTTCACAATGTATGTGTATGTCAAATCATCATGTTGCACACTTTAAATGTATTACAATTTTATTTGTCAATTATACCTCAATAAAGCTGGAGGAAAAAAAAATTCCTAACAGACGTGAAGTTGCTGAGGAGACAATGAGCGAAGGTGTAGGAAACCCCTCTCCCCGAGAGGTTCCAGAGCCAGTGAGAAGCAGTAAATGAGACAGACGGTGTCCTGGGTTCCTCACCCTGTGCTCTTTCTACAACCTAACACGACATGGGCCTGACCCCACACACCATTTTACTGCTCTTGGATAAACTGATTTCTACCAAAGAGGGAGGGAACACAGAAAACAAAGAAAAAGCAGCTCCTAGCCAGAACGTCCCAGCAACAGGTTCCCTTGCCAGCTACCCTTGTGCTGTGAACGTGCTAATCCACTTTCAAAGCTTGTGCTCACTATTCCCAGAGCTGTATCCCCCAGCTCGCTAGCCAGGCCCGCAGCCCGCCTGCACACCTCCACGTCCTACTGCCCTGGCAGTCTGCAGGGGTGGTAACTGTACCCAAGGAAAAAAACTGAAAGGACAGCCTCTTCCACTTTCTCCTGCTGGTTGACCCCAAGTGTCCTGCTCCTGTGCTGTCTCTAGACAGAAACCACTACCGAGGTGGTTTCACAGTCAGGCGCTGGGCACTAGCTGAAGCTGGACAGATGGGTAGGAAAATAATAGCACCAAATAGATGCTCTGGCAGGGGAGAGCTGTGGAATGTTAGAAACATAAAATCAAGAGAAACTGCACAAACACAGAGCAGACAGTAGGAGACTGTAGAAGCACATTCCAGAGGCTGTAAAGCCAAACCATTTTCCCAAAGCCTTTTCTTACCAAGTAGATCTTCTCATGTACTGTTTCCAGGCATCACTACCAGACTCCCTGCCACCGCCAGTGTGCTTCTCTCCTCCTAGAGAAATACACAAGCAGCTCATGAATCTCGTGCAGTGCCTCTGTGTGGGCTCCTACTCAGGATCACAGAAATGAAGACACCAGGAGACCAGAGCTACCTGACCAGCTACCTTACAGGTAGCCAGAGTATCCCCTCTGCAAACAAATAAATAAAAGACAGAGACCAAACCAAATGGGAAAAAGGGAACTAAGTTGGAAAATAAAGTAAAAGGAATTAACCAAAAAAACAGAAATGTCAGGAAGCACCTTAAAAAAAACCTTACCATTAGACCAAGGTGTTAAGAGTGGAAACCTCTGAACAGTGGAAATGTAATTTTATTTTCCCATTTATGCTTATCTGTATATAATTTTCTACAGTATACATAAACTGATTTTATAATAAAAATTTTTAAATGTCATATTAATATTTCTAAAGGTTACAAAAAGATAATGATTCCATAAAACAAGAAAAAGGTACTGTTTAAAAGTGTGCCATCAAAGCACACTTAGTATCATTTTTAGTAAGAGCAGAGGAGAAAAAAACAACAGAAGGGTTAGAAGAAAAGTTTGAGGAAATCTCCCAAAAAGACTAACGAGATGGAAAATAAGAGGGGAAAAAATAACACAATTAGATAATTCTTCAAGAGATAACATTCAAATAATAGGAGTTCTAGAAATTAAAATACAGAAAAATCAAAGGGAAAAAAATGTCAAAGAAACACTATCAAAACAAAATAAAACTATCAAAAACTTCCCAGAACTAAAAACTGTGAGTCCCAATGCTAAGGCCAATTACTGGCCCATTGACTGTCCAACAAAAATGTTTACTCCATTGAGGCATATTACTGAAGAATTTCAGAACATCAGACATAAATAACAGACCCCAAATTTTTTGAAATGGGAGAAAAAAAGATCAGAAATCAAAGTGGATTGGGCTTTTCAACCACAGTAATGGAAACCAGAAGACAAGTAAGTTATAGCTTCCAAAGGCTGAGAAAAACTTACAATCTGTGCAGAAAAGACATAGCAGGTCTGCTTACAGTGTTGCTGGCATCTGGAAACTTGTAGGCTAAACAGTTCCCTACACTGTCTCATTGAGCAAACAATGTGATTTATGTTAAATACCTGCTTTCCTTCAGGGAGTCTGGAATTTGGGTGCTTAGGCAGAGGTTGCCTGTGTGACCGACCCCCAATAAAAGCCTTGGGTACTGAGTCTCTATGCTTTGCTGGTAGACAATGTTTCACGTATGTTGTCACAATCCAATGCAGGAAGAATTAAGCACATCTTCTGTGACTACTACACTGGGAGAAGACTTAGGAGCCAGATACTTAGTATCTGGTTTCCTCTAGACCTCACCCTGTGCAATAATGTCTCACAGGAAAAGAGAGGGAGGGTTTAAGAAAGTTAATCTACGATAACAAAGGGTCAGTACATAATGTCTAAAGTTGTGAAAGAGCAGTTAAAGCACATTACTTAGAAAAACTGAAGTAAATTCAAAGGTCAATTTTCTTTTTCCTTCAGTAAGAATCTCAAAGTAGCTGCCTCTGGGAAAGCAGGAGGAAGACCAAAGTATGGGGCAGAACTGCTTTTTGCTTTATGAGACTTCTTAAAAACTTTAGAAATTAACCGTAAAGGCTGAAATAAAAGAGTCAATTGGAGAGAGAAGGCATGGGCTGGAAACAGGGATTGAAGGCCTACAGAAGGAACAGACGCTCACTTAATAGTGGAGCGCAGAGATAAAAGGCTAAACTGAAATCAGGAACGTCTATCAATGTCTGTACGCTGAACAGTAATTGCCCACTGCTTTAAAATGTATAAAAGAAGGCTTCTAATTATTTAAATTTTTACAGGTTGTAATGTATGTTTGTTTTACTTCTGTGTGTGTACATATATATAAATAATGCAATCTGTTTTTACTATATTTTGGATAATTTTTAGTAAGTTAATATATGATTGTTGGGAAGGCCTTTTTTAAAAAAAAAAACAAAAACTTTTACTATGAGTACCAAGTTTAAGCATCAAGAGCCCCAGGGTCATTAAGAGAAAAGAGGAGCTGGGCCCAATGAAAAGAAACAACTCAATATTTTATCTAAGATAAAAGACAATGTGTAATATTTACTATGCCCACTTTGCAAGTAAAAAACAGAATTTTTCATGTGAAATTTTCTGGCTTTAAAGCAGAGGTTCTTAATCTTTTTGGGGTCTTCAAGCGTCTCCCAAGAAAACAGATGCCATTTCAGGGGTTCACATAATTCAGGTGAAGGGCCCCTGTTCTAACATGATGCTGCATCTGAGAATAAAATGCAGGGCCTTGGACAACTCTGAATACAGAGCATAACTCTCTCGAGCATGTCAGACCAGGTAAGATTATTATTTCAGTGTCTTGGTCAAACTTTTCTAAAATACTAGTGCTTTTTCTTTGCCACCTGTTATGGACTGAATTGTATTCCCCCTGCCCCAATTTCACAGGTTGAAGCCCTAACCTCCAATTCCTTAGAGCGTGGCTGGCTGTATTTGGCAACAGGGCCCTTAAGGAGGTAATGAAGGCGAAATGAAGTCATAAAGGTGGGGTTTTAAGCCAATAGGACTAATGTCCTTCTAAGAAGATAAAGAGACACCAGGAATGTACGTGCACAGAGAACAGGCCATGGGAGGACACAGGAGGAAGGTGGCCATCTACACGCCAGAAGAGAGGCCTCAGGAAAAACCAAACCTGCCAACACCTTGACCTTGGACTTCCAGCCTCCAGGAATGTGAGAAAACACATTTCTATTGTTTGAGCCACCCAGTCTGGTATTTTGTTATGGCAGCCCCGGCAGACTAATAAACTGCCCAACATGAAAAAGGAGAAAGGATTCTCTACGTACCAAATGCACCTCCAATCTCAGCCCCACTCGTTGGAATGTTGACGTTTACAATGCCACAGTCTGATCCTTTTGGGCTGTGTGTAAAAAGGGAGGCAAAATGAAAGCAAAATATGTGAAAGTAAAAAAAAAAGAAAAAGAAAAAGGAAAAACACACACACACACACACACACACACAAAGCAAATGTACAGAAATGAATAAATAATCCAAACAAAACCTCTAAGACTCTCAATGCTAAACAAAAAAAAAAAAAGAAAAAAAAAATAGGGGACTTCCCTGGTGGCGAAGTGGTTAAGAATCCGCCTGCCAATGCAGGGGACACGGGTTTGATCCCTGGTCCAGGAAGATCCCACATGCCACAGAGCAACTAAGCCCGTGAGCCACAACTACTGAGCCTGTGCTCTAGAGCCCGAGAGCCACAACTACTGAGCCCACGCTCCGCAACAAGAGAAGCCACCGCAATGAAAAGCCCGTGCACCACAACCGCTATGAAGTGTAGCCCCCGCGCGCTGCAACTAGAGAAAGCCCACACGCAGCAACGAAGACCCAATGCAGCCAAAATTTAAAAATATAAATAAATAAATTTATTAAAAAAAATATTTTCACCTGTGATGGTTTCATTTTCTTTTTTTATAGCCCATTCACCACACAACTCAGACTTAACGTAAGTTTTCAAAATAGACAAAGTTATACCCAAGCCAGCGAAAGATTCTGCCCAAATCCTTGGTAAAGATGCTACTTGAAAGTCCCTGTTTTACTTCATTATTCCATGCAAAGACCTCGTCTTCATTCTAAAAGGACAGACATTGAAAGCTGTTAGATGATACACACTGTTCAGATCCAAATTAACTAATGGTAAACTCATTTCGTGAAATTTACCAGTATAATTTTAGTGCACAAAAGGAAACTAAGGAGTCAACATCTTCCTAATTCTGTTTATCTTGTACCCTGCTTTGTGGGATTTTCCCCTTACCTCAACTTTGAGAAAAACATGAGTACATTCTTCCATTCAAGCCACTATGTATAAGAGCTGTTATTTACTGAGCTCTTACTATGTGCAACACACTGACCTAGGCATTGAGCATGCATTTATACATTTAATCCTCACCCAATGACACAGGTTCTGTATTATCCCTATTGTACAGATTAGGCAAGAGAGGCTAAATGATTTGCTCAGGAACTCACAGTCAAACACACAGACACAAGACAAAACATGAAATTATACTCTGTAGACACATTATGTGAAACAATAATAGACAACTTAAAGCAAGATTTTAATTAATGCAATCATATAATTGCAACAAGCTATAAGTCTCATTATCCTTTAACTGTTAACCATGGCATAGCCAAGCCTTGATTCAATCTCTAGACATCTGCTGGCATGGTAGGGCCTGTCTCGTGCTGGGAAGGAGACCCTCTAGTTACCTTTATCTGTTAAAACCTCTGCAGCCTGTCCTCTGATACAAGTTGTAATTGTATGTCTACAAATTGCCCTTGTATCTTCTCATTTTGTCCACTGATACTTAGCACTCAGACTACTCAGACTATCAAACTACCTGGTCCCTTTTGTGCAGAAGCTGACTTCATAGTCCACACAGCTCAACTGTATCAACACAGCTGATACAGGTGATGAGGGCCACGCTCCCCATAAAATTCAATGTTGGCCCTCTACTTGTCTTAATTCCCCTGGCAGCTAGCTTATGCTCTACTGTTTAAAGTGTTCATCTCATCATAGTTTGTCCTTAACCTTCAAATCTTTACTAATCGGAGTGACTTTCTAAAACCTCCCTAAAGCCTGAGTGAAATTTAATATGCCTTTATTTTCTCCTAGTCTTCTCATTTGTTTCAATGTTGAACTAGAGAAAAGAGAAAAGGAATCCATTTTTTTACCTTGAATTTAAACACATAAAGAATCGGGGCAAAAGTCTCTGTGTGTACAATGGTTGCGTTGTGGTCAAGGCCTGTAACAATTGTCGGTTCTACATAATTTCCAGGGCGATCCATAACCTGCAGTAGAGAAGGAAATAAAAACAAGAGCATTTTGGACTTCCCTGGTGGTGCAGTGGTTAGGAGTCTGCCTGCCGGTGCAGGGGACATGGGTTCGAGCCCTGGTCTGGGAGGATCCCACATGCCGCGGAGCAACTGGGCCCGTGCTCCACAACAAGAGAAGCCACCGCAATGAGAAGCCCGCACACCACAACGAAGAGTGGCTCCCGCTCGCCACAACTGGAGGGGGCCCGCGTGCAGCAATAAGGACCCAACGCAGCCATAAATAAATAAATAAATAAATAAAATTTATTAAAAAAAAAAAAAACAAGAGCATTTTGTTTTCTGGTTCTTGGAGTCAGAGGATACCATCTTTGTTTATAATTTTGAGAAAAAAAAAATAAACACCATTTATAAGTGAATTATTTCTCCAAAATGACTTCCCATCATGAATGAAAATTTTCTCTGCCTCTTATTGGTTCTAACTTAGTTGGTCAGAAAAAAAATAGAAAAAAGGAGTCAAGGATAGAGAGCTGTGCCATGCATCATGACCAAGTTACAGTGAAAAAACGCTGTTACAGGTGGTTATTTTTAACTTCACATAATTTTAAAAGAGGTAATCCATACCTGTTCTGTTACAAACTGTATTGTGCCCATATCCACACCCCCAAATTCTTATGTTGAAGCTTTAAACCCACCCCGCTCCCATTATGACTAAATATGGAGACAGGACCTTTAAGGAGGTAAAGTTAAATGAGGTCATGTGGGTGAGGCCCTAATCAGATAGAAATAATTCCTCATAAGAAGAGGAAGAGACACCAGGGACCTCCTCTCTCCAGGCAGGGAGGAAAGGCCATGTGAGGACATGGAGAGAAGGTGGCCGTCTGCAAGCCAGGGACAGAGGCCTCACCAGGAAGAACCAACCCGGCCAGCACCTTGATTTGGGACTCAGCTTCCAGAACTGTGAGACAAATTTGTTGTTTAAGCCACCCAGTCTGTGATATTTTGCTATGGCAGCCCTAGCAAATTAACACATTAATACAGAAATCAAATGCTCTAAAAGGGTATACTATAGACACTCTCCTAACTAACCTCCACATAACCAAATTACTAGTTCATCTCCACTTAACTGCTATAAAATATTCTGATGCCTGCAGCAAGCTGCTTGGCTGGTGGTCAGCTCTCCAGGGTGACTGTGTAATTCTGCTCTCACCCTCTGAGCTGTACATTTACCAAGAGTCATCTGTATTTACTCCCAACCCTGTATGTGACAGCTGTATTTGTTATCACAATACCATATTGCATTATGTAACTTAAGTAAATATTACACAAAGGGGAAAAAAGAGCTACTTCTAAAGATTAAGTTAAATGCTTAAAAAAACTCAAGGTAAGTAACAAAAAGTACAAATACACATACACATCTCTATCCAATGAGATGTGGGTATGTCAATCTTGAGAGACTAGGGAGAAGGATTCTGCTTCTCAGAGAGCTTTGCAAGAGATTCAGTTTTCAGTGATTTTTAAAGAAGTGAAAATAAATTGTAGATAATAAATTATATGTATAGCTTATTCAAGGATGAAGACAAATTCCTATCATACATGAAGAAAATGCCTTGAATCTACATCTCAAGAATCAAACAAATATAGTGTGAAATGAAATTCATATTTTATGGCAAGACAAGAAAAATTTAAACATGAAAAACTTTCTCTGCCCTATGGCCTCCTCTCTCCCCTCAGCTGTGCACTGTGTATCTGTGTCATGCATCAACCAAACCTCCCCATCGGCATAAATACCTGCTCAACCATAAACAGCAACATTCTCCTAGCACCACCAAGACAACTCCTTAAAAGGTAACATTCCTTATCTTGTAAGGGGCCATGATGACGCTTAGATCTAGATTGTGTAAACTGTCAAAGATACGTCATTCAATGTACAGCCCTCTGTCTAAAAAACTTATATAACTGCCTTGACTTCTAACAGGCAGAACGGTTCTCGGAGCTTTCTGAGGTGCTGTTCCCGGGTTATAATCCTCAATTTGGCTCAAATAAAAATTTCCATTTCTTTCATAAATCAACTAATTTTTCGTCGACAATAGTAATATGTGTTAAAAATGCTTTTGGTATGTATTTTTTTTTTGATTCCCTGCCTTAAATGACTTAATAATCACTACTAAATACGGATTTTAAATTGCACTAAATACAGTCTTCCATACCATGAAAAAGAGGTCTCCCTTCCATACAAATTCCCAGGGACTCAATTCAAAGGCAACCCTGGCTCTGAGTTGTGTCTTTCCAGAAATGTTCCATTCACGTTACATTGCCATTCTTTAAAATATGTATTTCCCCGTTATAAAAGGGATGGAGAAAAGAAAAGTGGCAGTCAGGCACCCTTCATCAATTTACCCGGAGCCCTGCTTGTGCGAAAGGAAAAGAAAGAACCTGTCACTCCTGATCTCAAGTTGTCATTACCTTGCCACCATAGACCACGGTGCCACCTTCTTTCTTTGCTTCCTCCACTGCTCCAAGAAACATGCTCACTGCCTGTTTGGTGTGGAGTGGCCCATAGAGAACATTAGCTGGAAAGAAAAAGGAATGCTCTTCATTTCACCCTAACTGGCATCATTTTATAATTAAACAGCTTCCCCAATGAACAGACCAATCCCTTCATATATCCCCTCAGTTTAGAGCAGGAGTCAGCAACCTTTCTCTGCAAAGAGCCGGACGGTAACTATTTAATGCTTTGCATGACATGTGGTCTCTGCCACGACTACTCAATTCCGCCAATGTAGTGCAAAAGCAGCCACAGAAGATATGCAAAGAAGAAGGTATGGCTGGGTCCTCATAAGCTTTCTATACAGAAACATGGAGGGCCAAATCTAGGGAAAGAGCTATCAATTCATCAGAGTACTGCAGTAAAAATATAGGCTCTGCTTACTCATTACAGGGTGATCATTCTCTAAGAACGTCACAGAACCAGCAGTCGGTGAACAATTTAAGGGGAAGAGGCTGATGCTCCCTCTGTATGGCTGCCAGAAACCAGAGCATTAAAGGCGACCGTGGGACAGAGGAAGAAGGAAGATATAGGTAGGCCTCAGCGAGGAGGTGGGAAGGGCTGGGCAAAGAGCAACTCCAGCAGGGCAGAGCCTGGAATGTCCGGAGCACTGAAAGAAGGTTGGAGAAGCCGGAGCTCAGGGAGCAACGGGCCAAATGGTGCACAGCGGGTCCAGAAGGCGGGCGGGGACGCGGCCGAGGTCAGATCACGAAAGACTGTGAACTTGCAAAAAGGGTCTCAAAAGCCATCCAAGTTTTAGTCAAACAGCAATGAGTGTTTTTAGCAAGAGAGTGAATTATTTAATTACATTTTTAAAAATTACTTTGGTTATGGTGGAAGGCAGAAGTGGAAGCAGAAGTCAGGCAGGTGACTCTTGCAACCTTGCATGAGGGAGGATGGTGGTATCTGGGAGGAGGGAAGTGAAGAGGGAAAAGCTTCTCAAACTCATCCCATCTCAATAGCATCTCCCAAGCTCACCCACCGGCCCACGTCAAGTACTGAGATCCTAACCTAGGAGCAGACATGTCACCCCAAATGCAAAATAAACTGCTTTGTATTCCCTCGGGCCTCTCAGGAAAGGGAAAAAAACAAAAGGAGAAAATCAGAAACTCTTATAACACCATGTGTCAAAAAGGAACATCTTTGGAATCAACCAGGTACTCACAGTCCCACGGGTTCCCAACACGGATCTGTGCATAGGCCTTTTTAAGTCTATTAACAACTTCATCATGAATGCTTTCATGTAAAAACTAAATGAAAAAAGAAACATTCAAGGGATTAGTACATATAAATGGACTATTAAATAGCACAAATAAATGTACGAAATTGTTCAAAATGCACAATTTTTATTTTTTTCCCCCAGCCTTTTTTTTTTTTTTTGGCCGTGGTGCACAGCTTGTAGGTCTTAGTTCCCCAACCAGGGATTGAACCTGCACCCTCAGCAGTGAAAGCACAGAGTCCTAACCACTGGACCGCCAGGGAATTCCCTCAATTTTTCTTAACAGTACGGATTTATACAGTTGACCCTTGAAAAACATGGGTTTGAACTGCACGGGTCCACCTGTATAAAAATATTTTTCGAGAGTAAATTCTACAGGACTACATGGTTCCCAATTGGTTGGATCTGCAGATTTGGAAGAACCATGGATACAGAGGGCCAACGATAAATCACAGAGAGGTCCATAGTACTGGAATGGATTTTTCTGTATACCACTACAGTCCCTACAAAAATTGATTTGGGTTATGACTAACAGTATCCTCCAATATTTGACACTAAATATAAAGCATGGCTATGTATATTTGCTCCAGGACACAAAGGAAAAATAAAGGTTGACCAAATAAAGAAATGCTTGACTTTTATGTCATTTCATAGTTTACCATGCAATTAAGATTATAATCTTTTGGAGTACCCTTGTTTCCTTCTTAGCCTTAAGGTAATAAATGTTTAAGGTGAACAAATTCAATAAATTGTAAATACTTTACAAACATCGTAGCTTAGATATTCTATCGTAGTAGGCAGACAAGGTACTTTACTAACTGGTATAAGATGATGCCTTTAGAAAGTGCAGGCTCTGGGTTTCTGCCAGTTAAAACCGCAGAGCATTTAAATAAACAAATAAATAGAAAAAAAAAAAAGTGCAGTAAGAGAACGTTAGAACTATCCCTGTAAAACAAGCGAGTTCATACCGCAGTTCATACCACGTCAACTGAGTAATATAAAAGCAAAGGAAGGATTTATATTCATTGTAAAATACAGGAAAAAGTGAATATGAAAAGTTATGGCAAAAGTAAAGACTTAATTTCCCTATATTTCTTATCTATTCTAATTAATTTAGATTATGTCAACCCTATAAAGAATTTGTTCATACTCATTGTGGGTGAGAGGAAAAACCCAAAGCCAATTCCTGCATAATTCAATTGTAAACTGTTTTTTTTTTTTTTAATTACAGGAGGAAAACTCAACAATTTTTAAAAAGGCAATTGTAGCCAAATTTTCTACCTAATCAAAATTTGTTTGGCCCAGTTTTTCAATAGCATGAGTCATGAAAATCAAGGTTGTATCCCACACAAAAACATTTTAAAATCCAGCTCAAATCTAAGTGTGGAGATTAAACTTCCCAAACCCCAAACACTGAAGCGAAACCACTCTCCTCACATGCACTTAATATTAATGTGCCCTATATATATGCATGAAGACTTATATACTTATATAGAGAGAACACACATATACTTACTTTCCAATAAACTACGTCACATCAAGTCAAATCTAAGACTTGACCTATAAGCCAAAAATTTTTAATTTTTTAAAATATTTTACTACTTAAAATGTTTTTACAAGAAAGCTAAGACTATCTACCTTTTAGCAAATAGTTTTGAATTTTTCAAATGTTTATCTTGTTTTATTCTCTAAGTGACATGGGACTTTGTCCACATTGTTCTAGGTGTAGGACTGAAAGCGGGTCTCATCACCCACGTCCAACTCCAGTCAATGAGGACTGGACCACGTTCAGCTTGGGGAGGTAAGGCAGAGCCCCTCGCTGACCAGCAGCATCTGCCACGAGCACAGAACAGAGCAGCAGGGCCACATGTTTGCCAACCACATCCAGGGAATACACGTTTCTAGCAGCGTTTCTACGACACCTCCTTAACAGTACAGTGTGTTGAAAAGCAGCACTGGAAGAGGAGGACACTCTCACGGGCCCATGCAGACACACTCACCAGGCGCCTCGCAGTGGTACACCTCTGGCCGGCTGTCCCCACGGCTGCAAAGAGAGCTGAGGGAACGACTAAGCTGAGGTCCGAATCCTCAAAAGCTTGGGGAAGCAGAAACACACGCATCAGTGTCGTGAGGTAGGCAGACGAGGTACTTCACTACCTGGTATAAGATGATGCCTTCAGAAAGCGCAGTGAGGGAACGCCAGAACTATCCTTGTAAAATAAGCAAGTTCATACCGCAGAGGCAACTTTTCTCCCAAAGAAAGTGATATGAGAACAGAGGGATGAGCTCCCCCTCCTCTGACCTCTTCATCTTTCAGCTCTCTGAAGTTTCTGATGCTGACTGAGCCTTCTCTGCACCTTCATGTGGTCTCTTCTCTAAGAGCACCACCGTCTTTGTCAGTTTTACTTGCCTCCAGTCTCAACCCCACCGCCCATTTAGATGGCGGCTTCCCTGGGCCCATAGAGAAGTCAGTGGGATCCTTCTGATTTACTACCGCCATCAAACCAAGCTCTCCAACAACCTCTGCACCCTCATCTGCATCAGTCCATTCCGTAAAATGCCTCTTGTTCTCCCCGCTACAGAAGCTTTTTCAAATGCCTCAAACCCCTCCAGCCCTTTACTCCTGCTCCAGATGTCTTCACCCTTTACTTCGAGGAAAATCTCAAAGTGATCACACACAAGGCCCTTTCCTGCTTCCTCTGCATCTCTGAAGAGATCAGTGCAAAATCACTTTCAGATTGCTCTCTACTTTTGTCTATTCCTTCCTCCTCCTCTTCTGCCCTCCGAAGAAAAAACCAGCATAGTCTTTACAAGGTTACCCTTCCATTGATCCATTGTATTACTTATAATTCCTTCCTTTCTATCTGTTTCAGAAACTTACAGTCCCAATTCCCTCTTACATCTTCAATTTTCCCCTGTCCAGTCTAAGAGCATTCTCAGACTAGCATGATGGTTAAGAAGGTGGATTACACAACCAAACAGACCAAAGTTCTTATCCACCACCACCACTTTTTCACTGTGCTATTTTAACTTTTTAAGCCTCAGTTTCCTCATCCATAAAATTGGATAATATTATCTGGGGTACTAATGGACGATAGTAAGGAGTTTTAGGAAGAGAGCTATGCTCTGGGGTCTGATTGCCAGGATACAAATGCTGGCTCTGTCACTTCAGGCACATAATCATTTTAAGCCTTGGGGTGTAACCTTCAAATGAGATTAATAAAGGTATCTGCCTCATGGGGTTACTTTGAGGATTAAATGACATATTGCATATGAAAAAACTGAGCACAGTGCCTGGCACATACCCACTGATCAATAAACGCTAACTATATTTTCTAATCAACTCTCTCTTTTAC
The DNA here is from genome assembly GCF_009873245.2 of Balaenoptera musculus. Classification (NCBI taxonomy): domain Eukaryota; kingdom Metazoa; phylum Chordata; class Mammalia; order Artiodactyla; family Balaenopteridae; genus Balaenoptera; species Balaenoptera musculus. The sequence goes on from NC_045787.1 coordinate 103,773,709, forward strand.
AAAATCAGAAGTTCATCCAAAACAAACCCTTCACCATATAATTTTTATATTTCTGGTGTACCCCACAAACACATAAGCATTTAAACATGATGATAATGATGGCAATATACAATTAGCAAGTTTTTACCATAAAATTCATGATTCTATGAAGTCTCAACCAACTGATGTTCATTATATTATCCAGAAGTTAGGCTGGTAGACTATTTCCTTTTGTGTCAAAAAGTGAAAAAGAGAATTAAATAATCTCCAAGACTATAGGTAAATGATAAAATGCCTTAAGGAAGTGTTCCTTCCCAATGTAAAAGCACTCAATACCCCACTGAAGACAAACTAATGTTTTTGGGAAGAGCAGGTCACATAAGAGTTACTTATTTATTCTAGAGAAACATGTGGCCAGTTTTCAAAAAACAGAAGGAAAATAAGAAACAATGACACATTAGAAAGTCTCATACACAGATTCTAAGCCCCAGGTAACATTTTCCGAACATGAACGCCTTTCCCTCCTAGTTATCTCTGCCTTCAAACCATGTGTCCTGTCTCACAAGGAAAGTTCCTAAGCATGGGAATTAGATCTTAGACACACACACAACATAAAAGGGATGAGTTCTTACACAAGTTCTATACATTCAGGATGGCTACTGAAGATATTCTAAACAGAAATCACGCAAACAAAGAAGAAAAGGCAGCCTTACCTATAATTGCATTGTTTCCTCCAAGTTCTAATAAACTTCTCCCTTTAAAATATATAAACACAAATTAATTCCTATTTCATTGTTTAATGCACACAGCTACACGGCCTCAAATCATAGCCTATCCCAATTGTTTTAATTTATTTTCTGATTTAAAACATAGCATGAACACAAATAAACTGTAACTCAATTAAAAAAAATTTTCAAGGGAAAAAAAAAAAAGCATGAGCATCGCATCAATGTCTAGATTCCTGATTTTAATAATTGTATCATGGTTATATGATAGAATGTCCTTGTTCTTAGGAAATACACAAAACACATTTAGTGGTAAAGGAATACAATGTCTTCAATTTTCTCAAAAGGTTCAAAAATATGCTCTCACAATATATATGTGTTTGTGTGTGTGTGTGTGTGTGTGTGTTGCTAAAGTGATTTTAAAAATGGTACAGTTGGTAAAACTCATTAAAGGGTATATGGGAATTCCTTGTATTAGCCATGGAATTTCTCTAAGTTTGAAATTATATCCCCCAAAACTCCAAACAGTTAGTATGAAATGGTGCAGTCACTTGGAAAATTGTATGACAATTTCCCAAGAATACAGTATTACCATAAGATCTGACAATTCCATCTCCACCTTCCATATCCTTCCAATTCTCTATGTGCTCCCTAACTATGTTCAAAACCACCAACCCCCTCCAGGAAAAGCACCTACAACTTAAGACAGGCAGATGCATCATTTAAGAATTGTAATCCTACTAATGGTACTACTTATACGAGAACTACAAACTACCGATTTGAGTTAAAAGGAGGGGTAGGGAGGAGGACAGTATCTGCTAGTGGGAGAAGCAGGATTAACGATCTTGAGCACCACTGCACATACTTAACTGGCCATTTGTTTATCTTTGAAGAAATAATCTAATCAAATGCTTGCCCATTTTTTAATTGGGTTGTCTTTTATATTACTGAATTGTAAGAATTCTTTATATATTCTAGACACAAATCCCTTATCAGATAAAGGATTTCTAAATATTTTCTCCCATTCTATAGGTTGTTCTTTTCACTTTTTTGTGTGCCCTTTTTAAGTTTTTGTTTTTTTTTTTTTTTAATGTGGACCATTTTTAAAGTGTTTATTGAATTTGTTACAATACTGTTTCTGTTTTATGTTTTGGTTTTTTGGCTGCGACGCATGTGGGATCTCAGCTCCCCAACCAGGGATCAAACCCGTGCCCCCTGCATTGGAAGGCGAAGTCTCAACCGCTGGACCGCCAGCGAAGTCCTGATGGTGTGTCCTTTGAAACAGAAAAGTTTTTAATTTTGATGAAGTCTAATTTATCTATTCTTTCTTTTGTTGCTTCTGCTTTAGTTGTCACATCTAAGAAACCACTGCCTAATCGAAGGTCACAAAGACCTATTCCTATGTTTCCTTCAAGCATGTTATAATTCTAGCTCTCACCTTTAGGTCTTTGATATATTTTGAATTAATTTTTGTGTATAGGGGTAGGTTGGGGTCCAACTTCATACATACGTTACGGTTATCTAGTTGTCCCAGCACTATTTGTTGAAGACTATTTTCCTCATTGAAATGTCTTGGCACCCTTGACCATAAGTGTAAGCGTGCATTTCTGGGCTCTCAATCTATTCCACTGATTTTTCTATCTTTACGCCAGTACACATAGTCTGGATTACTATACTTCTGTAATAAATTCTGAAATTGGGAAGTGTGAGTCCTCTGACTTTGTTCTTTCCAAGACTGTTTTGGCTATTTGGGGTCCCTTGCATTTCATATGAACTTTAGAATCAGCTTGTCATTTCTACAAAGAAGCCAAGTGACATTTTGAAAGGGATTGCATTCAATCTGCAAATCACTTGGACAGAACTGATCTTGGGCAGTAATAATATTAAATCGTTTCCAAACAGTGAAAATGGGAGGTCTTTACATTTATTTAGGTCTTTTAAAATTTCTTTCAATGATGCTTTGTGGTACTCTGTGTGAAAGACTTATACTTCTTTTGTTAAATTTATTCCTAAGAATTTTATTCTTTTTGATGCTACTGTAAATGGAAGTTTTATGAATTTCATTTTCAGATTGCTCATTGTTAATGTATAGAAATACAAATGATTTTTGTATCCTGCAACCTTGCCAACCATGTTTATTAGCTCTAATAGTTTGTAAACTTCCTTTTTAAAAGCAATGCCCATATAGCAAAATAGCTGACAGATTAAACTATTCGAGTCTCATCTTATGCTAGGGTTAGAGTCTAAATCAGCAAAATAGGCAAAAATTGACCGTCAATATTATCCTAGAAAACCTCTTTAGTGAGCCATAAAGTAGAGCATACAAAGCTATGTCTTACAACCCTTTTCAGTCATATATGCATGAAACAGAAATGAGAGAAAAACGATGTAAGTCTTCAACACCACATTCACTCTAGGTCCTGTACTCTCTCTGGTCCTGTTTAAATTGTGAGTTTTCTTTTTTATTTGCCAAACCAGTCTGATAGAAATTGATAAGTGCATTTGATATGATTCTACTATGGTCATTTAGGGAGGGAATGACATCCTTTTCCAAATTATGCTATTAAATCTGCTATCTCCCTAATATTAAGCCACTATTAACTGTACCCTTCCTTTTACTTGGACATTCAAATAAACACGGCTGGTGTCTCCATGGAAAAGGTCAAGGAAAAAAACCCAATCTTTATTTCATATCCATACCTGAGGGAATTAAAAGCTCGATATAAAGCCAACACTTACCAAACCTCTCCTGCACCATAAGAGCCACTTTTTTTCCCACCTGAGTGCTCCCAGTGAAGGACAGCAGGTTCATTCGCTCATCTTTGGCCATGGCTGTGCTGCAAGGGGAACAGACACGGTCAGCCAAGCAGAGAAACCTAGCAATGGTGGCACTCGACGGTGCCAGGCCAGAAAACTCTGAAACCCCTGTCATGGAAAGACAGTCAGTGAAAGACACAAGGATCTATCCCAAGGGAGCAAGGGAAGGTCTTCATGACAATGATTTTCACAAGGAGAACCATACAGCAGAACAGGCTAACCCGTTCTGGGAGCTCTCCGTAAACAGAAATCACAAGGACGTTGTTAAGGAAGATATTCCTTCTTGTACTGATGGGTGACTGGACAATACGACCGTAGCAGTTCCTTGATGAGCATCCCAGTTATTTTGCAGTCTCTTAAAACTGATTCCTTTAAGAACTAAAAGTTTAGGGACTTCCCTGGTGGTCCAGTGGTAAAGAAGCCGCCTTCCAATGCAGGGGATGCGGGTTCAATGCCTGGTTGGGGAACTAGGATCCCACATGCCACGGGGCAACTAAGCCCACGTGCCACAACTACTAAGCTTGTGTGCCTCAACGAGAGAGCCCACACGCTACAATTAGAGAGAGAACACCGCACACCACAACTAGAGAGACTCCATGTGCCGTGACGAAGACCCAACGCGGCCAAAAATAAAAAATAAATTTTTAAAAAATATGCAAAAAAAAGAGAAAATTTTAAAGACTGTAGGGAAATATCCTAAGTATCCTTCTTGGAAGCTGACTTAGAAAGGCTGTGCTATTTCCAGTTTCTAAGGAATGTAGACCAGACACTACTGATCTGAACCTTCTTGCTCACAGCTCAGTGCTTCAAAGGGCTTGGTGTGGGCCAAGCAAGGCAGCCACAGCATCAGAGCAACGCAGGGCTGGAACTGTGTGATGAGACAGTGCATGTGGGCTTCCCAGGTCAGCCCAGCACATGTGAGCACTGACACTCAAGGGGGTTGCTGTGTAAAGCCCTTCTGCACACATTAGTGTTATTATCTGAGCTATTCCAAGGCCAACGTGAATGACTGCACGCCCAAAGTACAAGAACAGAGTGGGTCAAAGGATAGACTATTTGTTTTAAATGACAATTTAGATAATACATCACTATGCACTCTTTATGTGGGAGTTGTATTTTCTAAATAAAATTTCTAAAATTTTCTCACTTATCTAAAAAAAAGGAGTCATTTATTACACCTTTTTGAAACTGCCCATGAAGTACAATCGTGCGGTCAAAGTGCTGGAGGGGGACTAACACGTTCATCACACCTGTAAGGGTTCTAAGACCTGACTCCTATGAAACGCCATCTAATCAAAGTCAAGGCTGCTAGAACCAGCTTTCACCATGGTTCAGAGACAGTACAGTCCATTCCAGCTGAAAAGATGCTATGACATTCTGCCAAGTGAAAGCAGCCAGATACAAAGGCCGCATGATTCCATTTACCTGAAACACCCCGAAGAGGCGAACCAACAGGCATGAAGTCGATGAGGGGCTGCCAGGGGAAGGGGAGGGGGAAATGACTCCTAATGGGTACCAGGTCCCTTTGGGGGTAACAAAAATGTTCTGGAATAAGGTAATGGGGATGGTTGCACAACATTGTGACTGACTATTCTAAAAACCACTGAATTGTACATTTTTAAAGAGAGAACTTTATGGTATGTGAATTACATGACAATTTTTTAAAAACAATAAATTAGAAGCTGTGTCTCCAGGGTTCCCTTTTTTGGTCAGCTGAAGAACCCAGAGAAGAGGCTAGGTCCTTGGTGGGGAGTGAGAAACCAGAGCACAATTCCACAGCTTTGCTTTGTACGTGAGCACGTTGATAAATCAAGCGTTAGGAAGCCATGGGCTGCACAGTGGTACAGCAGGGTGTTATTTTAGGATATAAACACCTTACAATAGTAGCTCTGGGCAATGAAAAAGACAGTTCTCACTCATCCTCCAACAGACGCTACACATTAATGAAGTAAAGCCCAATGAGATCCGTAACAATAATGACTCCAAGAAACCACTCTCACCTCCTGAGCTATACTGAGTTTCGAAATTCTAGTAAAGATGATTCTAGTTGATCAACCCAAGTCCTTCAGCAGAAAGACACTCTGGGCCTATTATTGACCTACCCAATATCCGCTCCACCACAAGTCAAGGAACAAATCGCACCAGGCAGCTTGTTGTTCTCCAGAACCTTGGCTATTATCCTAGGGGAAAAAAAAGCAATTACTAAGGAAGGGAGTGATTTCATTTCTTACCATTTTTTGAAAAATAACAATAAATTCCAACTACGTGACTACTTTCTTTTTTCAACTTTCTCTCCCAGCCCTCAAATATCCAGGCCTAGATTTCTCCTCACACACTACAGATGAGGTTTTCAAACACTTAAAAAGCAGGACTCTTTTTTTTTTTCTAAAAGAAACTTAAGAAGAAGACATGCAAAATAAACAAAACATCTAAAGCACTGGTCAGGAAGTTCAAGTGATCACTATTCTCAAGTATTTTCTGCCAAACTATAAAGACATATCTGGTTCAAGATGGTAGACTGATTGCAGGGCATTTTTTTTTTTTTGGCTTCTCACCACAAATCCACTAAAATGATGTTAAAGAAATAAAAAGGGAAATATGGACTAAAACCCACAAAGATGAAGAAAATGAAAGATAGCTCCCATTAGCAAATGAGAGGTTTTGACGCATCTCTGCCAAGCAGAGCCAGCCAGAGAAGTGGTAAAGGATGAAAAGGGAAAGAGGTTCGCCAAACCTAGACAGTATGCTGGGAAGACAGAGCAGAGGGCACTGGACCTGCCTGCAGAACCCCAGAGAAGGTCAGGACTAGTTTCCACTGGCTTCATGCCAACCTCTTAGTCAGGAAATAGTGCCCTCCAGGCTAAAGTAAGGTGGACAAGCACAGCTTTTTCTTTGTCTGCTTACAACTTAGGCTGTAAGAGTCAAAATGAGAAACACAGTTCAATGCTACTTAAATCTGATTTTAAGTTGTAAAAAATGGCTCCAGTAATTCTGATTTCTCTGAAACAGGGTTCTTTCATTGATTTTGAGCTTCCTGAGGAGCATGGGCCTCAACAGAGCAAAAGTTCTTTCAATCAATCATCCCAAGCTACTGGCTACTTTCTAATTTGCTTAACTTAAATTTCAAAAGGATCCAAATCCTATACCCACTTCCATAAAAAAGATACCATTGTCATGCCTAAGTAAATTCTCCAATTGTTCCCAAAAATGTCCTTTACAGCAGTTTTCTTTCCTCCACCCAATCAAGGACCACACACTGCAGTTGTCACGTCTGAGACCAGCTGTCAGGCTGTACAATTCTCTCCAGGGACTCAGGGTATATCTACTATCTATACAAGTAGCTAACTGCTGCTGAAGGGTAGGTATTTTGCTTTGGCCTGTGGGTAAAGGTTAACCAAACCCTCTTCCCCTAATGCATGAGAATCTGACCTTGGGTTAACTCTTTAGTTTTGTTCCTCAAGTTACCTGATAAATGCCAGAGTATCAACAATGCTACCTAGACAATATGGCTCATGGTAAAAACGACCCCTGACTGGTCAACTCAATCTAAACTGGAATAAACGACCTGAGAACTACAACTGGGAACCTCATGCTTTTGCCCTTCTCTGAGCGCAGTGACTCCTGTAACTGTACGTCCCTGGTGGGTGGTTGGAAGCCACGTGGATAGAATTGTTACAAGACATTTTAGCTCATGTGGGGCATTAGGCTTTTAAGCCAGGGCAACCTCCACACCTGTCCAGTATAGAGCTCATCTCCTTTGCCCTGAATAAACTGCTACAAAGACACTGAATCAAGAGGAATACCTGATGCTATCCTCCTAGCAAACTATGGTCCTGTCCTATATCCTTCGGTACCTCTGTACAATATGTGGTCATTTTATGAGTCTGAATATTAGCTGAATTTTAAAAACTCCCAGTGGACGTTGCAGCACCCTTGGTTAATTCCAACACAATTTAGCATCATTTTACTTATTGTCTTACATTACAAAATCAGATAATATTCTCAATTACCTAAAAAAAAAATCATCCATGTTCCTATGAACACCTCAAACCCTTCAAAGGTTTAAAGTAAATAAATAAAGCAAACATTTAAAAGGCAACAATAACTTAGAACTAATATCAAAATTAATAATAATTTAACCAGCTACTAATAACAATTGGCAAGTCAGTTCACTATGTCCACATTAACTTTTTTTTTTTTAAGGATTATTTTTAAAAATTGCCTGGGGAATCTCATCATTTTTATGTGTTTTGCATATCAGTGTTCTTCTTAATATTTAATTTGAACAACTTTGCCTTGAAAGATATTGTTTCCTCAATATCACATATTCCTTTCAAGTAAACACTTAACACACGCTACTCTTTTTTTAGCCGACTTTTCACTTCCTAAGCCAGTGTTCCTAAATGACCTTCCAACGTTAAGGACCCTCTTATGTATAGAATCCATCACAAACTCTCTACCAACAATTCTTTAAATCAGAGAATGTAGACCACGCAAACGATGGAACATCAAGGGCCCACTGTCACCCTACATGGGAAGGCACTCTCTTCTACACATTCTCTAAATTCTGGAATGATAAATTAGTAACACTGATTTTATGACCTAATCAGAGTTGTCATGTTTCCAAATAGGAATAAATAAAACAGAAATTTTTTTAACCGAAAGATGAAATACATTTTAGTGTTAGAAGAATCAATGGAATAATATAATAACCCTTTCTTTCTGCTTTGCTAACTGTCTATTAAACAAAAGCAATAAGTATCAGGTGAGTAGAAATCAAGACCATTAACATGCTGAATAGTTATAGCATAAAGCCCCTAAATTGCAAGACTATTTCCTCTCCATTGGATTTGTTTTTATTTTGCAAGTGACAAAAAAAAATGTTTTAAGAGTTCAAATTCAACATTTACATCAGTAACTGGCATGTTTCCCAAGACTTAAATGTATGGCTCTGAAAAAGCTCTGTAAATGGCCTAACGATACAAAAATGTTATTACAACCAAAGAAGAAAGAGTTTATCCAAACTCCATGCTAAAATAAATATGACACTTTCATGTCAGATTAAAAATTCAGTGCCTATCAATCACCCTTTTAAGATTCTTCCATACCCAGAAAGAAGAAAGTCACACATACTTACTTTGTGACAGCTACACTAATGAGGGAAGTTGTTGGAGCTCCTTTCCTTATAAGGGTAAAAAAACAAAACAAAAAAAAGGCAGTTTAATTTGGTGGAAATCATAAATACCTTTTATTTTCAAGCAGAAGTCTTTGTGAGAAAAAGTTCTCTCCAATTAAACAACTGAGCCTAGTAACTGAAAGAGAAATCTATCCTTCAGCTTGGTGCCTCTGGGACCTATGGAACTATAAAACTTTTATAAATAGAAAAATGGCACCAAGCAATTCTGAACCTGTTTGCTGCACTGATCACAGGAACTGTTACATTAACCTCTGCCAATTATGGAAACTGAGTAAAACAGAAATCAATCAACATGAACTTTCATTGGAAGGCTCAGAGGGCTGAGGAAAACTATACAACTAGCCTTTGGCAACATGGTGCCAGATAATTAATCCTCCCAACTATGCCCTTGCTTTCATACAGTCTTTGAATACCTTCAACTGAATACAACACTAAGATCAGTACATATTAGCGGGACAGATACAAAAGGGGCAAAGACAATTCTCCTGGTTTTCCCGATCTAAGTTCCTCCATTGAACGTGAAAGCTAAAAACAAGCAACTGTTTTGTCATCTATAAATACTGACACTGTGCCAGCTAATTTTTACCATCACATATTTTATAGCGATGTAACATTTAATGCATCAATGGGAATATGGCCAAGTGCCTCAGAATCACTTGGGAATTCACTATCAAATTTTATTGAGTTAAAAAAAAGAATTGAATTTTTAGAAGAAGGTTGTGACGTATCACAAGTTCTTTTTTTCCCTACTTGTTCACTTAGTTTTCTGTTTGTTAGTATAGTATAATAAAGACTATCTGGTTTTCAGTCCCAGTTTTCTGGCACACCCTGTATCAACACCCCTCGGAATTTCCCGAGTGATAGAAGTGTCTTTGTTATGCTAATGAGGTGACTAGTGGGCCCGCCCCCAAGATAGCGTCAGGATGGGTGCTGGTCATTGGTCACCAGAAAGATCAACCGTGGGGAGGGGAGGGGGGATGAAGACTTATGTTCAATCACATGTACGATGATTTACTCAATCATGCCAACGTAATAAAACCCCCATAAAAATTCTGGACACGAAAGCTCAGTGGAGCCTCCTGGTTAGGAAGGTGACGTGTCCTCACTTCACAGGGAAAGAGCAGGGAAGCTCTGCGTCTGGGACCCTTCTAGACCATGCCCTGTATGTATCCTTTAAAATAAAACTGCAGTCATTAAATATTGCACTTTCTTGAGTTTTGTAGGCCATTCTAATGAATTACTGAAACCAATGGCTCACAGGAACCTCCAGATTTGTAGATGGCTGGTCAGAACTACAGATGTCCTGGCGACTGGGAACACCTGCAGCTTGCATCTTAAGTAGGGGCAGTATCGTGGAAGACTGAGCCCTTAAACAGGTGGAGCCTGACACTGAGTCCAGATAGTGTCAGAACTGAAGTACAGTACGCCTGCTTGGGGTGGAAACAACTGGAAGGAACAGGGGACAAGGCTGTGTCAAAAAAAAAGGAGGTCAAAAAATATAAATTTTACCAATGGTAAAATTTGTAATAATTAAAAATCAGCATTTCACAACTACCAGGTGTGACTTAGCTATGTTAATTGAAAGAGTAGTAGAAAACATTTCAGTACATTTGCAATACTTTCAGTAGTACCTGAAAATAGCTACTTTTACCATCTAACTACTGGATAAGAAAATGAGCCGTTCTTACCAAAGGCAGGCATTCCCACAGGTCATGGCGATGGCGTTGTTCCAGCCATATACGGCCACAGGGAAGTTGAACGCAGTTATGATTCCAACCAGGCCTACAGGATTCCACTGTTCAATGAGCGCGTGGCCAGGTCCTGAGGACAGGGAAGGCATGCAACATGCTTAAGCACGTTAATTTCATGCCTGTCAAGGTAATAAGAACAAAGTCTGCAATCTTTCATTTTCAGAACAAAGGTGCACCAGACCAGGTGGGGACTCCAGGTGCCTTGTAGCGGATCACTTTACACAGCTGTGGGATGTTGGTACATTAATTAGCATACAACAAAAGCTGTTATTACTACCACATTATCTTATAAACCATGAGGATATCCATTATGCCTCTGCTCATAGGAACTCGGTGTAGATCAGGGCAGTTTCAGCCCCATCTGGGAGACAAGGAAACTTCAGAGAGTAGGTGAGACGTGTCCTAGGTGACGTGATTGGCAAGGGCAGGGCATGACCACAACACAGGAGTCATGACTCCCAGGGCCGTGTTCTTGACGTTGCTGATGAAGCCCTCAGCTACCCTCTCTAAATTCAACACAAAGTGGCTCACGTACAGGCAAAAAAGTTATAATAATTATAAAAATGCTGAATGAATGAACTGCACACATCTTTACATACGTACAGGAAAACTGAAAATACAAATTGAACCATTTGCATTTTATAGACAAACTTTAAACTTAAAGACACCATGATCCCACAAGGGCCTTATTTTAATCAAAGGCAGCTGGAGCAGTGAAGAACCAGAGCAAGGAGTGTGAAGGCTCACAAAACCTGGTTAAAAGCACTAGGAAGGTCACGCTCCCAGCCATCCACCTTTCTGGCCATGCTCACACTGCTAGCAAAAACAGGGAACCCACCACTTGCTGCACCTCATTCCCAGGCCCTTCCTTAGTCTAGGAACCCTAATCTCCCTGGAGATGATGTGCTGGTACAGCCCCACGGGGCCTCTTCCTTCAGGGCCTGCCTCCTCTTCTCTGCCCCTCCCGTCTTTATCCTCCCCCCAAGTAGGCCAGTGCAGCTCTGATAACATCCCTCCACAGCCTGCCACACTTTGGTGTCTGGATCAGTACTGGAGCTGCCCTCAGGGTAAAGTCCAAACTCCATGAAAAGTCGCTACCCAAGGTTCCCTCTCCACCCATCTCTCCCCCTCACACTGTGCCCTCCAGCAGTGCTGAAGTAACACATTTACTAATGGCTAAAGGCAATCGCTATTATGTATCTAATTAAAGACAGTAACTGTACATTTGAAAAGAATCCCCTAACTCTTCCTACAAGCAGGGAATTTGCCCGATAGTCTAAGAAAAAATAGGAAAATACGATTTTTAAAAAAATTTCTTTTCCTGACTATAAATGTAACACAATTCCCATTGTGGAAACTTTGGAAAATATAGACAAATATAAAGAAGACAATAACAACCATCAATAATTCTGCCGTGACAAACAACCAAGTAACAAAGTTATTACTTTGGCAGACTTCCACCCTGGTACTTTTCCTTGTCCTCATCATTAAGTACAAGGTTGGTCCTTGCAGCACAGTTTAACAACCAAAGACTGAAAATACCCTAAATATCCATCTTTTAGGAGGTGGCCATCCTTACAACAAACAATCATAAAAAAAGATGAAGGAAGTACCTTATTGGAATAATATGAAACAATTTCTAAGACACATTAAGTAGGAAAAAAGCAGAGAACAGAACACACAGTTTGCTAATGTTTATGTTCCCAGAAGACACGTATTTGCCTGCAGGTGAATAAAAGCTCTAAAAAGATACACAAGAAACCAGAAACATTTGATACTTCCATGGAGATACTATGGCGTATCCCGTGGGGAGGACAAAAACCTTTCATCCTTTACCCTTTTATTCCTTTTTAATTTTGTGATATGAATATATTATCTCTTCCAAAAAAATTAAAATAATTCAAAAATAAGTAAATACAACTTTCCTATAAAATTGGGGGTTGAGGAAAGCAAACTTCATGATTTTTTTAATGCCTGTTAATAGACTACCAAAATTATTTACTGAACTTTTGTCATATGATTTGACATGTAGGTCATTTCTAATGTTTCCTATTAATAGGACAATGAACATCTTCACACACGAACCTCAGTCACATTTCAGATTATTAACTTCAATTAGATTCTGGAAACTGGTATTTAAGTATTTAAGGCTCTTTGGATAGATATTTTTCCAAACTGTTCCCCAGACAGACTGGTGATCCACATTGCCAAAAGTCCCCATAAAAGAGTGTCTGTCTCACCCATGGACTTGCCAATTTAAAAATTCTTTTTTAAAATTTAAGCATTTTAATCTGATGTCTTCATCTGTTTTAATTTGCCTTTCTTAGTAAAGAGATTAAAGTTATTATCATATCTATGTATTACCTGAAATTCCTTTTTTGCAAACTGTTCACAGCCAGAGAAATTTTTGGAGCTCTCTGTATTAGAGTATGAAACTCTTAAAAATAAGTAAAATAAAATAAAAAATCTCTTAGCTGAACTGACTTCATTGCTTACTTTCAGAAGGCAGGATGGGTCCCCCAATCATCCGAGATAAGCCAACAGCATAATCACAAATATCCACGTACTCTTGAACTTCTCCCACACCTTCCACTAAGATCTTCCCCATCTCCAAAGACACCTAAAAATACAAAAGACCAAGCTGCATTTTTCCAATAGAATTCATACTTTAAACATTAAATTTATGGTAGGGAAATCAAAACATATTTTGTTTCTGTTTTGTGATGCTCATAAACTTCAGAAAGTCTGTTCTTATTTTTTCTGAAGAATTTTAAAACCCAAGAATTGTCTTCACTTTTTCCTGTCCATCTTGTTAATCTTCCCTCTAAAGAAAAGATTTTTGAAATATATAAATTACTCTTCTTAAAAATCACAATCTTATACACAGGAGAACAAGACAGCCTTATTCCTCACTCAAAGGATTGTATATTTACTACAAAAATACTTTACCAAGCTTCCTAGTACTTGGATCTTCTCCCGCAAGGCATCACCAATCTGTCTCACTACTTCTCCTCGCTTTGGAGCAGGAATCTAAGAAAAGAATGGAATTTTAGTGTCTGATTCAAAGTGTAAGCTCGTGTCTATAACACAGTAAGCATTAGATAAATGTGCAATAAGAGAACAAAGTACAAGCACATCAAAGACAACTGTTTTGATCCCATCAAGACTGTGACATGGCAGGCCCTAAAACCCATACCAGAGACCAAAAAAATATCCAGATGATACCTTCTTGGCGAGCCACGGGCTGTGCTAAGTACAGAGAGAAATTCAGATTGAACACAACTTTTTGGGATGGCTCCAGAAAGCTCAGAATGCCTTACATACCTGTAACCCTTTATGATTCCCAAAGGTATTTTCATATGGGTCAAATTGACTGCATGCCCAAACCCTAAATTCAGCTTACTTACAAAGCTGGTATTCCATAATCCATCCAAATAGTACCACTCACTCACCAAATACTTTCTGAGCACCTACATACTATGTGACAACAGTAGTACTAGGCACCGGGGCTAAAATAAGTGAGGCACTCATGGAGCTAATAATTATTATCTAGCAGCAGTCATGGTGCTAATAACGGGCGGGGGGAGGCAACAAATAATTATGAAGTGCCACAAGGGCTATAAAGACCAAGGAAATAAAGAGGGTACTAAGACAGAGAAAACAGCAGGCTTGGAGGATAAATGGGTACATTACTTTACCTAAAAGGCTGTCAGCCCAAATCTCCAAGGTGAGATTTAAGCTGAAACCTAAGGTTGGGAAAAGTCAACCATAGGAATATTCTTCCCAAGGAAAAGAAAAACATGTAAGAGACCCATGGAAAATAAAAGCCTATCATATATGAGGGGCTGACTGAGAAGGACACTACGCCTACAGCTAGAAGGAGCTTTAAGGAGTCTGAATTTTACTCCAGGTGCAATGGGAAGTCTTTAATGGTTTTTAAGAGGCAGAATAAGATGATTCGCTTGAACTTTTCTAAGATCAGTGCCTGATGGGTGTAGAATAAATTGGAGGGGAAAAGAGTAGAAGCAGGGAGACCAACTAAGAACATGTTCTACTAGCCTAGGCAAAAAATAATAGTGACTTAGCTTTAAGATAGAAGCGAGGGAGACAAAAAGTGGATTCAGAATCTATTTTGGAAGTAGAATGGACAGAACACACTAATGGAACAGGTATGGGAAATGAAAGCACTAAGGGTGACTCCCAGGTCTCTGGCTTGAATGGCTAGGTAGATGGAAGCAGAATTACAGGGATGAAGATAACTCAGAAGAAGCATCAGGATTTCTTTTTGGAGGTGGAGTACAGGTTGGGCCATATTAAGTTTGAGATGTGATGCATGAATGGAGACATACTTTCGCCACCTACGATGTCACCCCTTCTCTCCCTTCCAGCTCTTCCTGATTTATTCCACCTCTCCCTCGAAAGGCAACTAACAGGACCATTCCCAACCCCCCAGGCTGCAGCCAGTCCCCCCATGCCCTCCTCACAGAGAGGCCTCCCAGAGCTTGACCGTGAGCTCAGGGCTCTTCTTCGCTCTCTCTCCTTCCCAGATGTACCCCAAAGGTCTTAGTATAGCTTTTCTGAAGGGTAGTTTGGTATTCTATTAACATTTAAAATGTCCCCTGCTTTGAACAGGCAGTTCTACTTCTGGAAATTGAGTATATACATAAGTGTGCAAAAGTAGGTACAACAGCATTTACTGCAGTGCTGTTTCCAGCAGAGAAAAGAGAAACCATCTAAATGTCCATTGGTATATGATTGGCTAATTATGGAATAGCCATAAAATGGAATGCTTGACACTCTCTAAGAAGAATAAAGTAGATTTATAAGGAAAAACTTTTAAAAGCCATAAAAATAGCAAGATAAGCAAAAGTTTACTTACCATATGCATTAAGTTTGAAGGAATATAAAAGATATTAACAGTTGTAATTTCTGGGAAATGGAATCATAAGAGACTTTCATTCTCCACATTTTGTATGTTGATATTTGCCATTTTTACAATACCCGCACACTTTCAGAAACAGTGAACAAAAATTATAACATTAAATGAAGTAGCACAGATCCTTTGTATTTTCTAAGGCATGGAAAGGGTTTAATAATGTTTTGATCGAATTTAGCCCACACATTTATAAACTTAGCAAATTGGTTAATTTCAACTCAGAATGGCCAACTCAGTAAACATGGCTATACTAAGCACATTTATTCTATCAGTCTTTCGACCACCACTTACTGCACACATTCTATGTGCCAGATATTGTGCTAACCCCCGGGATACTAGGTAAACAAGTCAGCTACGATTCATGGCCCCTAGAGCCAATGGTCGAGTGAGGGTGGCAGACACAAAACAGGAGATTACAATTTCATGTGGTAAGCACCGTGATGGAGCTAGACTGCACAACTGGACCACCTATGAGTGTTAACCTAGCATTCCTTGGGGGCAAGGAGGTGGGGAGGAAGGAGGCTTTTTAAAGAAGTTTAGAGTTGAGACCTAAGACCTAAAGCATGACTGGTGTTTACCAGCTGAAGAGGTAGAGAAAGTATGGGGGACACGGAGCATAACATACGCAAAGGCTAAAAGACAAGAGAACACGGTGATTTTGGAAAACTATAAAGACTTCAAAGAGGTAGGAGAGGAAAGTAGGGGCCACACTGCAAAGGACTATGTAAAGGATCCAAAGAGCAGTGGGGAAATCACTAGAGTTTTATATGGTGGGGAGAAAAATCACAGTGCTTTTTAAAATACCACCCTAGGGCTTCCCTGGTGGCTCAGTGGTTAAGAATCCGCCTGCCAATGCAGGGGACATGGGTTTGAGCCCTAGCCCGGGAAGATCCCACATGCCGCGGAGCAACTAAGCCCACGTGCCACAACTACTGCGCCTGTGCTCTAGCGCCCTCGAGCCACAACTACTGAGCCCACGTGCCACAACTACTGAAGCCCGTGTGCCTAGAGCCCATGCTCTGCAACAAGAGAAGCCACCGCAATGAGAAGCCCGTGCACTGCAACGAAGAGTAGCCCCCGCTCGCTGCAACTAGAGAAAAGCAACGAAGCAGCAACAAAGACCCAACGCAACCAGAAACAATAAATAAATAAAATAAAATAATAAAATAAATAAATTTATAAAATATCACTCTAAATGTGGTATAGAAAATGGACTGGAGGGAGAAAAGACTCAGGTAGGAAATGAGGCCAGACAAGAGATGGTGGCTGTCTGGACCACAAAAATAGCAATAGAGAGAAATATGATTCAAAGTGTTTAAGACTTGGTAATTGATCAAGTCTCAACCCTGGCTACGCATTAGAACCACCACCCACGGTTTAAACTACATTCCATCCCAGACCACTCAAACCTGGCTTTTTTTTTTTTTTCTTTTTCCTCCAGCTTCCAAGATGCTTAGTAGGAGCAGCAAGAGATGAGAAGAAAGCCAGGATTAGGTGTTGAGGTGAGGGACATGAGGGGGGAGCAGGAAACAAGGAATACAGCCATATTCCCCGTGTGGGCTTGATCAGCCCCAGAGTGACAGGGCATCAGTAACCTCAGACCCTCCTGAGATAGGAAATGAGAGTCCTTATCCCTACACACCTCACTGTGAAGTTAGATTTAGAATGAGCATCAAAGGCAGCCACAGGAGAGAACTATGAGCCCTTGGGGAAGTACTACAAAGATACCCACCAATGTTAAAGGGTTACCAAGTATCTGGTATCCTTTGATTCAGCTAGAGAAGGCCCATTCACAGTTCCTGCCATCTCTGGCACTTCCTCACCAGAAATGGAGAGGGAAAATGATGACACACACAGCGGATGGAGAGAGGCAGAAACAGGTGGCATTCAGACTAAACTTAACTCATGAAAGAAAGCAACAGAGCGAGAAGTCCCAACCAGGTTCCCTGTGGTTAGTTTTAGTTAAGAGAAAGAAATGTTTTTATAACTACCTTTTCATATTTTCATACTTTTTTTTAAGGAAAAGGAGACAAAGTTCCCTTTGAAAAATTCCAGGTTTAACACAAATGAACTAAATGAAACCGTGGTTTGTCCTCACAGGCAAGGCCATCCAGAAAGGTCAGGACCAAGCAGAAGTAGCCCCACACAAGGGAGCATCCAAGAGGAAAAGTGTGTATACCAGGAGGGGATCAAGCTTTGGTCTGTTCTTGTTTGAGAACCAGCAGCCCTGCTGGCAGGAGTCCAGAGGCACAATTAGGAAAGGCTCTGCTTCTTCCCTAAACTTTGGACTCAACTGCTTAACTCAAATTCTAACAAGTGGGATTCCCGACTGATTTTACCATCACCCAGGAAAGCCACCTGTTCCCACTTAGCACCCCGACTCTACGGAGAGGTCTAACAAGCAAAAGCAGAAATAGTAAGAATGTTAGGTGCAGAGGCTGGCCCGGTTGAGTAACGAGCAGGCACCAAGTAAGAACCTGAATTCAAAAGCAGCAACAACAACAAAGTACAGCACAATATTAAAGAAAGACATCACAATGCCAGCGGCCACCCCCTCGGGCAAAGCCAAGACTAACCTAAAAGCCAGTTCAGGGAAAGAAAAGACTCTGAATTCACACAAATCTTTTTTCAAACAAGATTGTATTTACTGTGGGTAAAGACACAGATATGATGGAAGTTTCTGGTCAAAAGTTTCACTAGCATTCAAAATAGCACATGCAAAGAGTGAATCCTAATGCGAATTATGGACTTCAGTTAATACTAATGTGTCCATATTGGCTCACCAATTAACACGTACCACACTAATGCAGGGTATTAATACAGGAAACTTGCAGAAGTGATGGAGAGTAAGGAACTCTACATTTCCTGATCATCCTTCCGTTGAAGGGGTTCAAGGCACCCCAGAACGGGCCAGTCCAGCATGTTTTTGGCATTATTTTGAGCTAAAGGCAATCAAAGCGTTGTAGACTCGGAAAAAATTTCCAACTCCTCCTTAAGTGCCTACAAGAACTTAGAAAGGGGACCTATACCAGGAGCTATCGCCAGAGGTAACTTTTTATATCTGACTTATCTGCATGAGGGAAAACATTTGTCACCAAACACTTGCTCTTCTCACGTTCCTGAGATTTGTCCTCCTCTTCTTTGAAGCCCCAGGTCCCCATCCCTTTCCTTAGATCAGGATGGTATATAAGCCTCAACTGCCCGACTGCCTTTGGGTCTCATATCTTTGTGTCTCCCCCTCATACAAAATTAAAATTTGTTTTTCTCCTGCCAATCTGCTGTATGCTGATTATTAGAACAGCCAAAGAACCTAGCAGAGAATAAAAAATTTTCCTCCCCTGTAGTTTCACCCTAAAACTGCTCTAAAATATAAAGTCTATTAATTAAAAAAACAAAAAAAGTACAACTGTCCTTCAGTATCCACAGGAGATTGGTTCCAGGACCCCCACGGGTTCCAAAACTTGTGGATGCTCAAGTCCCTTACACAGAGTGGCTGAGAACAGTCAGCACTCCGTATCCGCAGATGTGAGACCCGCAGAGGTGGAACCGGCTGACTTAAAGTAAGTTGGCACAGCTTTGGTCACAGTTCTCTATCCTGCTAAGGTGAACTTTACTTAGCACACTGCTTACTTTTGGAAGTGGTATTTTCTTTGTTCAAGGATATTTTTGATTGTATATAATGGAACCCTGAGCATAACTTACAGCCAGAATTAAAGAGATGTTCTTCCTGCTTTGCACAGAGGCGGTCTCTTGGCTGACAATAACCCTGCATCCAACCCAGGGCTCTCCTGGAGAGTCTGCCCTTCCCCAACTCCCCACAGCAATCACGGATTCAGGAGAAAAACAAAAAACCACTGAGGCTCCCCAGTCACAGACCCAGCAGCATATGGTTCTAGAAATCAAGCTCACGGGTACGTAGGTTTGCCCCTGTCTGCAAGCACTTTAAATGATTAACTCATTTAACCCTCACAATAACCCAAGAGGTAAGCACACCTGGTCTCCCCTTTTTACAAGACAAAGCACACTAAGGTGAAGTAACATACCCAGGGGCAGAGCTGGGTTAATCGACCGGATATTCCTGCTGCTTCGGGCCTTCAGCTGAAGACCAAAAGGGATATTCAGGGTGGGGGAGGTGAGGGAGGCCTGAGAGATCCAGACTAGGCCAGTTCTTTACTTTCCCCTCCTCCAGACCTAGGCCCTTATCTAGTGATAGCTCAGTGTGGCCCAGCCCAGCTCCAGTCAAAATCCCTACACCAACTCACAGAACTCCTGGTGGAGACAGATGAAGAAGGCAGAACCGGCCTCAAAGCCTCATCAGACTGTTGAGGAACTGGAGCCTAGGCCCGGTAAGAGGGGTCACTGCCACCACTGCCCTTTGAACCGGGAGTGTCGACCTACTGCTAAGATACCCCCAACCCCGAAAAAACTGGCAGGGAGAGGGAGAAGGAGCCTCCAGGTATTTTTAGCATAGATATTCTTTTCTCTTTGCTTAATTATAAATTCAAGTAACTTCAGTTGGAGAATAAAGTGTTCATAGATCAAGTTTATGCTACATCAGTAGAGTTCTATTCCCTTTAAAATTACCGAATTACTGAAGGCCAAATGCGGAAAAGGCACTACGTTAGGACTACAGCAGAGGAGACAGTCGCAGCCCCCAGGAGCTCCTGTTTCAGCAAGGGGGCACTGACCTGCTCATCAGATGTCTCTTATCTCACTGTCATTACAGTAGGTAATCGTGCCGTGGCCTTCATACTTACATCTGCCCAGATTCTCCATGCTTCTCTTGCTTTCTTTACGGTTTCCTCATAGTCAGCCATGCTGGCCTAAATAAAGATTTGGAGGGAGACAAAGGGAAAAGGAAAGGGCAGTGATGATCTTCTAAGAACAAAGGTTTCTGGAAAAGAATTGTAAAATCTCTGGTTGACCCTAAGATTTGTGCTTTAGAATGATTTTCACAGCCTACACTTCCAAAAACTTGCTGGAATTCAGTAAGTTAGAATCTGTGCTTTTTAAAACCTTGCTTCTCAAAGCAAGGTCCAGGAGCCTCATCTGTGAGCAATACCTGAGGTGTATTAGAAATTCAGAACCTCAGGCTCCAACCCAGATTTAAGAGGTCAGAACATTCATTCTAACAAAAGTCCCCAAGTGATCCAGAAGCATGGCCTTCAATGGACCCCCTCCCGAGTCCTCTCTAGGGTTCACCTTTGCTGGGGCACACACACCCCCATCGAGAGTCTCCCTCAGATATTCTTAAATGTTACATTAAAAAGAAACATTATTCTTTGACTTTGTAAAGTTGTATTGCTCGTCATCACTGGCACAAACTCCCAGTGGGCATTTTGCATTAAAAAAAAAAAAACCCACTTACCTGTCGGACTCTCGCAATCGGCTCATTGTTAGCAGGACAATAGGTGGTGATAACCTTAAAACAAAAAGATGATCACCATAAATAGAAAATGTAATCCCAAACTGGGGGAGCAGATCAAATGGGGGAAGGAAAAAAAGGGAAAAAAAAGACTAAGACACAATATTCAAACTCAGAACTTTTACATTAACTTGTTACAAATAAGCGACTCTACAGAGCTCTTTCATTTTTGACCTGAACATTCAGAACAACCTTTTCTGCAAAACCCACCTTCACCATTCTAAATATTAGGTATTTAAGCAAAAGCCTAAATGTTTTCCATTATTTTGCCTCTTTTTCCATTAACAACAGACCAAAGTTACAAGTTTAACTTATTCCCTCTCTCCCTTACTCTGCCTGCCCTCTGGTAAGGGGTGAAATGGCCAAAGCTAGACAACCATGGGAAACGCCTGTGTCCACACAAACTGGAGAGGTCAATTATAAAGAAAAAACCCAGGTGTAGCTTTAAAAAAGGCTTTCAGGAGAGGGTATTTATCCATGAATCTAATGATTGAATACCACAGGAAAAACAGGCTGAAACCACCAATGGGGGAGGGGGGGATTTGGGGAACAATTAAAACCGCCTGCATTTCCTACAGTCACAGGTAACTAAAAGATGTGTTTCCTCTAACAAAGCAGGTTCATTCAACAAACTATCAGAATGTTACATAACATTTTCTTATAAAAGCTTTCTACTGTATGCAGCTCTCAAAAAAATCTAGGTGATAATAACCTAACCTTTCCATCCTAGTCTATAAAACATCTTATTGAACATTAACTGGGTGTCAAGGACGGTGTCAGGCTCTGGAAATAGAGAAACGCTGAAAACCCAGCCCTCAAGGAAGCTCAGAGCCCAATGAAAACATGATAGGATTTCAGCAAGTCCGAGCTTGCATTCCAAAGGATTTCAGAAAACAAGACAAGATAAAACTATACTGTAGAACATAACCTGTGGCGCACCTCACACGTGAGGAGCCACAGTCAAGCACAAAATTCCGATAATTTCCACCGCTAAGCGTGTGGCATTTCTCACTAGAGTGCAGAACTCTGCCCCACGGTTTCAAGTATGCGTCGGAACTTCAACCCCAACCAGCTCCAAAATGAACTCGATTCTCCATAACACACGGGACCTAAAATCTAACGGTATTTTTAAGATATTCTACGTGAGGAAACTTTTACTGTGGACTTCAAAACTTCCCACCCAGTACAACCGCCGACAGCATCCGTGGGGACTCGAGCTGGGCAGTGCCTGTCCGGCCTCCCGGGGCGAAGTGAGGCCGCAGAGATTGCCCGGGACGCCCGCATACCTCTCCCCGGCCTCCCCAGCTTCCATTATACACGCCCTCGTTTTCCTCGCGGAGCCCCAGCTCCTTCAGCCAAGCATACTGAGGCTGATTGATGAGCAGAGTGGACATGAAGGCGGCAGGCCTGTTCAAAGGTCCCGTGAGCTTGCTCTTCCTTGCAACGTGCACGCAGAACAGGCCGGGAAAGCGCCACATACTGAGCCAGAGAGGCGCACTGCGCCTGCGTCCCGAGGAGCAGCTGAAATAGGGTCCCGCCCCCCACCCGGAGGAACCCATTGGGCAGGTCCGGTCCCACCCACAGGGTCCGCCCCCTCCCCCGGCGTCTCCCTGTGTATTTGGGTCTTCCGCAGGAGCTTGGAACTGTAGCCCGGAGCTTAAACCCGGCCTGAAACAGTGGGGCTGGGAGGAAGTGAACGGGCTACTGCCATCTGGTGAAAGAAACTGAGAACAGCGGCACCAGCTAGAAATTTTTTTTCAGCAAAACACTGGCTCTAAAATACAGTAGGTTAGAGCAGGCCTTGTCAGGCTGAAATGTGTGAGTAATCACCTGGCCATCGTGTTAAATGAACATTTTGATCTGGTGGGTCCAGACTGGGGTCTGAGAGTCGGTATTTCTTTTTTTTTTTCTGCTGTATTTTTTTTATCTTTATTGGAGTATAATTGCTTTACAATGGTGTGTTAGTTTCTGCTTTATAACAAAGTGAGTCAGCTATACATATACATATATCCCCATATCTGCTCTCTCTTGCGTCTCCCTCCCACCCTCCCTATCCCACCCCTCTAGGTGGTCACAAAGCACCGAGCTGATCTCCCTGTGCTATGCGGCTGCTTCCCACTAGCTGTTTTACATTTGGTAGTGTATACATGTCCATGCCACTCTCTCACTTCGTCCCAGCTTACCCTTCCCCCTCCCCGTGTCCTCAAGTCCATTCTCCAGTCTGTGTCTTTATTCCTGTCCTGCCCCTAGGTTCTTCAGAACTTTTTTTTCTTTTTTATTTAGATTCCATATATATGTGTTAGCATACGGTATTTGTTTTTCTCTTTCTGACTTACTTCACTCTGTATGACAGACTCTAGGTCCATCCACCTCACTACAAATAACTCGATTTCATTTCTTTTTATGGCTGGGTAATATTCCATTGTATATATGTGCCACATCTTCTTTATCCATTCATCTGTCCATGGACATTTAGGTTGCTTCCATGTCCTGGCTATTGTAAATAGAGCTGCAATGAACATTGTGGTGCATGCCTCTTTTTGAATTATGGTTTTCTCAGGGTATATGTCCAGTAGTAGGATTGCTGGGTCGTATGATAGTTCTAATTTTAGTTTTTTAAGGAACCTCCGTGCTGTTCTCCATAGTGGCTGTATCAATTTACATTCCCACCAACAGTGCAAGAGGGTTCCCTTTTCTCCACACCCTCTCCAGCATTTATTGTTTGTAGATTTTTGATGATGGCCATTCTGACTGGTGTGAGAGGATACCTCATTGTAGTTTTGATTTGCATTTCTCTAATCATTGTAGTTTTGATTTGCATTTCTCTAATCATTAGTGATGTTGAGCATTCTTTCATGTGTTTGTTGGCAATCTGTATATCTTCTTTGGAGAAATCTCTATTTAGATCTTCTGCCCATTTTTGGATTGGGTTGTTTATTTTTTTGATATTGAGCTGCATGAGCTGCTTATAAATTTTGGAGGTTAATCCTGTGTCAGTTGATTCATTTGCAAATATTTTCTCCCATTCTGAGGGTTGTCTTTTCGTCTTGTTCATGGTTTCCTTTGCTGTGCAAAGTCTTTTAAGTCTCATTAGGTCCCATTTGTTTATTTTTGTTTTTATTTCCATTTCTCTAGGAGGTGGGTCAAGAAGGATCCTGCTGTGATTTATGTCATAGAGTGTTCTGCCTATGTTTTCCTCTAAGAGTTTTATCGTGTCTGGCCTTACATTTAGGTCTTTAATCCATTTTGAGTTTATTTTTGTGTATGGTGTTAGGGAGTGTTCTAATTTCATTCTTTTACATGTAGCTGTCCAGTTTTCCCAGCACCACTTATTGAAGAGGATGTCTTTTCTCCACTGTATATTCTTGCCTCCTTTATCAAAGATAAGGTGACCATATGTGTGTGGGTTTATCTCTGGGCTTTCTATCCTGTTCCATTGATCTATATTTCTGTTTTCATACCAGTACCATACTGCCTTGATTACTGTAGCTTTGTAGTATAGTCTGAAGTCTGGGAGCCTGATTCCTCCAGCTCTGTTTTTCTTCCTCAAGATTGCTTTGGCTATTTGGGGTCTTTTGTGTTTCCAAACAAATTGTGAAATTTTTTGTTCTGGTTCTGTGAAAAATGCCAGTGGTAGTTTGATAGGGATTGCATTGAATCTGTAGATTGCTTTGGGTAGTAGAGTCATTTTCACAATGTTGATTCTTCCAATCCAAGAACATGGTATATCTCTCCATCTGTTTGTATCATCTTTAATTTCTTCTGTCAGTGTCTTATAGTTTTCTGCATACAGGTCTTTTGTCTCCTTAGGTAGGTTTATTCCTAGGTATTTTATTCTTTTTGTTGCAATGGTAAATGGGAGTGTTTCCTTAATTTCTCTTTCAGATTTTTCATCATTAGTGTATAGGAATGCAAGAGATTTCTGTGCATTAATTTTGTATCCTGCTACTTTACCAAATTCATTGATTAGCTCTAGTAGTTTTCTGGTAGCATCTTTAGGATTCTCTGTGTATAGTATCATGTCATCTGCAAACAGTGACAGCCTTACTTCTTCTTTTCCGATTTGGATTTATTTCTTTTTCTTCTCTGATTGCTGTGGCTAAAACTTCCAGAAATATGTTGAATAATAGTGTTGAGAGTGGGCAACTTTGTCTTGTTCCTGATCTTAGTGGAAATGGTTTCAGTTTTTCACCATTGAGAACGATGTTGGCTGTGGGTTTGTCATATATAGCCTTTATTATGTTGAGGTAAGTTGTGGGTCAGTATTTCTAACTAGTTCCCAAAGTGATGGTGACTGCTGTTTCCTGGAGTACCAAAGGAGGAGGGTTTTTGATGGAGGAGAGAGGATTTTTTGTTTTCGCCACTTTGTTAAATTATAAATTAGAGTTTTCTAAAGAATGAAAAATATTAAATTGTGGTATTTCCCTTTAAATATCCTGCCTGGGTATATTCTTGCTTTTGAAGAACAAAGACAGTTTTGATCAATTTCCTTTATTCTCCATGTCTTCTATCTTCCTGCAATATTTTTTTTGGGGGGGGTGTGGTTACTTCTTTTTTTTTTACAGCAGGTTCTTATTAGTTATCCATTTTATACATATTAGTGTATATATGTCAATCCCAATCTCCCAATTCATCCCACCTCTTCCTGCAATATTCTTTCCACCCCCACCCCACCCCTCCACCATCCCATCTTCCATCTAATTCCACAATAACTGGGCTTACTCTATATAAGGGAAATAGCACCATCTCAATCAGCATGATTTGGGCATGAGTTAAAAATATATATACACTCTCAAATCAATTGAATTAATAAGGTGTCTCAGTGATTCCAAGTGGACTTGCCTTGTGGCCTTCCACACTGCAACCAGACAGTCACTGTATGTTTCTATACAAAGCCTGTGTTTTCCTCTGTGTCTTTGCCCTTGCCCTTCTCTCTACCTGTAAAACCCTTCCTTCCATCTCTGCATTCATGCTTGAGCTTTATCTGTTCCATCCTTATGACACAAATGATTTCAACAAACCATGTTGAAATCGGCATGTATCAAGCACCTACCAGAAACTGTAGTTAAGTGCTGGAGATACCTGAATGATGCTTCCACTTGAAAATGTTATATTTTTCCCCATTAAGGCAAGGACCATCTCTGACTCATCCTTGCATGGCTCCACAATTCCCAGCATCCTACCTGGCTCACATACATTTATATCAACGAAAAAATGAAACTATAAACACACCTCGGCGGTAGAAAGCAAGGATACCCTGTCCAGCATTGGTAATCTCTATCAACAACCCAGCTACTGTTTTCCATCCACCCCTAAGACTGAAGAACTGATTTCCTTCATTTTAATTCCCAAACATTTTAATGGAGAATTTAATTCTCCTCACTTTCTGGGCTGCCAGTAAGATTCTTTGTACACGTACCCAACACCACATCCTTCCATTCTCTTCCCCTCCATTTGATTCCAAAAATGAAAAGGCATTTACAGATGCACTAAATTTTAGAAGCAACACATAATGCTCTCAAGGAATGTTAACTTCCTTCTCTTCACTAAGAAGAGAGGTTCATGGCTGTCTCTCTAAACCAGTTCTGGGATGATAGACACCAGCAACTGCCTATATGGAAAACAGGGATTGCATCTCTCTTCTACCTTCTTTTTTCAAAACTCACTTAGCCTGCCAATAGGAGGTCAGGAAAAACCACCAACGATGAATTTTGATGGGGCAAAGCACGAAGAGATAGAATTAAATGAATCATATGAAAGCATATTTCCCACTTGAAAAAGAATTAAATGGATTGTACATGAAAGTATATATAAAAACTGCAAAGCCCTATAGAAATTTAAATGTACTGACTAAAGTCAGGACACCCTGAACCAATTTTCTATGAATAAAGTGGAGAAGTTAGCAAATGGCCAATTCTGCTTTTCAAATGACTTATCAAAGGCATCATAGGGTGGTTATAACAAAGACTTTGGAGTCACAGCATAAGTACAAATGACCTGTGCTTGGGAAGTCTTCATGAATACTAGCTGTCTTTGTTCTTCAACAATAGCTGGCCAGAAGGCGGAGGGATTTGATCTGATAATGCATGCTTGCCCCAAGGCAGCAGTAAATTGGAGAAATCACCAAGGATAAAATTTCATTATTGTAAACTCAGAATCTGATTTATCAGGGCATGAGTGAATGACACTAACTATTGCTCTGGGCAGGCTCATATTAATCAAGCTAACCAAAAAATGATGCTGCAACTAAAATGCTGGCTTATTACTTGATGGGGAAAATTATTCTCAGAAGGGACCAACCATTCACATCCTCTAATCACTGCATTCTCTCCCAGGGTACATACTACCTATCTAGTGGTTTAGGAGCCCAGAATTTAGAAGAAGAAGAGTTATTGATTAGCAGTATATGATTCCTTCATTCAGTGGCATCAGGCTAAGATAGTCTCCCCAATGTCCAAATTAAACTGTAGATTCAATGCAATCCCAACCAAAATACTAGAATTGGCAAGCAGAGTTTAAAGTTTAAATGGAAGGGCAAAGGATCTAGAATAGCCAAAACAGTTCTGGAAAAAAAAAAGAACAAATTTACATTACCTAATTTTAACAATTATTATAACAATTTTACAATTGTTATAAAGCTACAGTAATCAAGAAAGTGTCACATTGGTGTAAAGATAGACATAAAGATCAACGGAACAGAATAGGGTACTCAAAAATAAACCTTCATATATATAGTCGATTTTCAATGAAGGTGTCAAAGAAATTCAAAGGAGAAAGAATAGTCTTTTCAACAAATAGTGCTATGTTATTTGGATATTCAGGCACAAAAAAAAAAAAGGAACCTTGACTTTTACTTCATGCTAGATATAAGAATTAAGTAAAAATGGACCATAGGCCTAAAGGTAAGAACTAAAACTCTAAAACTTCTGGTGGAAAACACTGGAGAAAGCCTTTAGTGTGAGGGGCTGTTCTGTGCATTCCACGGTGTTTAGCTGCCTCCCATACCACATAGTAAAATGTTAATAATAACATGAAAATGCACTCCTACCTCACACCACGCACAAAAATCAATTGTAGGGGGATTGTAATTCTATGCAGAAAAGGTACAATAATAAAGCTGTCTACGAATTAGGAGACCTGGAATCAAGACGCAGGTCTTCAATAGCTTAGCTGTGTAAACTCTCTTCAGTTGTCAAAATAAATTGGACCAGGTGACTTCTAAATTCCTGTATAGGTATTAAATTCACATTTCAAAAATCTAAATTCATTTTTTTCATACAGTCTAGAGACATATCCTAAGGAAATAATAAAACAAGTTTGTAAAAAGACATGTTCATTGCAAAACACACCATCAGAGACTAAAAAATGAGGCTACCTTCATGCAATGGAAAACTAGAGAGTTATTAAAAAGAAGGAGCTAGATCTTTATATTCTGGTATAGAAAGGTGTCCAGATAAACTGCTATATTGTTTTTTTTGGCCGCGCCTCGCGGCTTGCAGGATTTTATCTACAGACCAGGGATCGAACCCAGCCTCCAGTGGAAGCGCGGAGTCCCAACCACTGGACCCCAATATTGTTTCTTTTTTAAAGTAGATTGCAGAATAGGAAAAGGTACAAATAACAAGATCCCCTTTACGCAAAAAAAAAAAAAAAAAATCAAATATTTCTTGACCATCTTTGCACACAAGAAGTCATGTATGTACGCAGATAGAAACAACAGTGAATAAAACTGACATTTTAGTGGGGAACTCAGACAAAAGATTTTAAAAATACACATATGACTATTGATGCCATGAGGGGAAAAAAGGGGTTTGAGAGTGACAGGAGAGACCCTGTTTTAGTGAGGGTGGTTGAAGAAGACCTCTCTGAGAAGGTGGCATTTAATCAGAATCCTGAATCATGAGACAGCATAACCTGTGCAAGAATAGGGTGTCGGGGTGTTGGAGAGTCCGCCAGGCAGAGGGAACAGCAACTGCAAAGCCCCTGGGCCGGGAAAGGACAAAGGGTGCCTGAGGAACAACGTGAGCAGCGCCAGCGTGGCTGGAGAGCCGGAGGGGGACACCAGACAGAGGCACACACCCGCGGCCCTGCTGGCCGTGCTGAGAACTCAAGCCTTATCGTGCGGAGGAAAGCCCTGGAAGGTATGAGCAGGGCGGTGACCTCACGTCCCGTCTGCAAGGCTCCCCGGGAAGCTACATGCAGGGTGGATCGCAGAGGAGCAAGAATGCAAGCAGGAAGGCCTGTCCAGAGCATCCAGGCGAGGGTTGTGAGGCCGAGGGAGGAATCCCTCATGGCCGCCATCCGTGCGCATCTTTAGGTTTGCCGGAAACAGGTCGGTAGGGAACGCGCCAGAGTGCTGAGGCAGCAGAGGACTCATTCTCCCAGAGTAGCGTTAAGCGAGCGGGTTGCAATGATGACGCAACATCTGCGAGCCTCGACCCAGGCGTCTGGGTCCACCGGCCGCCGGGGCGGAAGCAACCCCCTCGCGGGGGCGCCCGACCAGTCACAGCCAGCCGGACCAGCCCGCCGCCCCGCCGGAAGTGCCCTCTCGGCCAGCTGCGCCGCGCCGCGCCGCGGGAAGATGGCGCAGGAGGCAGGAGACATGGAAGATGGGCAGCTTTCTGACTCGGATTCCGACATGACGGTGGCACCCAGCGACAGGCCGCTGCAGGTGCCGGTGAGTGCGGAGGCGGGGCGGGTGACTCTGGGCCGGGAGCGCGGAGCGTGGAGCCCGGGCTGCGATGAGGGGCGGGCGTCCCCGGGCCCGGCGCGCGAGCCGGCGCGGCGGGGAGGGTGAGGGGCGGGCGGGCGAGCGTCCCGCGGCCCGGCGCGAGGAGCGGGGGAGGCTGCCGGGGTAGGAGGCCGTACGAACCTAGCCCGGCGTCTCGCTGCGAAGCGGGGCCCGCGAGACGGGCTGCGTCCCGGAGGCGGGCTTGCGGCTGTCTCTTCCCCGCCTCCGGTGCTCCGCTCCTCGTTTTCTAAACCTACGGGCTCCCCCACTTCGGCGCCGCTAAGTTGTCCTGGAAGGGCATTTTTTTGCCGAAAATGTAGCACCTGGGGACATCGGTCCGCAAACAGCCTGTGGCGCTCATGTGCATGCTGAGCAGAAAGGGAGTGAGGACCAGGGATGAAGTTCATCACTTGCTCAGAGGCCTGGTCTTCCATATTCCCCTGGAACCTAGCTTCGTCATGCCATAATGTGGCACTGGGTTTTGTGTTAGCTTCCCAGGTTTCTAAATAGGTGTTTGTCTTGGCCGCCCTACTAAGTAGCAAGCTCTTTTGAGAAGGCTTTAGTGCCAGGCTACCCGCGTTCGAATCCTGGCGCCACTGTGTGACCTGTGACAGGTTATTTAGCCTGGTGCCCCCACCTTAGAATAGGAATGATAATAGTACGACAGTAATAGGGTAGCTGTAAGGATTCAGTGGAGCCTGAGTAATGGCTGATAAGCGTTAGTGCCATTATTATTTCAAAATAGGAAGACTTACCTTCTAGACTTAAAATACCCCACCCCCATTTCTAGCACATATTAGGAACTTAACAAATACTTTGTTTAATGTTTAGTTGAAAAAGCAAAGGTGATTTCTTTTGCATAGAAATTTCTTAGGAAATCGGTACCAAAATATTTTGTTTTTAGTCTTTTTCAGTTTGTTTTACATAGATTGACCCATGACTTGGTAAACTTAATGCCACGGACTCTGCAGTTTTAAAAGTAATTTGTCGGAGATTCCTACACATAGGAGTTTACTGTCTAGTCTAAAAGGAACATAGTCACAAAACCATATAAAGGCAGTTGATGTAATCACATGCATAGCAGGCATCTTTGGAAAGGAAGAAAACAAGTTCTGTTTTAAGTGCTGGTAACAATTATCATGTATGTCATTTTCAAACATTCTGACAATAACTGAAAAGATTGAAAATCTTCTAAAGGTGAGAATTAAAAGCTTTGGTAATTTTTTAAAGGAGGTCTTAGAACTAAGTGCTACATTAGCTATGTAGAAATACGAATTTGTGGCTTTTAAAACGGAAATTCCAGGGAGTTCCCTGGTGGTCTAGTGGTTAGAATTTGGTGCTTTCACTGACCGCCCAGGTTCGATCCCTGGTCAGGGATCAGGGATCCTGTTAAGCTGCACGGCGCAGCCAAAAAAAAGGAAAAAAAAAAAAGGAAATTCCATGTAGACCTTTAGAAATGCAGGGACTCAGTTGGTTTCAGAGATCTTTGAAGATCATTTCTGCTTCAGAATGGTCCAGCTGAATCCCTAAATAATTTTTTAAAAAGCACATGGTGACGGGCTTCCCTGGTGGCGCAGTGGTTGGGAATCTGCCTGCCAATGCAGGGCACACGGGTTCGAGCCCTGGTCTGGGAGGATCCCACGTGCCGCGGAGCAACTAAGCCCGTGAGCCACAACTACTGAGCATGCGCGTCTGGAGCTTGTGCTCCGCAACGGCAGAGGCCACGACAGTGAGAGGCCCGCGCACTGCGATGAAGAGAGGCCCCCGCTCGCCGCAACTAGAGAAAGCCCTCGCACAGAAACGAAGACCCAACACAGCCAAAAATAAATAAATAAATAAATTTATTTAAAAAAAAAAAAAAAAGCACATGGTGTGTGGAGTTAAGTGTTTTATGGAATTGATTGTATTTTCTTTCACTTGCAGAAAGCACTAGGTGGGGACTGTGCAGTGAGGCCCTTCCAGAGTACTGCAACAGTGTGTGCTCCGGTATCACATTATCGGACTGTTAAAAGTGTGGATTCAAGTGAGGAGAGTTTTTCAGATTCAGATGATGATAGCTCTCTCTGGAAACGCAAACGACAAAAATGTTTTAACACTCCTCCCAAACCAGAGCCTTTTCAGTTTGGCCAGAGCAGCCAGAAACCACCTATTGCTGGAGGGAAGAAGGTTAACAACATATGGGGTGCTGTGCTGCAGGAACAGAGTCAAGATGCGGTGGCCACTGAACTTGGTATCTTGGGAATGGAGGGCACTATTGACAAAAGCAGGCAATCCGAGACGTACAATTATTTGCTTGCTAAGAAACTTAAGAGGGAATCCCAAGAGCATACAAAAGAATTAGACAAAGAGCTAGATGAATATATGCATGGTGGCAAAAAAACGGGATCAAAGGAGGAGGAAAACGGGCAAGGTCATCTCAAAAGGAAACGACCTGTCAAAGACAGACTAGGAGACAGACTAGAAATGAACTATAAAGGCCGATATGAGATCACAGAGGACGATTCTCAAGAGAAAGTGGCTGATGAAATTTCTTTCAGGTGAGTATTTAGATTTGTCTACAAGTGAGCACTTGACCAACTGTCTTCCATTTATGAGAAGTAACACAGATTCCAAATACACTGACGATGGTGTTCCTTTTTGAAATTTTTAAATTCAAGGCATGAACTCTAGGCTTATGTGGTTATATGAATATAGCTGGGTGTTCTTAAATTTGGGCAGACCTGATAGAATAATTTTGCAGATTTTTATGAACTTTTGAGCAACTCTTTCCATTTAGTGCTATAGAACTCTTCAGGTAAAAACATATCCTTTTAAATCATGTGGGTTTTTTGGAGTGTTTTCAAGCATTCATGATTTTTTTTTTTTTTTTTTACTTTATTGAGGCATGGTATACATGTGGTAAAATTCATCCATTTCAAGTGTTGATTTTTTTAGTAAGTTTATCAGTTGTACAACCATTACCATAAAGCACTTTTAAAACATTTCCATCACCCTATAAGATCCCTCATACCATGTGCCCATTTAAACTTTGTTCCTGTTCCTATTCCCATGTAACTGCTAATCTACTTTCTGTTGCTATCAATTTGCATTTTTGGAAATTTCATGTTAATGGAATCACAATATGTGGTCTCTTGTGCCTGGCTATTTTCACTTACTGCAGTGTTTTTCAGATTAGTCCATGTTGTAGCAGGAATCAACAGTTTATTTATTTACACGCATATTCATGCACACATCCATATCGGCTGTTACCCTTTTGGGAAATTATGAATAATGCTGTTATGAACTTTCACGTACACATCTTTGGACACAGATTTTCATTTCTTTTGGATAAATAGGAGTAGAGTTGCTTGATGTATGGTAAATTTACATTTCATGTAATTTTAACAAGAAATATTAAAAGTTAAAATTTTGGGAATTCCCTGGCAGTACAGTGGTTAGGACTTGGCACTTTCATTGCCATGGGCCCGGGTTTGATCCCTGGTCGGCAAACTAAGATCCTGCAAGCCGCTCGGTGAGGTCGATAAAGAAATAAATAAAAAGTTGAAATTTTGTTTACTTTTTATTAGCTCTAAATCACTAGTGAACAGTGTCACAAATCTGAAAACAGGTAAGGTTCAAGAGTAATATAGCTAGTAGGAAAACAAGTATTTACTTTCCAGGCAAGCCTGTCAATACTCGTACTGGATTTTTTTTTAAATACTGAGGGAGTTTGGAATTTGAGTGCTGGAAAGGAACTTAGAGATTTTGTAAACCAAAGCCTTCACTTTACAAATAGGAAACTGAGGCCCAGTAGTTGTGTGGCTTGCTCAAAGTCACAAATTTAGTAAGTGTCAGACCTGGAACTAAAGTCTAGCCCCTTTGTTCCTAGTCTACTGCTCTTTCCACAACAGAGAAGAAACAAAAGAAGCCAGGGCTGGTTAGGGAACTGGTAAGACTTCTGTAATATTAATGCTCCTTCATCTCTATGGAGTATGGGCTCTGATGTCAGAAGTGCTACCTACTTAGGCTCCCTGTGTTTTTATCTCTCAGTGGTAAAATGAAAATAATATCTGCTTCATAAGGTTTTTGAGAGAATTAACATATAATGCATATATAGTTCTTAGCATTGTGCTTATCCCATAATAAGCCTTTGGTAAATATTAGCTATTTCCTTGTTCTGAGGCACGGAGCCCATGAGGGAAAAATCCAATCCATTTTAAAGCTCTTACACATCTCTAGAGTTAGGAGAGCTAACTTTTAGAAAGCATGGTATATGTTTACTATTTGTTTTGATGAGAGTAGACTGGTCGTATCTTCTTTTGCTTTTAGGCTTCCATTCCCCTTGCTGTGTGTGCATATTTCTTTTGAAATATGCCATAATCCAATAAGGCAAAGTGAAGATGCCAGTTATGAGACTTGAGTTGGAACCTTGAGGGTACGATCTCCTTGGGTGACCCAAGATAGGAATGTTTCCATGTCAGTGATTCCAAGGTTAAATATTGGGGATTTCGGAAAGCAAATGTTATTAGAATGAGAAGTTAATTCTAGCTAGGAACTAAATTGGAGACTAAGGTAGATTTCCTCAACTTTATGCAACAAATAAAGAGTTTAATATTACTTCATTTGTTCCTCATCAGGTTGCAGGAACCAAAGAAAGATTTGATAGCCCGAGTAGTGAAGATAATTGGGAACAAAAAGGCAATTGAACTTCTGATGGAAACTGCTGAAGTTGAACAAAATGGTGGCCTTTTTATAATGGTAAGACTAACTGCTTCATTCTTTCTGGTTTTGTATTATTTCATGTGATTTTTTAATAAAATGCCCTTGTCTCTGATTGTTGGTTCTCTTATTTATAAGTTATTACAGTGTGTTTCAGACTTTAAAAAACCTTCATTAATAATTTAAAACTTCAGGGCTTCCCTGGTGGCGCAGTGGTTAAGAATCCGCCTGCCAATGCAGGGGGCAAGGGTTCGAGCCCTTGTCCGGGAAGATCCCACATGCTGCAGAGCAACTAAGCCTGTGCGCCACAACTACTGAAGCCCGCGTGCCTAGAGCCTGTGCTCCGCAACAAGAGAAGCCACCACAATGAGAAGCCTGCACACCACAACAAAGAGTAGCCCCCGCTCGCTGCAACTAGAGAAAGCCCGCACACAGCAGCAAAGACCCAACACAGCCAAAAATAAAAATAAATAAAAAATAAATTTATAAAAAAAAATTTTTTTTAATTCAGTATGGTCAGTTTTTGCAATTAATACTTTACTTATAAAAAATATACCTAAATTGTAGCCTGTTAGTGTGCAGTCAACAACAGATCTCTTACAGGATTCATTAAGGCTGAAATTTTAAGAAAAAGGTCTGGAGGGGGGGAAGCTCAGATTTTGAGAATATGGGTTTTGGAATTTGGGGTGCCTTGTTTTGAATTTTGAGTGTGCAGCTTACTAGATGTGACATTTGGCTAAATTATTGATACTTCTCAGACCTCAGTCTTAGCTATAAAATGGGATTAATCCTCTATTATAAGGATTAAATGAGATAATACATATAAAGTACTTATCACAGTGCCCAGAATTTAGTTAGTGGTGGTGAACAGAAATGTTACTTTTGGGGCTTCCCTGGTGGCTCGGTGGTTAAGAATCTGCCTGCTAATGCAGGGGACACGGGTTCGAGCCCTGCTCCGGGAAGATCCCACATGCTGCAGAGCAACTAAGCCCGTGTGCCACGAGAACTGAAGCCCACGTCCCGTAGAGCCCGTGCTCTGCAACAAGAGAAGCCACCGCAATGAGAAGCCTGCGCACCACCACAAAGAGTAGCCCCCGCTCTCTGCAACTAGAGAAAGCCCGCAGGCAGCAACGAAGACCCAATGCAGCCATAAATAAATAAATAAATTTATTTTTTAAAAAAAAGAGGGCTTCCCTGGTGGCGCAGTGGTTGAGAATCTGCCTGCCAATGCAGGGGACACGGGTTCGAGCCCTGGTCCGGGAAGATCCCACATGCCGCGGAGCAACTGGGCCCGTGAGCCACAACTACTGAGCCTGCGCGTCTGGAGCCTGTGCTCTGCAACAAGAGAGGCCGCGATAGTGAGAGGCCCGCGCACCGCGATGAAGAGTGGCCCCCACTTGCCGCAACTAGAGAAAGCCCTCGCACAGAAACGAAGATCCAACACAGACAAAAAAAAAAAAAAAAAAAAAAATTAAAAAAAAAAAAAAAAAAGTTACTTTTGGTTCATTTAATTCATGCATTCTTGGAAACTGGTTCTTGGGAATAAAAAAACCAAAATTCTTGTTATGTAAAAAGCACAGATAAATATAAAGTATATCTGTGAGTATTAAAATTTCATGGGTGGTAGGAGTGAATAGGAAACAAAATGTCTAAAGAGGCCTCTGGGGTTGAGGAAGCAAAAATGAAAAAACAGTTTAAAAATATTTCATTGCTCCAGAATGGCATAAAGAGCACTTGTCTGGTTGGGGCCAGATCACAAGCAGTAGCAGTTTATCCCATAGAATGAATGGTTTTGCAAATCTCATTTAATTGAGCTTTCAGCACAGGGTGAGGATGAAGATTGAATGGCTTCCTTCTTATTTGTTCCTCATGAATTTGAATAATAACATCACAAGAGACTAAATATTATACTGTGGAAATGGAGAGAAAAGAAATCAGAAGTGATAGCACTGGGTGAGGAAACAGCCTGTGAACATCGGTTCCAGAAGTTAACAACAAAACAAATTATAATAATCATGAATGTACTGGCATCCCTGTTTGTGTCACTGTTTAAGGTACCTAGATTTTCATTCAGTTGAGCACGAAGTTATAGATTATATCGATATTTTTAAAAAAATTTTTCTTAAATTTCTTGCTGTGCCACGCAGCTTGTGGAATACTAGTTTGCCAACCAGGGATCAAATCCAGGCCCCCTGCAGTGAAACCGCCAAGTCCTAACCACTGGACTGCCAGGGAATTCCCTATATCAAAATTTTAATACTGTAGTAATAAAACCAGTGAGCTAATGGAAATCTACTGAATGTTGGGAAGATGCAAATCCAAATTCACTTTCTTTTGGTGCATGCATTCTTTCCTTGTACAGTTATTTATTGCTGTGTGCCAGGCACTGTTCTAGACACAGGAAGCTTATGTTGTAGTAGGGGGTGGGAGGGAAACAGTCTGTAAAGAATAAATGTAGTATCTTCAAGTATGCTAGGAAGTGATACATGCCGTGGGAAAAGAAATAGAGCAAATGGAAGTATGGAGAGGAGAGAAGGACACTGTAGTTAAACTGGAGTGGTACTGTAGACCTTAATAGCTCCTTAGGAATGTCTCTAAAAGTTGCTTTGACCATTCACTGGAAGAGTCTTCACAGGATAATTTTTCTGTTCCTTTTTGTAGAATGGTAGTCGAAGAAGAACACCAGGTGGAGTTTTCCTGAATCTCCTGAAGAACACTCCTAGTATCAGTGAGGAACAAATTAAGGTAGAAACAATAATGTCCTTGACTTTTAAGATCCATCATAATTTAACTCCCACTCAGCCTCTAGCTCCATTTTCTACTGATCTCTATTACTGCTCTGCCTTGTACTGACCAATTTTTCATTGTCTCTTTTCAAGTAAACCTTGTGCCTTTGGTAAAGCTCTGCTGCCTCATTTTCTTCCCTTTCAGAGCCAAGGTCAAGATTTCTTTTATGGCAATTTTTCCTGGTCTCTTAGCATGTAATTATTTTTTTCTACTCCTACAACTTTTTATTAATGAAAAATTTCAAATGTGGAATAGATGAAAAAACAACAGGATGAATACCCATATATCCTTCACCTAGGTTCAGGGGTGGTTAACGTTTTGACATTCCTACTTTACCTATACAATTTTTTTTCTGTACCGTTGGGAAATAAGGAGCAAACATCATGACATTCAGCCCTAATTATTTCAACAAGCATCTCCCAATAATGACAATATCCTACACAGCCACACCTAAGAAAAATAACAGTTTCATAGCATCATCCCAGTACCTATCTAGCCCTTGTTCTAGTTTCCTGAATTGTCCCAAGAATGTATTTTCTAGCTTTTTTCCTCCCCAAATCAGGATCCTATCTAGATTTCTATATCCCATTTGTTATATCTCTTTTGATCTTTTTAATCCTACATTTTTCTCCATGATTTAGACCTTTTGATGAGTCCAATATGGCTCTCTTATAGAATATACCACATTCTGTTGTCTGCTCACGCATTTGTTTTGTTTATTCCTCTATCTCCTATATTTCTTACAAACTGGAAGCCGGGCATTTTAGTATCATTTTTGTATTACCAGAATGTCATATGGGAAATCTTATACACTGTGGGTTTTTCACAGCTCAGAATTTAGTCACCTTTTAATTTGTTAATTAAGGAACATGACTCGCATTTAGCACATGTGATCAAAATTGAGAACTGTCTTCTTGCATAGGAAGGAGGTGGTACACATGCAACACAGCTACAATATTTGAGAAATTTTGTATTCTCTTTATTGTAACAGTGGGTGATAAAGGTCATAGGAATGTGCTTTAGCCGTACTAATGTAATGCTAATGATGACAGAAAAATAAAAACCTTTTCTCTTGAGCTGATGCTACATGTTAGCATATTTTACATTTGCTCAATGTTTTTCTTTTTTCTGGCTATTCACTTTTAGTCATTTTTTTAAAAATCTGTTACTGCAGTTCCTACAGGAAATGTTACTGTTGTTGCACATTTGAAATCTCTACTCTGTAACTACTTTTTTTCCTCATTGGAACAATTATTTTGATAATAAATTTCTAACAATGTGAATTTCCTTGGGAACACAACTTTTGAGTGGTAGAACAGAGCTTATACCTTAATGATGTTCTCCCTCCTCCCCCAATATAACCCCTGATCATAGTGTGTACTTAGAAGGAACATTCTTCTTGGGTCTTTGTTTGATAGCAAAATGTCACTCTTTTCAAAGATATAGCATGATGTGATGAAAAGAATTCTCTAAGATTCAAAATCTAGGTTTTAATCTTAATTTTGCCATTTAGTGATTATATGACTATGAGCAGATTGCTTACTCTCCCTCAGCCTTGATTTTCTCATCTATAAAGTGAGGACTTTAATATGTGCCCTGCCTATTTAATATTGCTATAAAGGAGTTAAATAAAATGATGTCTAGAAAAGCTGTTTGTTAACTAAACTTGGACAATTTCCAGAAGCGGGAGAGACGAAAATAACATTTATTCACCGTCAGCCTGGCACTGTCTATCGTTGGGTATTACCCTGGTATGCAAATGCAGAGCAATAAAAAGGATAGGTCTGAGATCACACAGGAAGGACTC
This sequence comes from Balaenoptera musculus, assembly GCF_009873245.2. NCBI lineage: Eukaryota > Metazoa > Chordata > Mammalia > Artiodactyla > Balaenopteridae > Balaenoptera > Balaenoptera musculus. The sequence continues at coordinate 103,812,562 of NC_045787.1, forward strand.
TGACTTCAAACCCATGCTGCTTTCACTGAATCACCTATCTTTGAAATTCATTTCTTCTAACTCATTATGGAGAAGGGGATTTAATGTTAGTAGATTTTTATCTTAAACAACCAGAAACATTGCATTATAATAAACAATAGAAACATTTGTAGTATCTAATAATAGGGGAATGTTAACTAATAGGGACATTCTTAAAACAACTGTCCTGTAGCCTCTATTTTTGTGAAGCAATTTTAAGAAAATTAGAAAATGCAATAATAACTGAATTTTTTAAAATGACAAAGTACAAATTTATAAAGAAAAAGAGGCATGGGACAATAGACTGGCAGTTAAAACACCAAAATGTTACCAATGATTTGGTCTGTTGTGAGGGGTTATAAATGTTTTGGCTTTTAAGATTTTTCTGGGGGTTTTTTTTGCCAAATTTTCTGTATGTGCATGGATTGACTATCTTTGTTACTAGAGGGAAAAACCTAAGGCAGATATAATTTTATTATAGGTAATTTCATGTGCCATCCAAATAATGGTGTTAAAATTATTCTTTTAGTCACTATATTGCTAACAATCACAGTCTGTAGAACTTGGAAGCCAGAACTGAACTGAGTGGGCTTGTTTTCAACTTTTTCTCATTTGATTTTGTTTTGGTATGTGGCCTTATAATTTGTTTTAGAGAATACAAAGTTTGTGAAGAAAGAAAAAGTAAGAATAGTGAGAAGTTAATTTGCGAAGCGGGGGCCCCTGGAGTGCCTGGCCAAGGCCCCCTCGCCCACACCCACCCCGTCACCGACCCCCTGGGAGACCTCGGCCCCCAGACCAGCACCTCCCCGGGACGCTTGTCCCCAGATTTTGCTGAGGAGCTGAGGTCCTCGGAACCATCTCTGAGCCCCGGTCTTCTGGAGGAGGATGGAGAGGTGGCCGTGGTGCTTCTGGGCAGGCCCTCTCCAGGCGCCGCGGACCCTGAGGAGGTGGCGCTGTGCAGCAGCTGCTGCGGCTGCGGCGCCAGGGCCTGGCCCGGTGCCCTCCTACAGTGTCGGGGTGCTTCCCCCGACCTGGTGTGGGGGCCCTGCCAGCTGGCTGTCAGCATTTGAAAGAGGTCCCCCCCACTCAGGAGTTCAGCATTTTAAAGAGGTCCCCACCCCCCTCAGGAGGAGTTCTGGCCGCCAACTAACCGCCCCCTCCCCAGCCGGGACCTCCTGGCAAGACTGTAGCTAGTGGTGTTTGTGCAACCAAAGACTTTATTTTGTGGTTTAAGGAGAATAAAATTGACTATGTTTAAAAGAAAAAAAAAAAAAGTTAAATAAGTCCACCTATAACGTTCTCCCTCTGAAAATAGTGTGCACTTCAGGTTCTTAACTTGCAGAGTTAATCATACAGAGATATGGATGGGAGAAAAAAATTTGCTCTCAGATTATCTGTTGTCTGCATTTGTTGTAACAACATTAACAATATGCCACAAAGACATTTCTTTGGGTCATTCCCCAGTTTGTTCTGTTTAAATTCATAACCCATGAGAATGACATTCCTTTTTAATAAGGATTGCCGTATTTGGAGGGAAAAGGGGAACTTCATAATTTTATTTAGTGTTGCCAAGCGTTGTACTAGTTAGAATTGTTTTTATCAAGTTGTTTGGATGTGCTTCCATATAAAATGAAAATACTTCTACTATTGCTCCACTTGAAGGTAAGTAGACTCTTGAAAAAATTGTGAATTATCACACTGTTGCAAAGGTTTAAGGTTTAAGAATATGGATTTGAAGAAATCACTTATGAGTTTAAACTTTATACCTTTACCTGTTAGCTCTAATCTTGAGCCTCACTTTCCTCATCTGAAAACAAGGATAATCCCCACCTCATAAGGTTCTTGTGTGAATGAAAAGAGTTCACACCTGTGTAAAGTTCTCAACGTAATGCCTGGCACATAAAAGTGCTCATTCAGGAATTGGTAGTTGGCCTCATTTTCCTCTGAATTCACCCTTTTTGTCCTTCCTGCACTTTTTTCTCACATATGTACCCTCCTTCTCCACCCCCGTCCTCCTTTCTTTAGCAAATACTTTTATTCCTTCTCTTCATCAAAGCTCTTATATTCTGAAGCTTTCCCTTATTGCATTCATTTCATGGTTCCTTACTCCTTCCTCTGCTAATTCTGTGTGCTGCTTTTACTATTTAGCGAAGCAGAGGACCCCCTTTATCTCACCATCCTCCATATTGTTTTTCATAAACAAGAAGGGATTTGCACTTTAAGAATGTAATAGGAACTGGCTTGGCTACAGCTTTTAAGAGTCACTTCCTAGAATATAATAGGATGTCAAAAGTGTGTCCTGCCTGTACTAGCTTCTCTTTTAAATCTTTGAATCTTTTTTGTATTAGCATCATCATTTTTGCCTTCTCTTTAGATCCCTGACCTTTTTTTTTTTTGTACCCTCTAAAATTATATTTATCTATCTGTATCAAGGTTCCCAGAAGTTATTTTGTTTTTCCATGTAGTGTTTTAATGGAAATGTATTTTCTACTTGAACCATTCTCATTCACTGGCAGTTTTGCCTCTCGGAGGACATTTGGCAATGTCTAGAGGTATTTTTGGTTGTCACTGTTTGGGGGTGGGATGGGTGTGCTAGTGGGTAGAGGCCAGGTAGGCTGCTAAACATCCTGCAATGCACACAGCAGACTGCTACACAAAGAATTCCTTGGCTTGCAATTTTAGTAGTGCCATACTTGAAAAACCCTGTACTAGAAGATTCTCATCTTCATGCTATAAAATCCTTTTTCTGGCACCCTGGAATCCAAGTGCTGACTATATCATTTTTTGCCTTGTGATAAAAGTTTTTGGCAGAGATTTACAGTCTCACATGTTAATTACAGCAGTGTTTAAGGGCTGGCATTTTTCTTGCATTGTGTAGGTTACATGATCATATTTAGTCACACAGTTTGGGCCTGGCCAGTTTCTTAGCATATGCAATCACATGTGGTTATGATGACATTTCAGAGTTAGTAAATTATTATACCAAAGACTTCTGTTTTGTTGTGATAAATTATATATTTTTTAAATCCTAAACAATATGATTCTCCTACTGTATATTTCTGTTTAGAAAACCTTTATAGATTGATGTATATGGTAGAATAAGCATGGACCCTAGACCTAACAGTAGGCTGAGTTTGAATCATAGCTTCATCCTCTCAACTTGCAATGAGGATTTATTACATATCTTGGACTCTGTGTTCAATTATGAATCTAATATTTGTTTTTTGTGGAAAATGGAGATAATGTAAAGAGTCTGCCTTACAACAGGTTTTTAATAAATGGTAGTTCTTGTTTACTAAAGTTGTTCCTTCATTGTAGGACATTTTTTACATTGAAAATCAAAAGGAATATGAAAATAAAAAAGCTGCTAGGAAGAGAAGAACACAAGTGCTGGGAAAAAAGATGAAACAAGCTATCAAAAGCCTAAATTTTCAAGAAGATGATGATACATCACGAGAGACTTTTGCAAGTGACACAAATGAGGCCCTGGCCTCTCTTGATGAATCACAGGAAGGACACGGAGAGTCAAAGTTGGATGCGGAGGAAGCCATTGAGGTTGATCACTCTCATGATTTGGACATCTTTTAGGACATTTTGAGAAATAAGCCTTTCTAAGATAACATTGTAATAAACCATTTCTACTGCGATTGCTTTATTTTACTTTGCACTGATAAACCCAAAAATCTGGAGAGAACTGTTGTCTTGTTTTAAATAAAATTGAATATGTGGGAGATGAATGCAATAAGAACATTTAAAACTTTCTCATGTCTGACAAACTACTTAAAAGTATATAGCAGAGGATTTAATTTCTCAATCTGTTGCATGTGCTAATCATTACTAGTTGATAATCAGTTTTGTCCGGGTCATGTAACATGCCATTCAAAAGTTTGTTTTCTTTTTCTGATTTATCTTTGCAGTGATTTATGATCGGTTTCAAACATTCCATTAAAAGATCCTAAGACATAAATTGTTAAGCTATTACAAATGCATTCAAATTTAGTTTTTCTGTGTTCTAAGAACTCTTAAGCAGTTTTAATAATAGAGACTAAAAATAGGTTTATACCAGTGGCTCTTCCCACTTGTTTGTCCAGAAGTAAATAAACATCAGAAGCTTTTCAAAGAAGTATCTGTTCTTAACTTTAACTTTGTTTTTGACCTCTTATTAGTTACCTTGGTCATATATTAAATACTGAATATGATCCATACCTGCATAATTACCATGACATTTAAAAAATTCCCAGTGACAGCCTGCCTAAGACTGTTTTACCTTATGTTAAGGAAGTTAGGTATTAAAAATGTTTCATCTGCATGATGTTTAAAATTATTCATTTTTATTTAAGGAAATAAAGGTAGTTTACTTAAGATGTTCCAGGAGTTGACTACAGTTTACAAAATAGATTAAGCAAAAATATGTAGGGAGCAATTATTAACAATTCTTTGCAGCAGTGTACTTGAAGTCTTTCAGTAGTTTCTGAAATACATGATCATTGAAGTTGGAGCTAAGTATCTAAGCAGGGAAAGAAAAGGAAATGGTAATTGGTTACATTTTATTCATAAAGAATGCAAAAATAAAATTGGAGTTCTGGCAGTCCTTAATGAGTTTCAAGTGATTTTATTTTTTAATCTCAAATGTTCTTTCATAAAATTGCTATAACCTAGGAAAGAAACATTTTAAATAGGTAAGTATTTAAACATTGTCCCTGAGATTTTTTAACCATTTATTTATTAAAGAATTTTTTAAAATTGAAGTATAATTGATTTACAATATTACATTAGTTTCAGGTATACAACATAGTGATTCAGTATTTTTATGCCTTGTAAAATGATCACCACAGTCCCTGAGATTATTTTATGTAAGGTGATTTTAAAGGTATAGTATATCAGGAAAGATAATCAACATTCAGAAATCTAAATGCCACTTACTCATGTAAATATTGCTAATTTTTCTAGTGAAAGCTACAGTTTTTGAAGGACATTAATGCCTCAGGCTACTTCATCTTCAGTGGATTGCTCCTCCCTCATTCCCCCCTTCCCGGATTGTTTTCATCAATTGTTACTTCCTTAACATTTGCAAACCAGGTTTCTGGATTGTAGTACGTCCTAATGTTATATGTAGAAACCAATGCTTCAGTTTTTAAGGTTCTGTAAAGTTTTGTGTATTAACATTACTCTTCTCTAAACCTTTCTGACTATCCAGATCTAGGAAGTTCTCTCCAGACTGTTGCCGGATATGTATTCAGTTAGTACTCTCACCAAGGCAGTGTACATTGCAGTCATTCTTCCTGCTCAGCCTAACATTTTTCCTCCTCTGGCTAGGAGTATTAGCAGTAATAACCCTCCATGTCTCTGGCCTAGTAATTAAGGTGCTCATCCTCACTCATAACCTTTCTTTATTAAAATGAGTTTTGTTACCTAAAATATTCTGCGATATAACTCAAATCTTAGGAGATAAAATGGGTTGGATTGGTTTGGGTTTAGGCAAGTTTGATTTACACCTTAAAAGTGTGTCTAAGTAATGGTGAAACATAAATGGGACACATATCAACCACGTGCAGTATGTAAAGAGGAAAATCAGCTAAGGGTAAATAGTGTTAATTTGAAGTGATTATTTGTGAATAATAATTCCTTAGTCCAATATATTTTCTAGTATCTGTCAAATTTGTAATATATCTGCAAGCATCCTTATTTTTTAAGTGTTAATGATAAAAATGATGATGTACTCAAGGTGTATTAAAAACACCGGAAATAGCTCTAAGTGCCACACTCTTAATTAACTGCTAAAGTAACTGCTATGGGTTGCTATGAAATTAGCAAAACATTGTTAGATCTGAGGCAGCAATGACATCATAATTAGACTAGTAGACTAGTGAAGTTCTAGATGAGAATTCCTGTCACTACTGGCAGTGATGGCTTCAGGCAAAGACACTTGTCCTATCTTACCTAAACTCACCAACAACTGCTCTGATGAGAATTCATATAAGCCTGCTATTAAGTGAGGACTTAAGGGTTCTGGGTTTTTGGGTGGTTTTTTTGTTTCTTTGTTTTCAATCTGGGAGCTACATAGATGAGGACGCTAATTCTGTGCTTCCCCTTGGCATCTATATAGAAAGCTTTATGTTCCAGAACAAAACAATGTGTGTGCAGAGAAAGCAAGTCTGACCTGAGTGTAGGGCATGTACTAAATTCAGAAGCTAAATTAGTTACTGATTTTTGTGACTGGCCAGTGATTCCTTTAGGTAATGAGTAGGCCTGAGGTAGATAATGGTGTGCTGTCTTCCCCCTTAAAGTCAGGCCAAAATGAACATCATGAGCAAATTGTAAAGGACAGCGTGCAGTTAGAGCTACAGATACCCAGCCCAGACTCTTGATCTTGGTGATACTCGGGGATTTAATGGGTTGGTTATCTGCTAGGTGAGCCTCAAACAGTGACACAGCTCTGTCCTGCAACTGCAAGGGTCCAAACCTCACAGACACAGCACAACTGCTTCCATTCCGTAAAATGAAGCTAAAATAATTGAATTTAGCTCACAAGATATCCTTTCTTCTTGCTTTCCTAATCTTCAGGTGTAGTGAGATTCATTTGCCACGGTTTTCATTAAAGCAAGGGATGATCCCAAGACGTTATGTAATGCCTTGGAAACAGAACATGAAATTCAGGAATGTGAATCTGAAGGTATTTTCCTATAGGTATTTATAATAATAAACCTATACTATTTAATATATCTGTGAATAGACATATATAACTCTACAAAAGCTGCTTTGAAATTTATTTTTCATTTTTTCAGCTTTATTGAGGAATAATAGACAAATATGATTGTGTACATTTAAGGTTACAACGTGATGCTTTGATATACATTGTGGAGTGATTACCAAGATCAAGATAACACATTCATCACTTCACATTGTTGACTCTTTTTTTCTTGCAGTGAGAATGCTTCAGATCTACTCTCAGCAGCTTTCAAGTATTTAATACCGTATTATTAACTGTAGTCGCTGTGCTGAACACTAGACCCTTAGAACTTATTCTTCTTAAAACTGAAAATTTGTACCCTTTGTCTCGTTTCTTCCTCCTCCCAGGCCATGACAACCACCATTCTATTCTGACAAAAACTATTTGATGCACCTTCACATAAACTTGCAAACAAAAGTTAAATAGCAATATCTATTCAAATAACCCAATTACAAACAAAGTAGATAAACCAAAAGATTTCATAAATACGTGTCTACCTTTTTCTCTACATAATGGCAACTCACAGCTGTTAAGAAGTTCATCAGAAGTAGGCGCCATTATCATTAAAGCTACAGTACAGAGCATGTATTTTTTTTTTTTAATTTTTTTTTAAATTTTATTTATTTATTTATTTATGGCTGCGTTGGGTCTTCGTTTCTGTGCGAGGGCTTTCTCCAGTTGCGGCAAGCGGGGGCCACTCTTCATCGCGGTGCGCGGGCCTCTCGCTATCGCGGCCTCTCTTGTTGCGGAGCACAGGCTCCAGACGTGCAGGCTCAGTAGTTGTGTCTCACGGGCCTAGTCGCTCCGTGGCATGTGGGATCTTCCCAGACCAGGGCTCGAACCCGTGTCCCCTGCATTAGCAGGCAGATTCTCAACCACTGCGCCACCAGGGAAGCCCATGTATTTTTTTTTAATTGAAGTATAGTTGATTTACAATGTGTTAATTTCTGCTGTACAGCAAAGTGATTCAGTTATACATATATATATGTATATTTTATATTCTTTTCCATTGTGGTTTATCACAGGAAATTGAATATAGTTCCCTGTGCTATACGGTAGGACCGTGTTTATCAATTCTATATATAATAGTTTGTATCTGCTAACCCCAAACTCCCAATCCAGCTCTCCCCCATCCACCCTCCCCCTTGGCAACCACAAGTCTGTTCTTTACAGAGCGTGTATTTTTACAGTTGTACTGCACGCTCAGGTTGAGAGCTATGGGAACAGTTTGGCTAGATTTACAGATAAGACTCCTTGCCCACTCAATGCTCTGATTCAGTAGTCAATAGTTTCAAAACATTTTCCAAATTCAGATTGATTGACCATTCACTTGTGAAAAGGTAAGTTGTTTCTTTAAAGGAGATGATAATATTTTGTAAGAATCAGTAAGAGGAGATTTCATGGTAGGATTCCTAGGAAGAAATGTGTTTATATAACTAATTTCCAAATTTCTAAAGGATAAGCAATTAATGTTGAATAAGAATATACTTTGTGAAGACAGAGATATTACAAAGTGTGAATATTATATGATATATAAAATATATCAAAAATATGGCTCAATTATTTTTTTATAAAATGCATACATACAATGTAATAAATGAGGCTGCCATTTGCCTTGAGATGATTATTTTATATGTGTTTTTATCTGATATTTTGAAAACAAATATAAAACTAAGGAAATCACGATTCAAATAACAGACTTAGGGCTTCCCTGGTGGCACAGTGGTTGAGAATCTGCCTGCTAATGCAGGGGACACGGGTTCAAGCCCTGGTCTGGGAAGATCCCACATGCCGCGGAGCAACTAGGCCCATGAGCCACAATTACTGAGCCTGCGCGTCTGGAGCCTGAGCTCCGCAACAAGAGAGGCTGCCATAGTGACAGGCCTGCGCACCGCGATGAAGAGCGACCCCCACTTGCCGCAACTGGAGAAAGCCCTCGCACAGAAACGAAGACCCAACACAGCCATAAATAAATAAATAAATAAATAAATAAATAAAATTAAAATCTCAAGCTAAAAAAATTTAAAAATAGAAATAACAGACAAACATCAAATTTGTATGGTTATTAAGACTTTCTAATATCTTAATATTGGGCTGTATTTCATGTAACTTAGTGGCTTATCAAGTCATTTTCAATGTCCTAACTAGCTTTAGCATGGTGACAACATTAGTACTGACTTTGTATTTTTCATTTACTAGAACTATAGGGTATAAACTTTGAGTTGAAGTCAATAATGAAGAACTCTTTTGAATGCATCAAAACACTTCTGTTAGTCTTGCCCTTACTCTTTAGAGCTATAAGTCAGCATAATTTTTTCATTGTTATTTCACTTCTGTAATTTAGTTGACAGTGTTCCTAACAATTTAAAAAATATAATTAGCAACTGGTGCATGGAATATTCTACCTTACAGAGTAAAAGTGAAAATTAAATGAGAATTACAATGAAGTGAATGTGCACTGAATAAATGCTAGCTATGCTTTCTTTTCATTTTACCATTTTTCCTATAGGAGATGATATAGCTCTTTAACAACATAAAAACGAGAACACAGCATAGGAGAGAGGGAGCAGCACCCCAAGACCAGGCCAGACTGCTGTTCAGCAGTAAAAAAGAGTCAGAAATAGATGTACAACTAAGATAATCTTAAGTAGCTGTTATCTATGCAGCGCAGGTGCAACAGCAGCCGCATACTGTATAGCTATTTCACTTAGTAGTTGGTGAAAGTTTTTTCATTCACGTAGAATATTTTATTCAACACTCAAAGAATCCTTTAATAATTCCCATTTTATGTTTGAGGAAACTGAGTCTCACGGTAGGGAAATGACTTGTACAAGAACACAAAAGTAGTGAAGCTAAAAGTCAGTGATCTGACTCCAAGTTTATAGTCTGCAGCCCACACCACTGGCTCTTCCTGTTGGTCGGAAGTCACCAGTGAGAGAGCACTGCTTTTAAAAAAGGGATATTGCTCTGCCCACTAGACCTTCCTTCTCAACAGGAACAGTTAGAAAAACTATTGGGCAACTTCCATCTTAATCTAATAAAGTGGGTTTTTTTTAAATTAATTAATTAATTAATTTTTCTCTGCGTTGGGTCCTCGTTGTCGCACGAGGGCCCTCTCCAGTTGCAGCAAGCGAGTGGGGACCACTCTTTGCTGCGGTGCGCGGGCTTCTCATTGCGGTGGCTCCTCTTGTTGCGGAGCACGGGCTCTAAGAGCGCAGGCCTCAGCAGTTGTGGCACGCGGGCTCAGTAGCTGTGGCTCACGGGCTCTAGAGCGCAGGCTCAGTAGTTGTGGTGCACAGGTCCAGTTGCTCTGCAGCATGTGGGATCTTCCTGGACCAGGGATTGAACCCATGTCCCCTGCATTGGCAGGCGGATTCTTAACCACTGTGCCACCAGGGAAGTCCCTAATAAAGTGATTTTTGGTGTGATATACAGCAGATTTTTTTTTTTTCTTTTAGCATGCAGAAGCATGTGGGATCCATGCCGGCCCTTTGGAAGACTCTCTGTTTTTGAATCACAGTGAAAGGCTTTGCCATGGGGAAGATCGTAAAGTTGTCTTGAAGAAAGGCCCACCAGAAATAAAAATTGCAGATATGCCTCTGCATTCACCTCTCTCCAGGTACCAAAGCACTGTGATTTCCCATGGCTTCAGGAGGCGACTGGTCTGATGAAAGAAGAATAAAATGATAAAGTATTTCAGTCCCTCCCTCTCTCTCTCTCTCCCATAATGTTTAAGTCCTTGTACATTTGTATTTTGCCTATAGGTTCAATTTGTTCAAAGGCTATAAGTCAACTGCATACTTTTTTATATTATAATAGCTTAGAAAGAAAATAGGCTCTGAGAATATCTGAGATGACGTGGGGGAACAAGGAAAACTGTCTCACTGAAATTAATTTCACACCAAGTAGTTAAGAAACAGCAGACGGATCCAGTCCTACCATCTAACCTCACCACACTCCTCCACCTTTCTCTCCTTCTCATTCCACCCTTATTATTCATCCCCTCCAAAACTCAGTGTCAAGAAAGCCAAACTGAAATAGAGTTGCAGGATGTGGGATTATTTTTGCTTCTTTTCTAACTGCTCCAACACCCTTCCTTCTGCTCCACTGCACCAACACACACCCCTAAGGCTACAGAGACCGGCAGCTAATCAGCAGTTATTAGAAGTGTTCGGTAGACAACTCTGTGATACATCATACAATTTTAGCTGAGACATATGTTTCCATATTGGTTCAGTGTATCCAAGTATCAATTTCCTATAGTGAAGGATTGATTCACATAACTTAAGTCATAATAATCAGTGTATGCAAAAATGATACACCACTGTGGAAGACAGTATGGTGGTTTCTCAAAAATTACACTCAGAATTACCTTATGATCCAGCAATTTCACTTCTAGGTATATGCCCAGAGGAATTGAAAGCAGGGATTTTAACAGATATTTGTACACCAATGTTCATAGCAGCATTATTTATAATAGCCAACAGGTGGAAACAGGTCAAATGTCCATCAACAGATGAATGGATTGTTGGGGAGGAAGAAATTTTCCTCTACCCTTCTAGGTTCTTCTTACTGGCTTAAAAATTGAATTGACATGAGACAGATTAACAGGAGAAAGTCAAACAAAAGTTAAACAACATGTATACATGGGAGAGGTCCAGGAAAACTGAGTAACTCACCAAAATGACTGAAACCCTCACTTTGTTTTTAAATTTTATTTATTTATTTATGGCTGCGTTGGGTCTTCCTTGCTGTGCATGGGCTTTTCTCTAGTTGTGGTGAGCAGGGGCTACTCTTTGTTGCAATGCACGGGCTTCTCATTGCAGTGGCTTCTCTTGTTGCGGAGCAAGGGCTCTAGGCGCACGAGCTCAGTACTTGTGACACACAGGCTCAGTAGTTGTGGCTCGCGGGCTCTAGAGCACAGGCTCAGTAGTTGTGGCGCACGGGCTTAGTTGCTCTGTGGCACGTGAGATCTTCCTGGACCAGGGCTCGAACACGTCTCCCTTGCATTGGCAGGCGGATTCCCAACCACTGAACCATCAGGGAAGTCCCTGAAACCCTCACTTTAAATACCGTCTTCAGCTAAAGACAGAAGAGGATTTGGGAATAGTGATTTGGGACTTCAAAGGGAGGAAGGCAATTGACATGGAGATGGAAAAGCAAACGTTTGCTAAATATTTCTCTGGGCCTGCAGAGGCAGTGGGACACAGGGTGGCCTGTGATCTCTAAGAGTTTCCCCCACCACATCTAGCTCATGTTCTTTGCAGACATCTCTGGTGATAGCTCTATACCTGTAATAGGCCCTCTATCTAAATTCCTTTAGGTACTTAGGGGCAAGGTCAAAAGTTCTTCCTGAGTCTTTTGGGCCTTGATTGTTTTCAGCTTGAAATAATCCACATGCCAGAGACATTTTAGGGTGGCAAATTTTGTTTCCTACAGATAAACAAAACATGGTATATGAATGTAATGGAATGGATTATTAGTCAGCCATAAAATGAAATGAAGTTCTGATACATGTTCTAACATGGGGAACCCTGACAACAGGCTAAGTGAATAAATCAGACATAAAAAGACAAATATTGTGTGATTTCACTTATACGAAATAACTAGAATAGTCAAATTCTTAGAGAAAGAAAATAGAATGGTAGTTAGTTACCAAGGGCTACTGAGGAGGGGAGAATGGGGAGTTATCATTTAAAGGGTACAGAGTTTCAGTTGACATGAAAAGTTCTGTAGATGGATGGTTACACAACAGGGTGAATGTATTTAATGCCACTGAATTGTACACTCAAAAAGGGTAAAAATCATTAATTTTATGTCATATATATTTTACCAGAATTTTTTTTTTTAAAAAGACCATAGTGGGTCTAAGCTATGCTTCATTCAGCCAAGTGTTCATATCTGATAACAGCACCAAGGAAACTATTACAAAAAGATAGAGCTGTCCATCTAATATCAACTTAAAAATCAGTAAAGAAGACATAAATAAAGTAAATTATTAAGGACGACAATTTAAGTGATACTGAACAGAAATTGGGTCCACTTGACAATTTACTGACACTGGGTTGTGGTGAAGGAAAATACAGCATTTATTGTAGGCACCAAGCAAGGAGAATGGGCAGCTCATGCTCAAAAGAACCAAACTCCCTGATGGCTTTCAGGGAAAGGTTTTTAAAGGCAACATTCAGGGTGAGGGTTGCACTGGGTATGACTTTCTTCTGATTGGTTGGTGGTAGTTAACAGGGTGGTGTTTCAGGAATCTTAATCACCAACCTGGTTCCAACCAGTATGGGGTCTATATGCTTGTGGTCAGCATGTAGTCACCATCCTCAGCCTGGGTGGGAGTCTTTGTCCCTGCAGAACAACTCAAAGATATGTGTCAGATTGTTGTATATATCCCTTGAGGAGGAACTAGGACTCTGTTTTATCGCTGAACTATTGTTTCTTGACTGCTTTTCCTGTGTTTCTGCATTCCATCACTTCCCTAATTAATAACTGCTTGTGCCTGCTCTTTGGAACTTGGGGAAGGCCTAGGAGACCAAAGCCTTTTTCTACAAACAAGAAATGGGAGACACAGAGGGGCTTTTGTACCTAGGAATGCTCTGCAGTGTCCTGCTTGGTTTCAGCTTCAGGTCTTCTCAGCTTGTCTCTCCCAGTGTGGAACCACCACCTTATGATCTGGGACAAGGAGAATTAGGGCCCCAGTATTCTCAGAGCCTCTGTGCCCAAGGCAGAGCTTCCATCCCATGAATTGGGGCTGAGCAGAAAAAGGGAGTCTCCCACCTTTTGGCCACACTTGCATAGAACTTAGCTTCAGAAACAGGTAGCTGGGGTCAGGATGAGAAATGCTGATATCCTGCCCTGCCTGGGAAGACAGCCCTCTGCCTGGGATCTGTGGGGAGAGGAACCCTGTGCCCTTGGCTGCACCAGTCTGCAGTAGAGTTTCCACTATGGTGAGCTGGGAGGGGAGAGGGGAGAAGTGGGTCCTGGATCAAACACCTCAGGGTTCACTGAGCTTTAGGAGATTTCATTAAATAAATATTTCTTCATTTGCTGTATGCACCCAGGACCATGTCCAGAGACTTTAAATGGCTGTCCTTTTATAATTATTACTGATTTTTTTTGGTAGTGAGTCTGAAGAGCTCCTCACATTGTCATGCTGGAAGTGAAACTCTAGCCTTTTAAAAATTGTTCTAAGGAATCCTGTGGTCTTTTAGATCCAAGTTCTCAAGACAACATAAAGCCCAGTCCAAGGAACTAGAAGAGATACTAGAATATATCTGTCTTGGACTTCCCTGGTGCACAGTGCTTAAGAATCCGCCTGCCAATGCAGGGGACACAGGTTCGATCTCTGGTCCGGGAAGATCCCACATGCCGTGGAGCAACTAAGCCCGTGTGCCATAACTACTGAGCTTGCGCTCTAGAGCCCATGAGCCACAACTACTGAGCCTGCATGCCACAACTACTGAAGCCCGCATACCTACAGCCCGTGCTCCACAGCAAGAGAAGCCACCGCAATGAGAAGCTCACGCACCGCAACGAAGAGTAGCCCCCGCTCGCCGCAACTAGAGAAAGCCGTGCACAGCAACGAAGACCCAACACAGCCAAAAATAAATAAGCAAATAAATTGAAAACAAAAACAAAAACAAAACAAAACAAAAAGAATATATCTGTCTCCTCAACTGACAAGTACTAGAGCCTAAATAAAGGTATGTGAGGAAGAAAACTGTGAAATATAATTTATATAATTATGTCATTCTACCCACACTTCAGTCCAAACTTGAGAAATTGCCAGGAGGACAATTTATACATCTAATTTAAGAAAAGAAAAAAAAAAGCAGTTCTGAATTTCTAAAAGCTATTTAGGATAAATTGAAGATTTTTGCTTCCTATAATTCCCAACTTTGCCTCTAAAATAGACCTGAGCCAATTAACCCACTTCTTCTCAAGAGTAAGCATTGACAGGACTATGTTCCTGTCAAGTATTTCTCCATTATTTTCTCTTCCATTGAAAACAAAAGAAAATTTGGCTGGTGATGGGATAATTATCAACAAGATATTTAAGTTAAAATTCGAGATACTTCTCTGTGTTTATACCACTCAACTAGAATTTAAAATCCAAGGTGACACCTGAGGCTCAATTTCATAGCAATAAGGAATAGTAATGCTGCAGGACATCCTGAAGGGTTCAGCTCTCTATGAAGGGGTGCCTAGAGCTGCAGAAGCTCATTTGAGTAGGATCTTTATACATCTCTAGGAATAAACTGAAAAAAAAAATCTTCAAGAAAAGAGTTGCACTGAGCAATGTAGAGTGCTTGGTTCTTGCCTCATGAAAACACCTGAGTATATTGTTCACATCCAACTGTGCTAATTGTGAGGTCTGGCCCAGTGACAGTCGCATCACCCTATGGTATCAATTATTCTGTCCTACTCAATTTTCTCTAATTTTGTGTGACCCCGAAGTTACGTCCCAGGAAGTGATTCTCTTTCAGGTTATTCCTCATCTAATTTCACTCTCTTAAATGTAAATTCTAATTTGTACCTTTGGCTCCCTCCTTTGAAAACTCCCCATTCCACTGTGGTTTAGTTTAAGACTGTAAATTTCCTTGCAAGAGAGCAGATTATCATGCTGCATCTTGGCCCAGGTGGGTTAGTCCCAGTGACTGGGAAATCTCTGGGATTTCCAGGGTCAAAAATGCCAGTGGATATATTTTTCACATACTGAGAATATAGGTGATCATATTTGGCCTTTACTGATTAGCTTCCGGCAGGCTGAGGGGCCACCAAGAGCAGGTGAATAGGTGTACCCCACACAGGGGAGTCTGGCAGAGAAGGTGAGCAGCGGCTGGAATGGAGCCAGCACTACGCTCCCCAAGCTGTGTGCATCTCAGTGCATAACTGGGGCCCCAGCAACGTGGGGACCAGTACAAAAGTCTTCCCTGAAACTTCTCTGGCTTTTATGTGATGTACCAATAAAAGCCTTGCTGTCAGAAAGCATCTTTCTTCTTTTAAGAATGTGACCAAAACATTGACCATTGCTGAAGTACCAGCAGCCAAAATGAAGTTCAGTCCCTTTGTGGCTTCTGATCAAAGCAAGAACCAGAAAAGGCACGTCAATGTACCTTCCCACATTCACAGGAAGATTATGTCTTCCCCCTCTTTCCAAAGAGCTGAGACAGAAGTACAGTATTCGATCCATGCATATCCAAAAGGATGAGGTAGTTCAGATTATGCAAGGGCACTGCAAAGGGCAGCAAATTGGCAACGTAGCCCAGGCTTACGGGAAGAAGTATGTCACCTATACTGACTGAGTGCAGCGAGAGGAGGCTAACGGCACAACTGTCCATGTGGGCATTCGCCCCAGCAAGGTGCTTGTCACTAGACTAAAACTGGACAAAGACCACAAAAAGATCCTTGAACATAAAGTCAGATCTCTCCAGGTAGGAAAGGAAAAGGGCAGACATAAGAAAGAAACAATTGAGAAGATGCAAGAATAAAGTAATCTTATATACAACTTTCCTTAAAAACTGTTAAAATGAAAAAAAGAATGTGGCAAAATGTGTGTGATAGAACACTAGATGAAAAAGTCAAGGTGTACCCAGTGTGAATAAAAAGAATGCATATGACCAGAAAACGATGCTGGAAGCCAGTGCGTCAAAATGTTTACAATATTAGTTTTGGACAGTGGAGTTATAAATGATTCTTATTTACATCCTCGTGTCTTTTAAATTACAGCAAACATGTATTTTTCTCCGCATGTGTGGAAAGCACTCCTCTCTGTTCTGCTGTCAGAGTTTTATATCCAACATAACTGTCAACTCTTCTATGAAACCTATTTCATATCCTATTTTCTCCTGTACCAGTTCTCTCCACCTTAACCTTTTCCAAGTTGGTTCTCTGCCTAAGACTTCTCCTTCTTGACCAGAAGAGGTCTCTGCTGCGTCACTCAAAAAAAGACAAAGCTTTCTTTTTCTTTTTTTCTTTTTTTTAAAAATGTTTTGTTGGTTTGCATTTTTTTAATAAGGTAAAAATTCTTCAGTGCCTCTGAAACTAACAAAATTTTCAAATAGAGCATTTTATCAACGAAGGGGAGCTTAAACCCTTTGGGTACCCTCATCAGTGCCTTGCATTTTACTGAGCCCCAGAGCAATTTCATCTGATATGTAAAAATTTGAAAACTAAAAAAGAGAAAACAAGGGAGAACACATTTAAACAGGAAAACATGTCTTTTCTAGGGACAAATTAAAAGCCATCAGTAAAGCAGTTCCGAGAGCATGGACTTCAGGTAGGCTGACCTGGCTTTGAATTCTGACTTCACTACTAACTGTGTGGCTTCAAGCAGCTCCACGCACCATATTCCTCTCTCTCAGTTTGTCATCTGGAAAATGAGGCTGCAGATAGCTCATTCATAGAGTTGTAAACAGTCTGTTAGGGAACATAAAAGCGCTTAGCGTGACACTAAATAACGATGTTTGGATTCTTATTAGGCCTGTGGATAGACATATGGATTGGGTTAGGAGTTAAATTTTAGCCATACCATGGCTAACTCAGTTGCAAAGTAGCTTTTTCCCGAGAGGAAGAATATAGGAATAGCAGGAAATAGGAAATCCCCTCAAATGGGAAGAGGAACGCTTTTCATCAACCGTCTTTGCTTCAAATAGCACCACTAAGAAAAAACCCAAAAATTCCTATCTCTAATTTCTTTTAGGGGCTAGGCTAGAATTTCTATTCCAAGCTGCATCTTTCAAATAATTGTCTCACCAGGAGCCTCACATTCATCAGATGAGCTCCTCATCTTCCCCACTCTTCTTCTTTTCAGGCCTACTGTTTTCTCCTGACTTAACTATTTCTACAAGTTATCTAACGTTGGTAAATACCATCACCTAATAACGTCCTGTGTTCTGGGTTCTCTGGGTCTCAGAAATCACATTAGATCCCATCTGCTCCCCGTTCCCCTCCCCCCCAAAGCCATTCAATCATACCTGTTCCTTGTAGGTAGATGGTAGTACCTTTAAGAGCTGTCCCCTCTTTCATTGCCCGTGAAGAGCTACTCTCCTCCTTGCACCACATTTCTTACGGTTCTGAGATGGGGCCCCCAGATTTGCATTTTTAGCAAGCTTCCAGGTGAGGCTTATGTGTGGACCACACTCTAAGTACTGTCAACATGTCTAGGAGGTGCTGCTATGCAAGAAGCATATGTAGAACTTCCTTAAACATTATAGTTTGTCCAAAGGTAATCAAAGCCACAGCTCACATAGCTGATACAGATTAAAGAATTTGGATCACAGGTAAATGGTTTTCACTACCTATAAGCTGCTTTGGTGCTGCTGCTATTTCATCAATTCAGGCTGTTCCTTTTTATCGCTGAATAGTATTTCATTGTATGAATGTACTACAATTTATTTATTTTTATTTATTTATTTATTTATTTATTTATTTATTGGCTGCATTGGGTCTTCGTTGCTGCGCAGGGGCTTTCTTTAGTTGAGGCGAGCGGGGGCTACTCTTCATGGCAGTGCATGGGCTTCTCATTGCGGTGGCTTCTCTTGTTGGGAGCACAGGCTCTAGGCGCCTGGGCTTCAGTAGTTGTGGCACACGTGCTCAGTAGTTGTGGCTCACAGGCTCTAGAGTGCAGATTCAGTAGTTGTGACACATGGGCTTAGTTGCTCCACGGCATGTGGGATCTTCCTGGACCAGGGATCGAACCTGTGTCCCCTGCGTTGGCAGGTGGATTCTTAACCACTGTGCCACCAGGGAAGTCCCCACAATTTGTTTATTCATTCACTCATTGAAGGTCATTTGCCTTGTGTGTTAGAGGTCCCGAAGGCCACTTCCAGTTTCAATAATTCACTAGGAGGACACGCAAGACTCAGCATGTAGTCATACACATGGCTATGATTTATTACAACAAATGGGTATGTTACCAGACCAAACTTGGGTCCACTTGCCGGCCAACCTACTGACAGGCCAATCTACTGACACTGGGTCGTGGTGAAGGAAAGTGCAGTGTTTATTGCAGGCCAACCAAGGAGTTCAGGCAGCTGGTGTTTAAAAGGCCCAAACTCCTTGAAGGTTTTCAGGGAAAGGTTTTTAAAGACAGGGTGAGGGCTGGAGTCCTGGGGTGTGTGATCAGCTCATGGACATTCTTCTGATTGTTTCATGGTGAGGTAACAGGGAGTCAACATCAACATTCTGGTTCCAACAAGTCTGGATTCTACATGCTTGTGGAAGCAGCACACAGTTAACTTCTTCCACCTGGTGGAGGTTTCAGGGTCTGCAAAACAGCTCAAAGGACATGGCTCAGAATATTATCTATAGCCCTTGACTTTGGTTTAATGGCTAAACTATTATTGTTTTGTCTTGCTTGACTCTTTTCCTTTCTTTCTGCATTTTCTCACTTCTCTGGTTAAATTTATTCTTTGGAATTTTGGGAAGGCCTAAGAGGCTAAAGTTTTTCTACAGACAAGAGGCAGGCAGGGGACATGCAGGGGTGGGCAGGTTCTGTTCTGGGAGGGCCCCCTAGGGTCCTGCCCAGTTACAGATACAGAGCAAAATCAGCAAAGGAAAAAGGCACATGGGGTGAAGTCCAGGGGACAGTGAGCCCTAATTTCCAAGAGTCCTCTTTCAGTGGAGTCAAACGGGGCAGACGGACTTAATTCCCCCAGCAATGAGCTGTGACAACTCTGTTTTTAATTTGATCAGGAAAAGTAACTTGTTCATCCTTTGGTCTTCCTGGAGATTTAAGAGAATACTTTGCAGGTACAGCAAGGTTCATTGTCATCCAGGTATTGGAAGACAAAAGTCATGTTTGCATCACAGTTTTCTCAAGCAATCTCAGGTGCATTTTATCCTAAGTGATTACTAGATGATCAGTCCTCGACTGATGCTACCTTCTAGAAGAGAGCTAAGCTTTAGAGAGTCAACAAAGTCAGGGTGGTTTCCAGGAGGATGCAGATTTGAGCGATGGGTAGGATGTGAGCCAATGAGAACTAGAAAGGACTTTCTACACATGGGAAAAGCATAAATAGAGGCAATGAGGAAGGGAAAAGCCACTGCAGTTACAGAATGGTGAGAATATCCTGGGCAGAGAAAAGTTTCCTGGTGGGAAATAAAAGAAGGTAATCTTAGGAAAAGGGATCCAGCTTATCGAGGACTTTCAATCCTCAAATTAGTGATCGAAATAGATTACTATAGAGAGTTATGTTAATGATCATGACAGAGTTTGAGAAAAATTAATCTGGCAACACTTCAAAGGATGGATTGGAGATTAAGCGTTAAATAAACTTGTTTGAAAATAAACCCAGGTGAGAAGCCCCGATTAGGATCAAAGATATGTGGATGGGGAATAGGGGGCTCCCTCGAGACAGTTTATATTGGGGTGAATGAAGCACACAAGCAAGGCTTGAGCACATGGAAATAAGGTCAACCTATCCTGGAGAGGAGTTTAGTTGCACTTGGTAAGTTACCTTTATAAATGAGGTCAGTAAGGCACTACAGAGCCTTTTTTTTTTTTTTTTTTTGGCCGAGGCTGCTTGTGGGATCTTAGTTCCCCGACCAGGGATTGAACCCCGGCCCTCGGCAGTGAAAGGGCAGAGTCCTAACCACTGGACAGCCAGGGAATTCCCTATTAGAGACATTTTAACCTCCAAGAAAAGTTATAAAACACTTTCTACTAGAAAGACAGATGATAATGCAGAGGGGGAAAAATCAATGTGTGGTATAGAAGTAGCAAGAGGTGCAGTGTTTTTTTTATGGTGAAGTATTTTAAGAAAGCCATGTAGTGTGACTAATCTGTTTTCCCTTTCAAAGATAGTTCATTTCAGTATAGCCTAATTAGGAAGGGTTAAATAAGACACCCGAGGTCAAGACTGGACCTGCTTTGTTAACTTATAAAAATTCACGAAAGCAGTAATATCTAAGAGCTCATACATTCATATCTGAGATCTGATACATTCGGAATGAGCTATGAGCTGATGTGGGGCTGTATATTTTTAACGAAAGCCGGAATGACATTTTTAAAAAATTTTATTTTATTGAAGTATAGTTGATTTACAATGTTGTGTTAATTTCTGCTATACAGCAAAGTGATTCAGTTATACATATATACACATCCTTTTTCATATTCTTTTCCATTATGGTTTATCACAGGATATTGAATACAGTTCCCTGTGCTATATAGTAGGGCCTTGTTGTTTATCCATCCTCTACACAATAGTTTGCATCTGCTAACCCCAAACTCCCAATCCATCCCTCTCCCTCCCCCCTCCTCCTTGGCAACCACAAGTCTATTCTCTATGTCTGTGAGTCTGTTTCTGTTTTGTAAATAAGCTCATTTGTGTCATACTTTAGATTCCACATATAAGTGATATCATATGGTATTTGCCTTTCTTTTCCTGACTTTGCTTAGTATGATAATCTCTAGGTCCATCCACATTGCTGAAAATGGCATTTCATTCTTTTTTATGACTAAGTAGTAAGGAATAACATTTCTAATCATGCCACCAACTCAAATTTTCTCAGTGCAAAAACAACATTAACATGCTTTGAAGATGTAAAGTGTCTTGAGGAAGCGGTAGTCAGAGTAAAAGCCAGCTGCTGCCTGTGTCGTGCTGCTCTGTCAGATTCACAAGCTCAGTTTCTCCCTTCCTCTCCTCCTTCACCCCATTCCCCTGGCAATGGCCTTCCTTCTGCACTTCAAACATGCTAAGTTAGTCCCCATCTCAGAACTACCTGCAGTGTTCCTCCCAAGATTTTCCCGTGGCTGCCTCCTTCTCACCATTTCAGGTTTGTTTGTTTTTTAAATAAATTTATTTATTTTATGTATTTATTTTTGGCTGCGTTGGGCCTTCGTTGCTGCGCGTGGGCTTCTCCCTAGTTGCGGCGAGCGGGGGCTACTCTTTGTTGCGGTGCACGGCCTTCTCATTGCGGTGGCTTCTCTTGTTGCGGAGCACGGGCTCTAGGCGTGCAGGCTGCAGTAGGTTTTGTTCGCGGGCTCTAGAGCGCAGGCTCAGTAGTTGTGGCACATGGGTTTAGCTGCTCTGTGGCATGTGGGATCTTCCCGGACCAGGGCTCGAAGCCGTGTCCCCTGCATTGGCAGGCGGATTCTTAACCACTGCACCACTAGGGAAGCCCCATCATTCAGTTTTTAAATGGTATCCTCTCCTCAGGGAGGGATAGCAGATGCTGTTGGGGGCCCTGCCCATATGCCTCTTCACAGGCTGTGCATTCATCCCCCAGATGCTGTGGGTGTTGGCTGCTCATGACTCAGGCCTTTGTCCTTTTATGGGGAATTGCCCTTGGCCGGCAGGAGCCTCCTCCCCAGCAGTGGTCCCGGAGATAATGGCGGTAAGTTATGTCCCCCACCCAGGGGAGGGCGGTGGACAAAGGCTAAGTGATGAAAGGATGTAGCAGCCTCCTCACCTCTGGGTGGCACAACTTCTGTGGTGCAATTCGCGATTCAGGGCTTCCCATGGGATCAGGCTGAGACTAGACTTCTCCTAAAGCCATATCTTTGCCGAACTTCATCCCCTGCTGTCCCCTACTTTTTTCACCTAATAGGTTTCTCCTTAAGATCACTTAAGCGGGAATTCCCATCTTAGGTTCTGTTCACAAGAAAGACAGCTGGTGAGAGAAGTGGTCCTAGGAAGCCAACTGGATCTAGATTTGGCATTGGATAACTCATCAACTAGATGGCAATGAGAACCCTGTCATTGGTAGTGAGTGAACTATTGTTAGTGCTTGACTTGCTGTAGGGGTGCAGTTGCTAAGATTTTCACCTGCAGAGAACTAGGACAAAATATAGGTAGAAGAAGCTGCATTAAATTGTGCAATGGCTCTGGTATTTAACATGTATCAGGAAAACAGGGGAAAGCTTGGTACACGGGAATGCTTGGACTATTTTTGCCACTTCTTGGGAGTCTGTAGTTATTTCAAAACAAAAAGTTAAAAATGAAAAAAAACGAACAGCAATAATGTAAAAATAATATTATATCCTAGGTGGAATGGTAAACATTAGTACCATCATTAAGGACTTCAGGGATACAGAAATAATGGTTCCCATATACCCCCATTTGATTCAATAGCTTGACCTCTTCAAAAACCAAATTAATTGTGGCAGATGACATGGACTACCTGAAACTCAACCAAATAACCCCAATTGATGCCACTTCATTGAATGTGGTACCTTTATTAGAACAGATTAACATAGACTTTGGTATGTGGTGTAAAGCCCTAACTGACATCTATATCCTTTTCTATACCCATCAGAAAGGTGAATCAGTAAAAGTTTGCATTCACAAGGAATGGATAATAGTATATACAGTCACAACTTTGCCTTAGGGCTACTTTAACTCTCCTACTCTCTGTCATAATGTAGCCCAAAGGGATCTGGATCATGTGGACATTCCACAGAATTTTACATCGGTCAACTATATCGATAGCATGATGTTAAGTGAACCTGATAAGAAGGAAATGGCAAGTGCTCTGGGATGCTGAAGTACACTTCAGAAGGTGGAAAAAAAATCCTAAAAAAAGTAAAGGAGGCTGCCACATTGGCAAGGTTTCTAAGGGCACAGTGTTCTGGTACATCCTAGGACATTTCCTCTCTGGTAAAGGACAAGTCACTGCACCTTGTGACTCCTGCCACCAAGAAAAAAGCACAGAGCATGGTAGGCATTTTGGAGACAGTATTTATGACATTTGGGAACACTGCTCCAAGCTATTTAGTGGGTGATGAGGAAGTTTACCAGTTTAAGTGGGACTCAGAGTAGAAAAGGGCTCTGTAGTGGATCTAAGCACTGCCTCTTGGGCCATATGACCCCAAAGATTCTAGGGTATTCGATGTATCTCTGGTAGATAAAGATGCTGTGTGAAATACTTGGGAAGCCCAAATATGAGAATTGCAGGGCAGATCTCTAGGGTTCTTGGGCAAGGCCTTGTTACTTGTAGGAGAGAACTATACACCATTCACAAAACAGCTTCTGACACACTATTGGGACCTGGAAGAGACTTATCTGATTACGAGACATCAAATGACTATGAAACTAGAGCTGCTCACCACAAGCTGGGTTTGGTCAGACCTACCAAGTCATAAGATTGGGTACACCAGCAGCATCCGTCATAAGCTGGAAACAGTACATCTGAAACTGGGCTCAAGCAGATCCCCAAAGCATAATAAAGCTGTGCAAACAAGTAGATCAGAACAACTACTACTTCCATTTCTCTTACATAAACACTTTTCCTTCAGCTCATAGCTGTAGCCTCTTAAAGTTTTCCTAGGAGCAGCTGATAGAGGAGGAAAAATCTTCTTCTTGGTATATGAATACACGTTGAAAAGAGACTACTAGTATGCTACAGCCCACTTGTGCTGAAAGACGGTGGTGGAGGAAAATTATCTCAGTGGGTAGAGTTTCAGATGGTTCTCCTGGTTATCTACTTTGTGTGGAGAGAAAACAGGCCCTCAGAAAAGTTATTCACAGATTCATGGGCACTAGCAAATGGCCTGGCTGGTCAGTCAGTGGCTGGGAAAGAGCAAGACTGGAAGATCATAGAGCAAGTCTGGAGAGAGCTTGGGAGTGGATCAATGGGAGTGGGCAAGAAGCACCGGTTAATGTCCGCCAGGGAGTGTCGGCTGCAGGTGAGGCACTAGCCAACCAAGGCGCGGGAAGAGTCACCCAGCAGACGTCAGCCAGCTTCTATCCTCAGCCACACCCGCCCTTCCACAGTTGGCTTATGAACAGAACAGCCATCGATGGGGGTTATGCATGAGTTCACCAGCAGGGGCTCCCGCTCCACAAAGCTGATCTAGGACTGCTGCTGCTGCATATCCAACCACCAGTAATGAAGAGCAATGCCGAGTCCCCCAGACAGCCCAGCCTCTTGAGAAAACCAGCCGGCTATATCAGACACCCTTCATGCTGGGAAAGAACAAGAATCCATGGTTGTATTTATCATAACCTGAGGACCACCTGCAATAGTCAGAGTTGTAGTTTGTTCCAGTAACTCTTCTCTTATAAATACCAGAAATTGCACCAACCAGAATGTTGGAGGACCTGCGACCAGATGGAGTGACATTACCATGAGAAACAAGTGGCTCTGAGTGGTCCAAAGTGTAGACTGTAGCAGATGCAACGGGTGCCTTCCTAAATCTCCTTTACAGGCTGGTGTGCCAGTGTTGGCTGCTAATGGCTCACACCTGCACTCTGCCCCAGGGGCTTGCATTTGGCTGAAGGGAGGTGCCTAAGTCAGAGATGACTCTTTCTTCCACAGTGTACAGAGACATCTGTCTAGCCATGACTACATTTCCCAGCTTCTCTTGCAACTAGATGGGGACATGTGAATAGTTCTCACTGAGAACTATTGAGGTACATTCTCTCAAGACCAAGATTAAGAAGCTTTCTCCATTTGTTCTTTCCCCTTCCTCCTCCTGCATGCAAAGGGCATGAAAACCCTGGCAAGAGGAGGCCACAAGATAAAAGGAGCCTGGGTTCCTGAGTCACCATGTGGAAGCTGCCACCAATCAGGAACACATGTATTGTTAAATGACTGTAGGTTCTTTTGTTACAGCAGCTGCATTACTCTAATATCCTCTACCTGTGAACTCTAATGGGATTCCTGACATACTATGAAGTGGAACTGGATGCTTCTGAAGGCCCCTTCTGATACAGATTCTCTGGTACGTTTCTTCTGAAATTTATGAATTATTGTACTTGAAGGTTATGTTGTTAAATAGTATCATTTAATTATCCTATAGTAAACATAGTAAAGTTTAAAACCACTGGGTCAGAAGAACTGGATTCCAGCTCTGGCTCCTCTACCAGCCTGTTATAGAGTCTGGAAAATATAACTTTACCTCTCTGAGCCTCAGTTTCATCAACTGTAAAACGCAAATAAAATGCAATGTGAATGAGAACAATATGACCTCTAAGGTCCTTTCTAGCTCTTGTAGTCCTTGCTTCTCTGTATAGTATTAAAATAAATCTCTTCAAAGAATGTACAGCAACAGCTCTTTATAGCCTGGGAGAAGTGGGAGCACAGAACTTTAGTGCATTATATATTGCACTAAACTTAACCTATAATAAACCCTTTAATCACAGAGTTATCTTTTATTATTGGACTTCAAAATTTGGAGATGAGTCAAAGACACTGGGTTCTTTGCTTTTGGCTCTAGATATAGTCAAATTGTCTTGAACAGCTCAAATACTCCATTCAATTGAGGCAGTAATTGGGGATGATTTGTATCAGAAGTAGGAAATAGGGCCAAGTGAATCCAGTGGGAAATGGCTGTTTGGCAATGCCAAGAAACACTCCAGGGCACTGGGCCATGACCATGTCAGTGACACATAGCCCACACTGACAATGAATCCAACAGTAAACCATAAGCTGACTGAAGTTTTGTTTCCTTTATAAACAAATAGGCGTGGTTGTGTTCCAATAAAACATTGCTTACTGGTTTTGGTTATTGTTTTTTTAAATTAACAAACATAAAGAAAGTCACTTAGAACAGGGGTCCCCAACCTCTGGGCCACGGACCGGTACCAGTCCGCAGCCTGTTAGGAACTGGGCTGCACACACAGCAGGAGGTGAGCGGCAGGCAAGCAAGTAAAGCTTCATCTGCCGCTCCCCATCCCTCTCCATCACTGGCATTACCGTGTGAACAATCTCCCCCCCACCCCCCATCCGTGGAAAAATTGTCTTCCACGAAACCGGTCCCTGGTGCCAAAAAGGTTGGGGACCGCTGATTTAGAAGGCACAAAGTTATTAAAGAAAAAGTTCTGGAAGCTACTACAGATAAATCTGTTTCCCTGGTAAATATCAAGTCTTTTGACATTCTGTGTCTCTGAACCATATAGTTTTGTTTTGTTTTGTTTGTACTGGACAGAGCATTTAACTAATCTCTTGGTGTTTGCGTAAGGAACCTGGGCCAACTGTAGATAAGGAAGGGATTGGAAAATATCTGGGGCTTTCTCTGACCTTTTTCTTGGCTGCCTTGCGTCTTACCCACTGTAGAATATGCTGATTTTCTCACAGGTGAGGATGATGAGCAATTCTCAGAGGTTAGAGGAGCTGCTGCCTTCAATCTAGGTTGTTGGATTATATCTCCCTGAATGGCCATGCACATTTTTGTCAACTTCTAGGGGTGAGATGCAGCTCCAGCAATGATATCTGGTAAAGCACCTCAAGGGACAGAAAAGGCGGATGATCTCCTCAGCCACTTCACCAAGCATCTGGCTCTGTTCAGCTCCGCCACAAACCTGGCTCCAGTATTGGACTGTCCTTGCACACCTAATATCAGTGTACAGAGGATGGTTATTTCTTTAAGCACTGAGAGCTAAGGCATTGCTGGCTTTCACTGCTGAGGATCTGTGGACAAGTCTGATGTCTCCTTACATACAAATACATCAGACCACGAGAGGACATACTGAAGGATCCATAAGGTGTCTCGGACATGCTGTAAGCACCACCCAGACTTCAAATCTGAGCACCGTCAGTCCCCACCCCGTGACCGCCTTTTACCTTCTATAGCTAATCATTTGCCAATTTATGTTTATTCAACATACGCAAGGTTTTTCATTCCTTTCTAGGGCTACTCTCACTTACTTCAGGCCCTCTCACTGACACTGTAATATTAAATTCTAAACTGCATTTCCAGCCCCAATGCATCTTAGACATGCTAGCAGACTAAGCATTTGAAACCCGATTCCCATCGTGTTAATTTCTGCTCAATCTTTCTCAGTGGTTTCCTGTTGCATATATAATTATGGGTAACCTCAGCCTGGCATCTCTTAAAATTAAGCTCAAATTTGCATTTTCCAGCCTTAATTTCCTAGTACCTATTTCATACATTCAACTCTAACGTAACCACCCGGAAAAGCTGAAACTTTCTTACATATGTGCCGTTTTTCATATTGTGCCTCAGTCCTCCTTTGAAACTTTTTCCACGTGAGTAGGAGCGGTTTTGTTTTCCTTCACAACCTCCACTACTCCAAGTGCAGAGCCATTTACATAGCTAGTTTTCAGTACACTTTTGTGGAACTGAATTAGAAAATGAAGTTCTTCAGGTACAATCCAAGATCCATTCTCTCATAGTTATATGTGTCAGGTATTGTTCTAGGGCTAGAGATAAAAAAACTGAACACAACAACGGGAGTAAATTTATGCCCTCATGAAGCTCAAATGGGGGAAGCAGGGGTAGGAGATGAAGACATTAAACAAATAAATAAGCAACATACTTAGAATGTTATATGAGATGTGAGCTATAGAGAAAAGCAGAGTGGGGAGGGGGATGGGAAGTACCAGAAGTGGCTGGGTTGGGGGGGAGAAATTTTAAATGATGGTGATCACAGAGGGTCCTTCTGAGAAAGTGACATTTGAACAAAATACTTAAAGGGTAGGAACTCGTGGCTACTGAGGAAAAAAAGCATTCTAAAGACAAGCACAAGACAGGCAGAGGCCCTGAGGCAGGAACTTTTGGTGTTCTAGTAATAGGTAGCAAGGAGAGCAGAGTGAGCCAGGAAGTGTGTGGTAGATGAGGGTGAGGGTCTCAGTGGACCCTAAGCTATTATGAAGACTTTGACTTTTACCCTAAGTCAAATGCAGAGACTTTGCAGGGCACTGAGCAGAGGAGTTCCATGATCTAAACTGATAGGCCAGGGTAGAAGCAGAAAAACCACTTAGGAGCATCTATGATAAGCTAAGATGGTGACTTGGACTAGGGTGGTGGTGAAGGGTTTGAAAGGAGGTCAGATTCTAGAGGTATTTTAAAAATAGAGCTGATAAGAACTGCTGATGGTTTGAATATGAGATATGAGAGAAAGAGAGAACCAAGGATAATTCCAACGTTATCCCTGAGTAAGTAGAAGGAAGTTGGCATTATCGATATGGGATAAACTATGAGAGGAACAAATTTTAGAGAGTAGGATGGGGAGGGCAGATCAAGATTTTTCTTAGTTTATCAGTGATAATTTAAGGTAGTTCTGGTCTTGTCCAAAGTTTTAATTAGAATGTTCCTTTCTAGCACACCCTGAATTTTATCTCAAAACCTTTTTCTCCTAGTACTCTTATAACACAAATCCCAGAAACCATAGACGACTGATAAATTAAATTACGTTTTAAAAGTTAGTACGGCAAAAACTACCAAAAGCAAAGTCTAAATAAAAATGACAAACCATGAAACAATATTTGTAGCTCATATTATAATCCTAGGTTTCCTAATATATAAAGAACTCCTACAAATATATAAGAAACAACAATAACAGCCCCGAAGGAAAAATGGACAATGGATATGAACAGATAGTTCATGGGAAAAAATGCCTTTTAAGCATAAGACACTCAATGTCACTCATTTAAACCTATAATTAGATAACTTATTCCCTATAAGATTGATAAAGATCAAAAAGGTTAATAACTCAAGATATTGGTTAGAGTATAAGGAAATAAGCATTCTCATATATCAGCTTCTATGGAGGACAATTTGGCAACATCTGTCAATTTTTTAAATGCATATACTCCGACTAAGCAATCTGACTTCTAGCTAGGCAAGATAGAGGTGTAGTCACATATTTCTGAAAATATACACACACGAGGTTATGAATTACAACATGGTATGTAATTTTAAAAGATTCAACACAACTTACATACACAATAATAATAGAGTAATGGTTAAATAAATTGTGGTATATCCATTGTAAACATCCATTAAAAATAATAAAGCAGCTTTGCAAAATATATTATTAAGAGATAAATATATAATTAAAAGAAAAGAGCAAAGTGAAGAATGGTTTGTGTAGTAAGCTACCATAGGTTTTCAAAAATACGAGGGGGACAGAATGTACACATGTATGTTTATAACGGCATGGAATATCTCTGCACGTATATATGGCAAACTGATAAATATGATTGCTCCTGGAAAGCAACTGGGGAGCTGGACAATAAAGGTGGGAAGAAAGTTACTTTTTTAACTAGCTGTTTTAGATCAAGTCTGTTGGAAACAGACATAGACAACAATGAGCAGAGAAGGTTTATTGGGGAGTGAGCTCAAGAGATACACCGGCAAGGGAGACATTGACCCACGATGTAGTTGCAGCGGGGATCTCGGCCTGTCCTACAGTCTTGTGGTGAACTCTGGAGCCGAATGGTCCTTACTCATTGTCCCAAACCGAAGCAAGGAAACCAGGACTTTGCACCCCTGCCTCAGCCAGTCGTTGGCCTAGGGCTGCCCTCTGGGAGGGATGGAGTCTTGGGAGAGCAGCTCACAACAGCTCGTGCCAATTCCCACCAATATTGCCAGCAGCAGAACCATGGGTTTCTGAGCCTTGACGATAGGATTGGGGTAAAGTATATTTGAATTTCTTCCAAAATAACTAGATAGAATAGCTTGGGTGGGGCAAGCAAAGAGCCAGTACTCTACTCTGAAATTATAGGAGGCTAGCACTGCAAGTCCCCCATTGAAACTGTCTTTGGAGGCTGGCAGCACTCTTTTTAAATAGATGACTCTGACATCTGTTTGACCTCCTAATCCTCCCATCTCATCCAAGAGGGTCCTTATGTTCCTTTAATGCACGCATCCTCCTTCAGGTGACAGCAGAGGAAAGAGAAATAAGCAAAGTAATCGTGACTTGAGAAAGTAATTTACAATTCTATTTTAAATGAAAAATGCCATATTTTATCTCCCTGTCTAATTTTAGATAGAGATTCTTAGCTACATGTAATTTGAAACCGTTACATTTTAAAATAGGTTTGGCATCGGACTTCCCTGGTGGTCCAGTGGTTAAGATTCCACACTTCCCATGCAAAGGGGCACGGGTTCGATGCCTGGTCGGGGAACTAAGATCCTACATGCCCTGTGGCACGGCCAGAAAATTAAAAATAGGTTTGGCATCCTTATCTTTTTCTTGTGCCTCTTTATTATGAAATTAAAATATTCATATATTACCTAGATTTGTCAAAAAAAATGAGATTGAAAGAGACTTAAGAGATAAAATCAGTGGAACTTATTTCAATCTTGAGGGGGGAAAAAAAAGACCAGTGAAAATGAATAGTTTTGAGACAATCAGGGCAAGTTGTACATGGACTGGATATTAGATTATACCAAGAAATTATTGACAATTGGATATAATTTTAAGAGTCTTTATTACCAATTCATGTTGAATTATTTGTGAGTGAAATAATGTCTGGGATTTGTTTTAAATACTGCAGCTAAAAAGAGGGGCAGAAAGGTGATGGGATAGATGAAAAAATATTGGTAAAACATCAGTAATTGTTGAAGCCAAGCATGGGCACCTGGGGTTTAATGTGCTACACTTCTTACTTTTGTTTTATTTGACGATTTTCATAATGAAAATGACAAAAATTCATGTATCTAAATACACATATGAACTGTGTCATCTCCCTAAACTGTATCATTTAAAAAAAGAAAACCAGCACCTATACAAATGATAATTCTCCTTTGGTTTGACGTGATTAGTGGGATCATCAGACCTTTAATTGTTCACACATCACTGGCTGTATTAGGCTGTAACCTGACATTCCACCATTGTAATTTCCTGCACACAGGCATTACATAGATGACAGTCTAGGCTAATGATTGTAGCTGTGAAAAACAAGACAAAAGACAGGTTAGTGTTTCCCAGTACTTGTCAGAGTGAAGCCACATCATATGCTTTTTATTCCATGGCAGAGTCCCATGTACTGGCATATAAATTTGTCCCACTGAATTGATTTATTAATTAATTTGGGCGAGTTTCAGCTGCAGGAATGTGTGCCCATTCTCTACTGGTCTGTATCTTCCATGAACAAAACAAAACATTGCTTGAAGCTCATTGCTAAATTATTTCTAACAATAATTATGTTCAGATATTAAGTCCTCTGTGGTTTCTGAGTTCAGGTCATTTATACTATTAAATGGTGCTTCTCAAACTGTTTGTCTTTTGGAACTCCTTACATTCTTAAAAATTATTTTTTAATTTTATTTTTAAATTTATTTTATTTTTTAGTTTATTATTATATATATTTTTGGGCTGCATTTGGTCTTTGTTGCTGCACACGGGCTTTTCCCTAGTTGCGGCAAGCGGGGGCTACTCTTCGTTGCGGTGCGCAGGCTTCTCATTGCGGTGGCTTCTCTTGTTGCGGAGCACGGGCTCTAGGCACACGGGCTTCAGTAGTTGTGGCTCGTGGGCTCAGTAGTTGTGGCTTGCAGGCTCAGTAGCTGTGGCTCGTGGGCTCTAGAGCACAGGCTCAGTAGTTGTGGTGCATGGGTTTAGTTGTTCTGTGGTATGTGGGATCGTCCCAGACGAGGGATCAAACCCGTGTCCCCTGCATTGGCAGGCGGATTCTTAACCACTGCGCCACCAGGGAAGTCCCTTAAAAATCACTGAGGACCTCAAAAGAGTTTTTGTTTATGTGGGTTTTATCTATTGATATTTACTATGTTAGACATTGGAACCAAAATGAAAAATTAATTAAATAATAATAAACTCATATGTTAACATAATGTTTTTAAGAAAAATAACTATTTTTCTTAAATATGAGAGAGGGACCAAATCGGTACATCCTGTTAATGTCTTGTTTAATTGAAGGCAGCTGGAGTCTCATAGCTACTTGTGCATTGACACTGCTGCCATATCACCTAACACGCAGCCTTCAGAAAACTCCGTGGTACACTAGTGCAAGAATGAGAAGGAAAAAGTCAAATAATGTCTTATTATTATGCAAATAGATTTGATTTCCTAGATCCTCCCCAAAAGGTCTTAGGGAGCCTCAGGTGCCCCAGGATCCCACTTTGAGAACGGCTGCCAGATAATGTGTGTGTATTTGGGAAAGCTTGCCCACATGTGAAAGTGAGAGAGTGGACCCACCTGACTCAGAAGCATGGAGACACAGTGACCTCAGGCGACTGGCCAGTACTACAACCCACAACGTTTACAACTACCACAGAAAGGGTTCCTCAGAATCTGATCTAAAGAGAAAAATTTTACCCTTGCTGTCTTAGTCTGTTCAGGCTGCTCTAACAGAATTCCATTGATTGGGTGAATTAGAAACAAGAGAAATTTATTTCCCACAGTTCCGGAGGCTGAGAAGTCCAAGATCAAGGCACCGGCAGATTTGGTGTCTGGTGAGAGCCTGCTTCCTGTTTCACGTCAGAAGTCTTTCCCTGTGTCCTCACACTGAGAAATGGGTAGGGAGCTCTCTGGGCTTTCTTTTATAAGGGCACTAATCTCACTCATGAGGGCTCCCCCCTCAAGGCCTAATCACCTCGCCAAACCTGCCCCCCCTCACCCTGGCCAAATACCTTCCACATTGGTTAATTCACATTTAGCACATCCATTGGGGCTGGGGGACACCAACATTCAGTCTATAGACCTTACCTAAAAAAATATTCTGGGCTTCCCTGGTGGCGCAGTGGTTGAGAATCTGCCTGCTAATGCAGGGGACACGGGTTCGAGCCCTGGTCTGGGAAGATCCCACATGCCGCGGAGCGGCTGGGCCCGTGAGCCACGGCTGCTGAGCCTGCGCGTCTGGAGCCTGTGCCCCGCGGCGGGAGGGGCCGCGATGGTGAGAGGCCCGCGCGCCGCGATGAAGAGCGGTCCCCGCACCGCGATGAAGAGTGGCCCCCACTTGCCGCAACTGGAGAAAGCCCTCGCGCGAACCGAAGACCCAGCACAGCCATAAATAAATAAATAAATAAATAAATAAATTAAAAAAATTAAAAAAAAAATATATATTCTAACTGAAGTTTTAAAAGGTTTTAAAACAGAGATTTAACATGCTCTCATGACACAGAGTCTTTTGGAAATTTAAACAATATTTAATAGTAAAGTTTTTGTTTAAGGCTCCATTTATGACTTTTATTGTCATATATTTTATTTGTCCAACATCTAAAACTTTTATTTTCCCAGGTAATGCTTGGCATAGTTTGTGGTATTAATCTTTCCAATGGATTATTTTTTCTGCACTTCTTATTATGGGGTGGTATTTGTTTCCATTCAGTAAGACATATTTAAACAAGCAGTTTTGGTCAACATTCCGCTACTAATGCATTATATTTTTAAAGTAACTTTTATTTATTTATTTCTAATTATAAAAGTAAAACATACTCATTGAAAAAAATTTAGAAAAAGAAAAAAACCAGAAAAATATAAAGTGCAAAATAAAGATCACATATAATCCCAGCTTCCAGAGACAACTACTGACAATATTTTGTGGTCTAGTCCTCCAGATTTCATTCTATACATCACATCAATTTGTCATCACAGTACATAGATAGATGTCTGAAAATCAGATGTAGCAAACAATTAAAATGTGGCCCATTTGCTTTAATGTTTGGTGTAAATTGAACAATGATGGTGACAGACTTTGCAAAAATACATGGCTTTAGTTTATACTAAAAGAGCATCTTGTGAATCTAGGCACTTAGTGTCAGAATATATTTTTCATAATTTACTAAGGCTAGGAAGAGTTCATTTATTGATGATACTAATCTATCTAGATTTTGGTCTCAAGATCATATTCTTCCTTATGGACAGATAAGCCAGAGTTTACCAATTTGTTGGCAAGACTGTAATTTTGTAAATTACAGGGCCTGATAGAACATCACATAATTTTACACAGATGCTTCAGTAAAAGAAGCATCTGATGAGACCTTCTGAATTAACCAAACATGTTCTTGTATGTCTCACTGTTGTTTAGCTTACCACGTTAATTACCCTTTTCATATATTTACTCTGAGGTGCTCATCCAGTTATTCTCTGAACAGATGGTCCCCAGAAGTTACCTCATTCAGAATAGGGTAATTAAGCATGAAAATTATGATACGAAGTATAGTCCCGTTTTCCACAGAAAATGCTACAAAATCCTGCAGACGGGGTGGATTTAAACAAAGTGTCTTCAGGTGTTATGCTTAGAACAGAGAGTGAAGGAGGCCCATACTTGGGTAAAACAGGTTACAAGAATAGAAGCTGTTGTTCGGGTATTTCCAGTTAGTAAGGGAAGAACTTTCAGAGCTCACTGGCTATCCAACTCCCTGAGGTTTTTAGTGGTAAATCCCAAGTGAATATGTCAGGTTTTTCTAGGGCCTGATCTTTCTGCAAGAAACTTTTGAATTACAAGACAGTTATGAAGTATTTTTTGCTTTGGTATATTAAATGTCTGGTTTTAATTCAGACATTTGGAAATTGTATGAGATCTTCAAGATGTAAAGTTTAGTCCAGTCTAGTGGATGATCTATACAGTGGTGGTTAACAGGTCTAAACCCCTATCCTAAAGTGTGTTTTGGAAATTTGTGGGGCTATTTTTATCCCTCACAATGATTGGAGGATGCAACACTAGCATTTAAAGAGTGGGGACCAGGAATGCTAAACCACCTGCAGTGTGGAAGTATCTCCCACAACAAAGAATTATCCTTGTTTTGCACAACTGTCCAGTGTTCCACCAGACTAAACCCACTACAAATATAAATCAATGGTAATTTGGTAGATTTTAATAATGAAGAGCTTGTTGCTGTTATTGTTGTTGTTACTTTTACAAGAAGTTACAAAAAATACCCTGTGATTTAGGGGAAGGTGGTGTGAAGAAGGAAACATGAACGGTGAAAGACATAGTCCTTGAATAATTTACCAACTCTGATCTTCCTTCCTACGTGATGCATGATTATAATTCTAAAAAGAATTGACAGTAAATAAACTGGAAAGGGAGCTACTAGTACTGATTGAATAATTTCCCTTTTTAAAGACATTTTTAAAACTTGGTAGGCATCCCAATGTGTCGCTTGTAGTAGTGTTGAAATTATGTAATGGCATACGTGAAAAACTGTTTAGCAAATCTGTAGATTTAAAAGTCTGATAGCCCTGGTGGGGTGTGAATATTAATACCATTTACTTATTCATTTGTGGGAATAACCTACCTCCTCATTTTCTCCACTAAGATTGTATGTTGTCTTGGCACATGATCCTTAAATTTTCTTCTCTGATCATCTACAAATATAGACCACATTTGTTCCCCTGCTCTTTCATTTTCTGCTTTTCTTTTATGGAATATCTTCTGAGCCTCTTCCTTCTCTTAAATCCAGTCCTATCGATTACAAGGAGTTGCAAGGATCTGACTATTTCATGTCTTCCAGGGCTTCACCACCACTCAGAAGTATGGTCCAAGGACGAACAGCATCAGCCTCACCTGGGACCTTGTTGGAATTGCAGAATCTCAGGTCCTTCCAGAACTACTGAATCAGGATCTGTGTTTTTTTTTTTACAAGATCTCCAGGGCAATCGTATGCATGACTAAAGTTTGAGAAGCACTGTGAGAGTGTAGCCATGCCCGATGGTTCACTTATTGAAATAGTGAAAAATTGCATAATATTTTATTATAAATTATGTTATGGGCTGAATTGTGTCCCCTTAAAATTCCCCCTCAGAATGTGACTGTATTTGGAGACAGAGCCTTTACAGAGGTGATTAAGTTAGAATGAGGCCCTTAGCATGGGACTTAATTCAATCTGAGTGAGATCAAAACAGTATGATACTGGCATAAAAACAGACTCATTGATCAGTGGAGCAGAAAGAACGCCTAGAAGTAAACTCACACATATATGGTAAATTAATTTATGACAAAGGAGCCAAGAATATACAATGGGGAAAGGATAGTCTCTTTAATAAATAGTGTTGGGGGTTTCCCTGGTGGCGCAGTGGTTGAGAGTCTGCCTGCCAATGCAGGGGACACGGGTTCGGGCCCTGGTCTGGGAAGATCCCACATGCCGCGGAGCAACTAGGCCTGTGAGCCACAACTACTGAGCCTGCGCGTCTGGAGCCTGTGCTCCGCAACAAGAGAGGCCGCGACAGTGAGAGGCCTGTGCACCGCGATGAAGAGTGGCCCCCACTTGCCGCAGCTAGAGGAAGCCCTCGCACAGAAACGAAGACCCAACACAGCCAAAAATAAAAATAAATAAATAAATAAAAATTAAAAAACAAAATCGTGTTGGGAAAACTGGACAGCTATATGGAAAAGATGAAACTGTACCCCTATCTTATACCATACACAAAAATCAACTCAAAATGGATTAAAGACTTGAACATAAGACTTGAAACTATAAAACTCCTAGAAGCAAACACGGGGGTAAGTTCCTTGACACTGGTTTATATCGCGCCTTTCTCTTCTACTGGTTTAGAAAATACACATGCAATTTATTCTTCTCATTGGTAATTCCTAAAATTTAAATATATTATTTGACAAAGTAAAAAACTGATGACTTTGTTCCCTCCTTGAACAATTCAAGAATTTCAGTGTACTTTAACTTAGAGAGCACCACTCTCACCTTTACTTCTTTTGGTTGCCTAGTATTTTAGTATATGGCTCTTGATCTAAGAGTTACATGAGAGAATTTGTTTTCTCTATTTTTGTGTAGAAGGGCCTTTATTTTGTGATAATGTTAGTAAGTCTAGTTTTACTATATTGTGATTAGGGAATGTGGCCTGTATTATTACTGTTCAAAATTTGTTCAGGTTTTTTTGTGGACCAATGTATGGTCAATTTTCAATGGACACTTGAAAATGAAGTGTATTATCTATCTTAAGGAGACACAGTATACCATGTTTTGTTGCATCTAGTCACAATTTCTTTCTTTTACATTTTAATATCCCTGCTTGAGATTCATCTTTCAATTTTGGCACCTTATAATTACTTTTGGCCAGATGGCAATCATAATGCAGTTCTTATTGCTGGCACTGGCATAAACTTGGTCACCGCTATTTACATCATTGACACTTCCAACTGAATTATGTTTACATTACTGGATCTATACATGTTGGGTTTAATTACCATTGAAAATGTGGTTGAAAAGATTACAGTGTATTTTGGCATTGAAACCAGAAGTTATTGGGTACACAGAAAGGTTTGAAAAGGTGTAAATTTGATACTAGTAAAGCAAATATTATTATTATTTTTTTTAAAAATAAATTTATTTATTTATTTATTTTTGGTTGCTTTGGGTCTTCGTTGCTGCGTGCGGGCTTTCTCCAGTTGCGGCGAGCAGGGGCTACTCCTCGCTGCGGTGCGCAGGCCTCTCACTGTGGTGGCCTCTCGTTGCAGAGCACGGTCCCCAGGTGCCCAGGCTCAGTAGTTGTGGCGCACGGGCTTAGTTGCTCCGCGGCATGTGGGATCTTCCCGGACCAGGCCTCGAACCTGTGTCCCCTGCACTGGCAGGCGGACTCTTAACCACTGCGCCACCAGGGAAGTCCAAGCAAATATTATTGATGGAAGAATTACTATAATTCCACATTTTCTTGCAAAAAACAACCAAAGACTCTACAGAACCTTAAAGCAATCAAGGACAATAACTATGAGTAGATGAATCTGCGGGATGTTTTGTTCCTGAGGCAAGTACAAGAGGCTACCCATTGCACACCAAGTAAATCAACTGGATTTAGAAGAAATTGCCAAATCTCTCAACATAGATGAAATAAATTTCACAACAAGCAGAGAACAGTGAGACTTCATGCATTTTGCAGACCATAGGCATGTGTCATAGTTTAACTGAGAGCATTTATTTTCTTGGTGCTCTATTAAAAAATGACATGTTTTACAGTTGACTGCATCTTACATTCAATGAAATGTGATATATTGACCAGCTCTACCTTATCATGTTGCTTATGTTGTCTATATCCTCACATCATTTTAAAACTGTCTGTGATCTGCCTTGAACCAAGAGATGCAAATGAAAGTCTCTGAATATAAGTGTATCTATTTCCCCTTGTTATCTCCTGTAATTTCTGCTCTTTGAATATTGCTACCATGCTTTAATTGCATGTATATCACAACTGTTATATCATCATCATCATTTAAATCTTCTAAGTTCATATTATAAGTAGCCCTACTTGGTCTCATTTTATGGTTTTTTGGTATGAATTTCTATTGCCTGATATTAAGATCGCAAATCCTGCTTTCTTTTTATTTGCATTTGCCTAGTTTACTTTTACCCATCCTCTTATTTTCAACCTTGTGAATCACTTTGTTCTAGGTGTGTTTCTTTTATATACTATAAAGTTTGGGTTCTTGCCTTGTGCTCTGATCTGAAAGTCTGTATATTTCTAAAAGATAAATAAGCACATTTTAAAGAATTTGACTGACATATTTGCCTTCTGTTTTTTTTGTAAGTTTTAAATTCTTTCATGATGTAATTTGTTTTCTTTGCTTTTTTGATAATCTGATATTTGGGGAAGTTCATGGCTTTGTGGCCTTTATAATTTAAAATTGTTACTCAAGAAAATATATGCTTTTGTAAATAATGTATCTGATAAAGGAATTGTATCCAGAATATATTAAAGACTCTTACAAAGCAATAATAAAAGACAAAAACTCAATTTTAAAATGGACAAAGTATTTGAACAGATATTTCCCCAAAGAAGATAAACACATGAAAAGATGCTCAGTATCATTAGTATTAGGGAAATGCAAATCAAATCCACAGAGATACTACTTTATATTCCCTATGTTATGGACCGAATGTTTGTACCCTACCAAAATTCATATGTTTAAGCTCTGACCCCCATGTGTCTAAATGTGGAAATAGAGCCTGTGGATGTGGAACCAGGGGTATGGAGGAACAGCGGATACAAAGGGCTGACTATAAGGTACATGCAGATTTTTGACTGGGAGGGGCGGCACTGCACCCCCTAATGCCTGCGTTGTTCAAAGGTCAATTGTAGTATTCAGAGAAAATTAAGAAAATGGGGAAAAAAGGTAATGATTAAAGCTAGGGTAGTGGAATGGAGGTGGGGCAGGGAGGAATGCTATACAGGAAAGGGAGAACATTCATTCATTCATTGTATATCACCTAGCTCAGCTGTGAATAGTGTTTACATAGTCATTGTAATGAAATTCTGATTATTTATATAAGCAATCTTACAGTATAACTCTGGAGACAAGGGGGATGAGAAATTGTGTGTGTGTGTGTGTGTGTGTGTGTGTGTGTCTGTGAGAGAGAGAGAGATACAGAGATAGAGATAGAGACAGAACTAGAAGTCATGTCAATCCCTTGTCTCCCCATGGTGTGAAATCAATAGATAATACCTAAAATTGGGAATTTAAGAAGTGATATTATATGCGCATTATTTAGAGACACAGAGGTTAACTATCAAAAGAATGAGCAAAAACAGTTAAAAAACATTACTCTGGGAAATGGGAAACAGAAGTGGGATGTTGCAGGGATGAAATGTTGGGGGGTGGGGAATAGCTGGGATTTTAAAAATAATAAACCTTACAAAAATATTTGACTCTACACTGTATACATATAATTTTTTGTAAAATAAGAATGTATGGGGACTTCCCTGGTGGCGCAGTGGTTAAGAATCTACCTGCCCATGCAGGGGACATGGGTTTGAGCCCTGGTCCGGGAAGATCTCACATGCTGTGGAGCAACTAAGCCCGGGTGGTACAACTACTGGGCCTGCGCTCTAGAGCCTGCGAGCCACAACTACTGGAGCCCAAGTGCCACAATTACTGAAGCCCGCGCGCCTAGAGCCCGTGCTCCACAACAAGAGAAGCCACCGCAATGAGAAGCCCATGCATGGTAACAAAGAGTAGCCCCCGCTCGTGGAAACTAGAGAAAGCCTGCGTGCAGCAACGAAGACCCAACGCAGCCAAAAAAACAAAACAAAACAAAAGAATGTACAGTCAACTGTGTTGAATGTCACTAAAAACAAACAAACAAAAAACACACACACACAGATTCACTAACAGGAATTAAAAAAATAGATATTAATAACACTTGCCAACATTAATTTTCCTAAGAATTGCATATGTTTTGTTATCTTCTTTTTTATGTGCTTTCCCTCATTTTATTTATGTATAGAACCTAGAGGAACTACCCATATAAATATTTTTAGTTCATTATGAATTACAGGTTATCCATTGGCATTCTCTCTAAAATCATTTGGTTGCAGGAAACTTCAAAGGATAAATAATGTGTAATCTCCATCCCTTCCCACCCAACGGACTCTCACTGAAATTCTTCACCTGTACCTTGAGGGCCTCTCCCAGCAGCTAGATGTCAGTCATTCTTGCTTCAGGGCATGGGTTCCATTATTGGCATGTTAAAGTTATAAAGCCACTGGCTGAGGTGAAGACTGAAAAATTCAGATACACATTTACAGTTCCCTACCCACCTCTCCCCACCCACCCCTTCTGACCTTCTGACCAAGTTAAGATTCCACTGGAGGAAAGAAGAGAAAGAGGGGAGAGACCACACAGGAAGAGGTGGGTGGAGAAAGGCATCAGTGTTCAGCCTGAACAAGGAGGCCCAGTGTCAGCGGCTGGTCAGCTCCCAGAGGCCATCCAGTCTCTAGACACGTGCTCTGGTCCACTTGCTCTGCTGTGTTGCCGTGTTAATTATCCTCGTCTTGTCACTCTCCTTCCCCTCTCTGACACCCAGAGCAGTCAGCATACCACGCACTGCTTGTCTGTCAGGAATGATCAGCCTCTTTCCCAACAGAGGATTTGCCACCTCCCACCCCACAGGCTCCATGCGTTCAGCTGGCCTTTCTGTGGCCGTCATTGACAGCCCTCATCTGAGCAAGACTGGACCAGATACAAGGGAGGAGCTTTCTCCAACTGAGTGGGGTGTTGGGGAAACACTCCCCATTGCATCCCTAACTGGGGTTGGGCCACCTGGAGGGGGCAGAACTTAAGGACAGGGAAGGATGGAGGGGGTCTGCATTTACTTCTCAGCTCACATTTCAAAGACCACCAGCTAACTCTGCAAACTCTACCTCCAGAGATGCCACCCAGGACCCTGGTCTCCAGGTAAGGTGGGGAGGAATGGCCAGTCCTGGATGTACCCTGTCTACCTGCATGTCAGTGAGTAAAACAGTTGTCTTCTTGCAGGGTGACTAATTTAACATCAATAGTTTTGTTCTATTATTCAGTATTTTTTAAAGAAGTTTTCAAATGAAACCCTTTGCCTTTCTCTACTTTGAGCAAAATGAAATATTTCAAGTATAAAAACACCAAAGTTGGCCCCCCAAATTCTGTAATCTTTCCTTTATGGCATTACATGTTGGATAAGGTTATGATTAGCTTGAGGCCAAATGTGATTTAAAATACCAAAGAATGATGAAGTATGAAGTAATTTGTTTTGAACTAATAAACTAGTTTCAGCTGAATTATTAGTAAGATTTTTTTTTTTAATGACCCAAATAGGCTTTTAAAAAACCTAGAAACTCGCATACTTGTAAGAACTTGACAAATTCCACTTCCTATGCTAGACAGATATGCAAGCACTGGCAGTTCTGAGCACCGTAATCTCAGCACTGACACTTTGCTCGTGTAACATTGATTTCTGAGGTTTTAAACACTTATCGAAGCTAAACTTAAACAAAAGGGCAACAATTTAGTGCTTTGAAAAATACGATAAGGTTTCTTACACATTGCTGACTCTTACTTTAATTTTAATCTTTTTCAATCCCTTAAAGACTAAAAGCTGGGGGCTTCCCTGGTGGCGCAGTGGCTAAGAATCCACCTGCCAATGCAGGAGACACGGGTTTGAGCCCTGGTCTGGGAAGATCCCACAAGCTGCGGAGCAACGAAGCCCGTGTGCCACAGCTACTGAGCCTGCGCTCTAGAGCCTGCGAGCCACAACTACTGAGCCCGCGCGCCACAACTACTGAGGACTGAACGTCCAGAGCCAGTGCTCCACAACAAGAGAAGCCACCACAAAGAGAAGCCAGTGCACCACAATGAAGAGTAGCCCCCGCTCTCTGCAACTAGAGAAAGCCCGTGCACAGCAATGAGGACCCAACGCAGCCAAAAATAAATAAATAAATAAATAAATTGTAAAAAAATCCTAAAGGCTGAATTATAATTTTATATTTTGAGTTAGACTTTGTAATCAGAAAAGTAGCTATTTCCCTGACAGGATCTCAAATATTAGTCTTTAAGCTTAATACAAATATTCTACTATATTCTCCTAAGAATCTATTGTTTTCAGAACTGAAATAGTAAAGATATTTCTAAATTGAATCTAAATTGGGGATTTTCCTGGTGGTCCAGCGGGTAAGACTCCATGCTCCCAATTCAGGGGGCTTGGGTTCGATCCCTGGTCGGGGAACTAGATCGCACATGCATGCCGCAACTAAAGATCCCGCATGCTGCAACGAAGATCCCATGTGCTGCAACTAAGACCTGGAACAGCCAAAATAAATAATAAATGAATAAATAAATATATTTATAAAAATAAACTGAACCTAAATTTTATGTGAAAACCAAAAAATGGCTATAACTCTTATGCTGTTTCTACATTTGCACAGCAAGGCATAATAATTGCTAAAACATTAGAGAAACTGCCATTCTCCCCGGCATTTTAAAAGGTACTTAATCATTCTTTTGTGGAAGGATACAACTCGTGACTGAAAACGTTAGATTGTTTTGAATCTGGAGACACAGATTTAATAATGTTGGATGGACTATTTCCTCTGTTCTAGAACTTACCCCTAAGGGCATCTGAGTCTCACATGAGCACAGCAGCTGCCTTGAGCAAAGCAAAAGCAGGTTTAGCAGTAGCTCATGTGAAAATGATTTAGGGAATGCAGGCAGCATTTATATCAGTATACACCCATTTTGAGGTTTCCACCAAAAAAGCGACTATGATCTTGGTCTGCATTAAGAGAAAAGCAGTGGTGACAGTCGCTCTCTCTCTACCCCAGAAACATGACATTCAGTTCTGGATGTCACGTCTCATAAGGAAAAGAGACAACTGCAGAGTTCTCAGAGAAATCAGGAACATGAAGGGTCCTGACACGTGTCACACAAGGAACAGTTGCACAAACAACCTGAGCGTGTTTAGCTTTGAAAAGTGATGTATCAGGCTGACTGCCTTTAAATTTTTGATGGGTATTTTGTGGGGGATGGATTAGAGTTAGCCCTTATTGCCTCAGGTTGTAGAACCAAAGAGTGAACATTACACAGAGACAAATTCAGGCTTAATCTTCAAGATACTATTTTATTAATGTTTCCAAACGTAGAATGAGGTGCTTCAGAAAAGAGTGAATCCCAGTCTTGAGCTCTGTTGAAATACGTTGGACAACTCCTGGCAAGAAGATTTAAATACTGGGTGTATCGTTAATAAGCCAATCTTTAAAGTCATCTCCAAAGTCCAAAGTGTAGATTCCAGGACCTCAGCACAACAGTATAAATGCCCAGTCCTCTTCAAAATGTAACTGAGGGGGCTTCCATGGTGGCACAGTGTTTAGGAATCTGCCTGCCAATGCAGGGGACATGGGTTTGATCCCTGGTCCAGGAAGATCCCACATGCCGTGAAGCAACTAAGCCCATGTACCACAACCACTGAGGCCCGTGCTCCTAGAGCCTGTGCTCTTCAGCAAGAGAAGCCACTGCAATGAGGAGCCCGTGCACAGCAATGAAAACTAGCCCCCACTCGCCACAACTAGAGAAAGCCCCACGCAGCAACGAAGACCCAACGCAGCCAAAAAATAAATAAATTAATTTAAAAAAATGGAACTGAGGTTACATATGATTATTTGGGGGTGCAAGCAATGCTTCCCACTTGCTATATCCTCAGATTATCAGCAAGTTCAATTTCTTTTTTTTTTAAAATTTTTATTGGCGTATAGTTGATTTACAATGTTGTGTTAGTTTCAGCTGTACAACTGTAAGCTCAATTTCTATCCCTCGGCCCCC
Organism: Balaenoptera musculus; assembly: GCF_009873245.2. Lineage (NCBI taxonomy): Eukaryota > Metazoa > Chordata > Mammalia > Artiodactyla > Balaenopteridae > Balaenoptera > Balaenoptera musculus. The sequence goes on from NC_045787.1 coordinate 103,856,987, forward strand.
ATGCCCCCAACCCCATTATGTCTGGGAACCTCTCAAAGTGCTGTTACCAAAACGAGTTTGTTTTGCCTGGCGCCCAGCAAGGCAAATGCTGAGACACCAAAGTTTGAAGCAAATAGAGGGTTTATTCACAAGGCAGCCAAACAAGGAGAAGGGAAGACAAGTCTCAGATCTGCCTCTCCAAAGCCAAGGGGCTGGGGTACTTATGGGACAAAAAATACAGCAGCAGGGTGGTCTGAGGCGAAAGCAGAGGAGCATGGCAAAAGGTGATTGGGAAAAGGTGTGTAATCGTTCTGAACAGGGGTAACTCGTCTCCAGGCCTCTGCATGTTAAAAATGTGAGGCACAGGGCTTCCCTGGTGGCGCAGCGGTTGGGAATCCGCCTGCCAATGCAGGGGACACGGATTCGTGCCCCGGTCCGGGAGGATCCCACATGCCGCGGAGCGGCTAGGCCCGTGCGCCACAACTACTGAGCCTGCGCGTCTGGAGCCTGTGCTCCGCAACAGGAGAGGCCGCGATAGTGAGAGGCCTGCGCACTGCGATGAAGAGTGGCCCCCGCTTGCCACGACTAGAGAAAGCCCTTGCACAGAAACGAAGACCAAACACAAACATAAATAGATAAATAAATAAATAAATTTATTAAAAAAAAAAATGGAGGCACTTAGCAAGCTCTGAGGGTGGAGTTTTGGCCCTCTGATGTCAAAAGGTCACTGAACGGACACCTGCGCATGCTCAGTTGGAGGGTTGGCAGTCCTAGCCAGTCTTAACCAGCTCAGCTGGAACTAGACACAGCTGACTCCAAATTCCTGGAAAACAACTCGGGCAAACATCTTTAGGCTATGTGCTGCTTGGAGGGCATGCAAGTCTTAAAACGACCTTGGTTAGTGAAGGCAGGTGAAACGGACTTGACACAGGGTTTCAGTGCTTCTTCATTTCAAGAGGCAGTCCTCCTTGCTCATGTATCCCTGCTGGAGCCAAAACTCAGATGCCCACCCTCCACTCCCCTCGTGTGAGCCTTGGAGACGTCCACATCTGAAGACAGTTGCTCTAGAGTAGGAGCCTCCATGCTGCTATTGCTGTAGCCAGAGGGAAGTGGTATCCCAGCTGAAACCTAGGTAATCAAAGAGCTCTCTACTTACATCTGTTGCCATCACATGCCATTGCTAATCATGTCCAAAGCAACATGGCTGAAACTGTGGCTCACTAACACAGACCCTTCTCACACTCCTGGCAGTTCTGCAAGGTGTTTTAAAGAGCAAGGAGGTGGGATATAGAGGGTGGGAGGGAGACGCAAGAGGGAGGAGATATGGGGATATATGTATACATATAGCTGATTCACTTTGTTATACAGCAGAAACTAACGCAACATTGTAAAGCAATTATACTCCAATATAGATGTTTAAAAAAAAAAAAAGAGCAAGGAGGAGCAATACTCACCCTGGTCAGTTATAGAGCCTGAACTCCCAATTGAACAGCCTTTTAGACTCAAATCACCAGCTAAGTTCTGGTCTATATGTCCCCAAGACTTATTCTCTTTACGTTACACTCGGCTGCCAGGAGAGATTTAATCAGGAAATGTGGAAAGACTTGATGCGTCCCCATGAAGAGTGCTGCTAAAAAGGGGAAGGATTCCCATATCACGTTATCAAACCAAGTTAGGAGAATGGGAGCCACTTTGACCCAAATGACTCGTTAAGTTTATTCTGGATTTATTAGCCAACTGGGAAATTGCCGCTTAGTGGTTAGGACTGGGGGTTCTGGGGCTGGTCTGCCTGGGTTCACATCCCAGTCACATTACTCCTCGAAGCCTCTGCTTCCTCATCCTTGTATTAGAGATTATAACGGTATCTACCCCACTGGGCACTTGTGAAGATTAAATGAAATGATCCAGATAAAAACAAGGTTAAGAAAATAGAATTCAATAAATTTTAGCTTTAAAACAGATTTTTTGGGACTTCCCTGGTGGCGCAGTGGTTAAGAATCCGCCTGCCAATGGCAGGAGACACGGGTTCAAGCCGCGGTCCGGGAAGATACCACATGCCACAGAGCAACTAAGCCCGCGAGCCACAACTGTTGAGCCCGTGTGCCACAACTCCTGAAGCCCACGCGCCTAGAGCCCGTGCTCCACAACAAGAGAAGCCACCGCAAGGAGAAGCCTGTGCACCACAATGAAGAGTAGCCCTGGCTCGCCGCAACTAGAGAAAGCCCATGCACAGCAACGAAGACCCAGTGCAGCCAAAAATAAGTTAATTAATTAATTTAAAACAAAACAAAAAAACCTCAGATGCTTCTCGAGAAGATTCGCTGTGCTGGGAATCCTAAGATTCCCAGGTACAACCTGGGAATACTTGAACAGAAGGCTCTCTGCTAAAAACTTACATTAGTAATTTAGGGAGTCATTTTCTACATTATCTAGTTATTTCCTTTTTCTTACTAACATTTTTCGGACTGTACTCCTTCCTTAGACTTATCTTTAGTATACCTGTACTCAGATATCCTTGTACACATAACAAGACTGCTGAACTCACAGGGGAAACAAAGCTTAAGATAGATCATCTTTGAAAAGCTTTTTTGGATTTGATCCAGTACTTGAACCAGACCTCTCCTGATAGGTCCCTCCCTGTCCCAATTCCCCCTTCAAGTGTGCTCTGTGTACACTGGAATTCCCTGGCCAAATTGCCTCAAGAAGCTCATTTTTGAGGCCTGACTGACTGGGCCCCATCTTTGGTCCATTGCCCCAAGAACGGGCCACACCACTGGTGTGCTTGCTCTTAGCCCGGAGGGGTGGGCAAGCATGTGGATAGAGCTTGGACATGTGGATGACATTTCCCACAGGTGCACACAACCCCCTATGGCCAGAATAGAGCTGGGAGGAGGGAGAGAAAGTAGATGGGCCATGCGGGGCCCAGAGCTGGGGCTGGACTGGCTCTTCCTCTTTCTCCAAGCTGGGGAGAGGAGGATGAGGAAAAGGAGGAGGAAGATGGAGAAAAGAGGAGTGGGGGGGAAAAGGTGAAGAAAGAGAAAGTAGTTTCCTGCTTAAAAGACAGACTCCTTGCTGTCTATTGGGGCCAGGTGCAAATTTTCTTCCCTTTACACACACAAGTCTTTGTTTTCAGCCCTGGTTATTTTCTTAGGCCAAATCCCCAGAAGTGAACTGCTGAGACAAGGGTAAGAACATTTGTTAAGCCTTTTAAGATATAAGATATATTATCAAGTTCTCCTGCTGCAGCTCCTGTGGCCTGGTATGTGGTGCTCTCTCCTAGACTTGATTCAGGCCTTCTACTGGCCACTCAGCTTGCCTTGCCCGTGCCTTGTTCACAAGACTTTCGTGAGATAAAAGCTGTTCCCTGACACTCTCTCCCTAAAACAACCTAGAGACTCCTGTGGTAGATGAGCATAGAGATCACCTTGCCGTATTGCTGGCCTTAATGGGATTGTTTTCTGGTGTTTTACCATTAAATAGAATGTTGACTTTTGGTTTGAGATATACACTTTTTAAGTCAGGTCAAGAAGATATTCATCTTGGACTAGTCAAAATTCTTGGCTTCAAGATCCCAAACAGAATCTGGGTAACTTATGGGAAGAAAATATTTGGTAGCCCATGGAATCTCTGGGAAAGCTGAAGTTCCAAACTTGGCTCATAAGAACAAGAAAGATTAGGAATTATAAAATTGGGGATTCTTTTGAAATTTGAGGTTTTGCTTATTTCTGGACTGAGAAACATCCAGTAATAAATCTCCAGTTTGCAAATATGAGTTCATCTGGTCCAAGTATCCATCTGATATTTGAATCTTCACTGCAAC